>NW_009648254.1:896077-978468 GCF_000708025.1 Charadrius vociferus
GGGGGGGGGGGCTGTAAAAGGAACTGCAGACTCCAGCAGGTGCCAGAAACTCCAGTTTTGCCTGTAATTGCATCCCCAACTGTCAAACTTAAACTTTATGTTGACATTAGTAAGTGTGAAATATGCACCTGGGGTTCATTCTCCACGTGAAGCCTGAACCATCTGCACCTTCTACACTTGAAAGTTCAGCAAGGGCAGGACTGTGCTCTCCACCGGGAACCAGTTCTCAGCTGGACTGTGCTTCTGGCCAGTGCCATATCACAGAGGAGACGAGGAGGTTTCTGAAGGCAAGGCTCAGCACAGAGAGTGGCTGGTGCCTGGACTCTGAATATAAAACTAACTACACATCACCCCTTCAGCAAGCATTTCAAGTGATGTCAGAAAATATTGTTTGCATGATCTTACATTGTAATTGCTTTAGTGACATCATACACAAAAAACCAAATCAACCAGGAGCGGGATTTAGACACAGTTTATTGCAATATTGCCTTCACTCAAAAAAAGGTGAAAACATCTGGGTAGCACTACTTCCTTTTTTTAACCTTTAAAATTTCTTAAGTGTTGCAAGTTTGGCTATTCATGCAAAGCATTCAGTATAGCATCGGTTCTCTACATGTCGCTCACGTGCATGCATTTGTATAATGTACTTTGAGCAATCTGTGTGTATAAAGTGTGTGTATTATAGACTCGATCTGCTGATTAACCTGTGCATATACTTAGTGTGTGGTGGTTTTATGTCAGATACACATTTCCCTTTTACGTGAAGCTTTCAGCTGTCTGCAACATGTGGCATTCAAAACTTCAGCATTATTTTGAGTGTCAGAACTGTCAGGATGATTAACAATAGGTATTTGAAAAGAAAACAGGAGGTAGTTAAGACCTGTTCTTGGAACATGATTTATGGATATTTTTTATGACAGAACCATGACTCTGAGACAAAAACAGCATACATTCAGAAATCTGAAACAAGTGGGCATTTGGCCTAGCAGATTGATTTTTCCTGAAAAATTCTGTCCTTTTTATTTTGCAAAGTTGGTTAAAGTCAATAAGGAATAACAAAGAATATTGTCCCCTTCAACACAAGGAACATTATGGAAGACCCCCAACCCCCAGATACTACAAATCAATCTATTTCTACTGAAGTGAATTCAGAACAGTGGTACCCTTCGATGCCTTTTTTTGGCTATTACCAAACTATGGTGCCAAATTGAGGCAGAAGGCTGTACATCTACAAGGAAATTAAGGTATTTTACCTTGAGCACTGCTCAAACCCTTTAAAGCTTCCCTGCCATCCACTATTTTTCACACAAACAGCTATAGAAGAACATTTGATAACAGTGTATAACCAGAGCTTTTCTTAAGCGGATTCAAAGGATAACCAAGAAATCAGCAACTCAATGATTTGCCAAAGTTCTGCAACAAATCTATAGCCCAGATAAGACTTACACCTTTGGGAGTAATTTCCTTCTCAATTACCCAGTTGCAGACAAGTGGATTTAATAAAAAAAAAAAAAAAGATAAATCAATAAAGCTATTTAGGTGTAAAAGTGAAATTAGTGAGATCAGAATCAGCTCCTAACATACGTTCTATTGATCTAAACCATGAACACCATTTCCTTCTCTGCACAACCATAACCATGTTTTTTCTTTTTAGACACGTCACTTCAGGTCACAGCCAAACTAAGTGTTTTAATTCATCTGCATTCAGGAAATCTCTTAAACCAAAGAAAGCATTGTGATGTCAGAGAGATTGCAGAAAAGTTCATTCTGACTCTATTGCTAAGGCTAAAGGCTTGCACTGTACAGACTTTCTGCACAGCCTTCCTGGACATAACTCCTTAACTGAAGAAAAAAGAACTGATTCACAGTGACTGTTTCCTTCTGCTACACCCTGGCTCTGTACCTGCCTCAGTCCTTCCGAAGGTCCTTCCTACTGACTGCCAAAGAATGGCTAAAGACATCCCATGGAACAAGTAAACACTGAAAGATACTTCTGGACCTAGCTTTAATTCTTAACCATTATCATGTTTATTATTCGCTCCCGCCTCTGCTTCTATGTGCCAAAAGCACCGGGATATCTGGTATGTCATTTACACCCTGATGAGAGGTGCAAAAAAAGGAAAGCAATAATAAAGAAGATTGTGTTGCTTGCAAATGCTGTTCCCTGGCTGAGACATAACTACTCCATGGCAGTCAAAGGGCCACATATGATGAATAGAATAAGATAACAGTTGTTTGGGAGATTTGCCTAGTTTTTATTTTGTTAAACATTAGAAAAGGATGAATGAGAGGAAGCAACCCCTGTACTTAAAACCCCAGGGGATTTAAGGAAATGGTCTGATGCAATTGTTTAAGACAGCTGTGAAAATATTTACCCTTATTCACATATGTTCTCTTATTCCTTGTTCTTTGTAGCTTTTATCTCAAAGCACTATTGTGCAGTTTTTTTGTGTTTATTCGTGTTCTAGCAAGTAAGCCAAATTTACTGATCTTAAATTGCTCTTAAATGCAACCTTTGAGAGTAGGATTCTAAACAATTCAAGTATCTGCTCATTCTAAAAAAGTCAGTTACATTTGGTAAGCAAATCGCATTGTAAACCAACAGGTGGCAAATTATTGTATCTGGGTGTGAAGCAACTTGCTCAAGTCACAAAGACACTGAAGAGGGAACAGCAACTGCCATTGCCACTGCCTCAGCATTAGCATGCTGACAAGTGAAAAATCAAACAAGCTTCTTTGGTGCACCTCCTTCGGGTAAAGCAAGGCAGAGGGACTTGGGATAGCATTTCAACAATTCTAGAGACAGCAGCATAGCACTGTGCCCACCCTAACCGTTCCTGTTTGCGGCATCCTCTGCACAACACCCTGCCAGAGAGCAGGGGTCTTCTCTAGTACACTTGCTTGAATTGCGTAGATGCTACTTTGGCCTCATTTGAAAGGTGTTCAGTTGGCCAGAGATTTTTGCTTTTCTTTACAGAAACCAAAAGCACATAATGTTTCAGTGATTTCCCCCAGTTCACACAGGGAAGTGTGACAGGGAGTCACTCAAGCTTCCTCCCTCATGCCATTCTCATCCATAATTTTGCTTCACATGCTAGCTGCAGTTGCCAGCTTTGAGCCCCAGATGTTTTGGCCCAAGTTCTCTGCTCTTCTCTATTTCCTATGCATCTCTATCATTTATCACTCAATGCTAAAACATAATGCACATTGTATGGTGTGTCTTTCTCCGTTTTCCTCTCCTGCCTTCCGTTCTCCTGCCTCCTCCCCACCATCCTTCTCTTCTTCCCGAACCTGTCATGTCTGCATCAGGAGTGCAATTGGAAAGGGGACCTCAGAGGAACTACCTGTCAGATATGTCTACTTGGAGATCAGCTCTGCTGCTTAAATGTGGAAAGGAATGATTCCTGGGAGGAAATATTGCTATATTGCTGTTAAGCATAGTAACTTTATCCAGCTGGTGAATATGACAGAGATCTATCAAAATAAATAAGAAAAATATTAAGCCATCAAACCTTACTAGACCACTTGGATAGCAAGGGAGAATAAGGCTCAGAATGTACAAGAGATTTATTTTTTAACAGATAGAGAGCATCTATGTGCAAAAAAGCTCAGAGAAATATTCACAGATTGGTCCTGAAATACCATGTTCTTAAGGCGCCTCCAGGTAAAAGGCATGTAGAAGTTAATATGCATTTTAACTACAACCCAAATATAATTACAGTTTTAGGTCATTAAGTGATAGAGATGGATATCACAATATTATACCCTGGAGCATCCGGAAAAAATCATCTGCACTTGCTGTCATTTAAATATACAATCTTGATGAATAACGGTTTACTGCCTTGTTTATATATGGTAGCCTAGCCAGATCTCTGCAATTACTAAATGTTTTAACTCCCATTAGAGAGATTAGGTTTCCTGTGGGCTTGCTTTAATCTACACTTGTTGGACAAATACCTACTGGTAGCTCCAGAGAATCAGAAAAAACATTAAGTAGCACAGCATTTTACAAAGGAAACTTAAAGGTGAACTTACAAATGAACATTAGCAATTTTTCAGCAAGTTTCCTATAGTATAGTGCTATAAAAAGTAATTGTTGATATCTTGACTTTCCTTCTATACTACAAAACATGCCCTAGCCCTCATGCCCTTGCTCTTTGGGAGCTCTGTGCAAGAGATTTCTGCAGAGAAGTACAGAGATGCTGTGGATGTTCATCTGCAGTGTATCTGACTTTAGAAGCTAGCCAACCATCCAGCCAGATGCCCATAAGAGAAAGATGAAGAAACAAGTGTTTGATCCTTCAAGTGGATAAAATGTCACTTCCTGCAACAAGAATGCAAGAAAAAAAGCAAAAACCCATAAGACAAAAACATGCTCAAGAATAGGGAGAATGGAAAAAAACCAAACCACCCAATCTTTCTTTGGTCAGTAAACAAACCTAGAGAGAATAGGGTTTCAGTGTGTTGACAATGTTCTGGCAGTTCATTAATCCCAGCAAAATCTCTCCAAAGTTACTGATGCATGGATTCCATTTTCAAATTTCTCATTAGTTCCTCTTTATGGATTAAATGCTGATGTTCACGAATGAATGCACACAGCTTCAGCTGATGGATGTAATTGGGTTGTAATGGATTTTAGCTGCTGTTCCTTCTGATCTAGCCAATTTGAAATGCAGTATCAATGTATTCTCCCCATCTCTCTGTAGGGAATGAGAAATTGAAACCTACAAGATGAAATTTATCAACTTCCATAAAGTCCGCTCCAACCATCATAAAACTGTTAAACTTCTCATTATAATTCTACCACAGTTATTTCCCAAACTCTGGCCAGGCAGTCAAAATATTAAAGTGCATTTGAAATAAGTAGAGTTGATCCTTCAATATTCTGTATGTCCTCAACATTGATTTAGGTGCTGTAAATATTACCAACCCAGGATGACATTAACATAGCAAAAGCTTAACAGCAGGAACATAAAGTGATATGAAAGGATTTAAAGGTTGCAGAACCTCCTTCCAATTTTTAATATATCTGTATCTCAATAGATAAATAGATAGATGATTTGCTATCACTATGGGGCCAGTAGGCAAAACACAGCTTTACACTTCCTCCTCCCTCCGTAAACAGCACCTGCCTTGCTCTCAACTTCCATTGATTTAACCCAGCCTTGGCTCACCAGAGGAATATGGAACATATGAGTAAGCGTATATTCCATAAGGGAATGTGGAACACCAAGGGCATGAAAGGTTCACATAAGGCTCTGAAAATGTAAGGATTTAAAAAAAAAAAAAAAGAAGGAAATTGACACCCTAAGGTGGGGGGAGAAACTGGGTGTGGTTTGGGTTCTTTTTTTTTTTTTAGACAACCTAAAAATTGGCTAGAGTGATGCTTTGAGAAATCTCAGTCCAATTGGTATGGATCACATAAATCTTAAGTCAGATTCCTATAGTCATGTAGTAGCTATAAGGCCAGTAAACTGGCAATAGAATTTGTTCCTGGAAGACAGTAATTCAGATTCTTCTGCTTTTTAACCATCAACAGTTTAAAAAAAGGCTGAGAAGAAAACCAGTTACAGGGAAAAAGTTCTTTCCAGCCACCCAAAGGTGGACTCTGCAATACTTCATATGAAGAACACTGACAAACTGGAAGGAAATTCACTCTGACATTCTGAGGATTTTAAAAGATACTGAACTCACTGGCATGAATTTTCAGGAATCTGAAAGCCACAGCAACCCAAGGCACACAGGGGCTCTGAAAAGTTGGAAACTGGGACATCAATCCTTATCAGTGCAAGAAATAATTTAGCAAAATGCATAACTTCATACTTACATGCTTGGGAGAAATAAGAGTTTAAGTTGGTTCAGCACTACTTAATGAAAACAAGTATTATTCGTCTAACTGAAGGCTTTTTAAAATCTCACTTCTTAAGTTTTTACTTACTAGTACTCTTGCATCTTCATCTACCCAGAGAGGTACATCTTGAATAGCATCAGCCACTGCCTTTTACCCCATCTATCCTATGATTGTTAACTGGAAGGAAACCAAAGGCCAAGGCCAACCAAAGCTGGTAGGGGGATTTAGGCAAATGGTCCCACTGAAAGTTTTCTCTAACAAGCCCCACACATGACTGAAGAACATCTCATTGTAATACAATTTCTCTAAAAGCTGAAGGTGCATAATGTTTCTTAAAAAGAGATTCAGATTTTCGCTTCCAGAAGTTCCACAACTATAAGCATCCAGTTTTGAAAACACCGCACTATTTACACGTAGAACTATAGTTCCACACTGTACGGGAGCACTTTTGCAGAATAGCTTAGGAATGGTTTTTCAAAGTTTGGCCAGCAGCATGATCCAAGCTGCCTTAAAAATCTCATTACTATACAAAATCATAAGCCTCTGCATATACAACCAAGTCCACACAATGCTTGCATGCTCCTTAAATTTGATATTAGTAACAAAACCTGTGAGCAAGATCAAGTATGACAACAGACACCCCAGCCCCCAAACAAAGCTGTTTCACAGTTCAGCTGCCTTTGCATCAGCTGAACTCATTACAGCTTTCCAACTTGCCAACTATCTTCCCTATCAGCTGCTGCTGTGACTGAATCCATCCTGTCCGCATCATTCTCTTTCCCTTTCAGATTCCAGGCCAAATTCAATAATGGTTGTAAGCGAAAACTTAATTATTGACTTCAGTGGAGTTGCTCATGCTTAGAACAGATGAATTTGACCTGTTCTGCCTATTACTAGGCAGAATCCCAAACGAACTATAAAAGCCCAGTAAGACAGATTTTAAATTTCTTAGTTTTACTACTATTACTATTAGACTATCCACTTCTGTTCTGCAAGGTATTTAAAGACTGGCATCTCAACTAAACTATATCGGTAGGGCATGTTAGAATAAACTCCCCTAACTCTGCCAGCTAATACTCACCTGTCACTTTCTTGCAGAGAGGTAGTACGCCTGCTTGCTGTGCTTAGTTGAAACAAACTTAACTGATTAAAATTTTAATAAGTCCATCTACAAAAATGCTCAGAAATATCTTCAAATCCAAAGCCAAGTTTCAGCAAAGCGCTTAGACATAGGCTTACCTACTTAATCAATGGGAACAACCTGAACTATTTAAATGATTTTCAAAAATTCAGTCTTAGTCAAGAAATTAGAATGTGGAAAATAAACTACTTGTATCCAACCATTTTTATTCAATAATGAGAAAGTCAAAAGTTATATGACAACTTAATCAGAAATATGTTGAGCCCTAAGCATTTTCTACCAATATTTCCTAATAATTCCCACCACTATAATAGGTTCCTTTGTTGGGCTGACTAAACCTTGAAGAAAGTTCCCAAAGGTGTTGGCCTGATGGTATATTTTAATGCATATGAATATCACAACCTAGGTGGCATGAAGTAGGGTGTGAAGTGATCAGATATATTGTCATCTTTTTCAGGTACCAAACCATTCTTGCACTTTATTATCAGAATTGCAAATGAAGGGTTCTACGCACTGGACAAGACAACAAGTGGGCTTGACAGGTTGCCCAAGATGAGCAATGCACATTTCCAAGTGTCATTGGGGGGAAAAAAAAAAAAAGGATTAAATACATTCAGAAAAATTAGTACACATTTAAATTCTTTTCTGTGCTGGAGTCTATTTGAAGGCAATTCCTCCAACCCCCGAACAGGAACAAATCCAGCTATTGCCATAAGGTTCTTCAAACTTCGGTCTGAAGTATTAACCCAAGTACTTTGACGCTGGCCACGGCTAAGACGAAGAAGCTGCTGGCAAAATTGCATCGCTAATGTCAGCCCACTCTTTTCCCTCCCTTCTGCCAAAGTTTCCTTGTTCCCTTTCCAACACTAAATACATCAGAACTTTGTTTTATTATTTGAATTGCTCTATAAGATGCCTCCATCTATACAAGTATTAATCAGTTGTACTCCAGTGAATGTACACCATACAGATGCATTATATAAGACAGACTAAACAGTCCTAACACTCATGGGGACTTACACTAAGTCTCTCCTGACAAGAATGAGTTTCAAGCCCCGCCAGTTGCACAATAGTTTATATCTAAACCAGTATTGCTTTATTTTAACATGTGGAACTTAAACCTATAGCCTGTCCACCACAATGAATATTACCAAGGGGAAAGTAACAGAATACTGAATATAATCTTTAAATACTATCACAATAAAGTAAAGTTAGGAGTCGTACAAGTAGTATTTCCTCTATCCTCAGAGAAAAGCAGAGATGAAATAGAGAGCTTGTGCGTTTGAGAAACCTGAGATGCAAATCTTCAGTTTTTCCATTTTCCCACTTCCCTTCCTACACAAGATTTTCGAGTTTCTCTGTGCACCTGCGCCTGTAACTGGGCACATGCAAACATCCCCTTGGCACAGGCTTTATGCGTTTTCTGGCTCCATTTGCCTCTGAAGCAGGCATGTTCCTACCAGAGAGATGCTTTAAACTGTGCATGATTCGGTCCCCCATCCCCTCAGAGGCACCCACCACCCACCCTCTCTCTTCAGTTGAGTGCGATGCCAGAGCAGGGCAAGGGAGGGGAAAGGAAAGCGGCCATCTAAGATTAGAAGTAGAAACTCTACACTATAGACACTCAGGAAGTAAGAATTGCTTGAGTGGCTGTGGCCAGCCTCCAGACACCACTCTTCAGAGGAGGGGATATGGGTTTTTTCCCTGCATGTGCTACTTCGGTAACACCTGACCAGGTTGGAAACTGCTGTGATAAAGACCCAGCAAAAGGCTTGTCTTGCCGAACCCGAAAGATGGACTCCCCGCTGTCTCCAGCAGCGGGCAATACCCGATGTTTCAGGGAGCTCAACAGGCTGTGAGCCTTCATCTAACTCAGATGTGGAGTGCACGAGCTGTTGCATTCAATGAGAGTGTGAGGCTCCCAAACACACTCCTCCTCTTACCATCCCCTAAACAGAGGGCTGTGACAAGAGTGGGATTAGATTAAAATACTCATGCAGTTCCCCTATTAAAATAAACAGCTTAGGCACCTGTCTCTACAGAAGATCATGATACAAATTAACGCTGTTCCTAAACAGTACGCTATCCGAGCAGGAGTGTCAAGTTTGAACTTTCTCCAAAGTAGTACCATCTCATTGGTGATGGTGGCTCGGGCAGCGCTAACACTGAAGTTGCGTAAGAAACCATCCACTTCCTTGACTGCTATTTGAATACAAAGGCATTCTCATTTATTATCACTGGTACTTACTCTCTTCCTAAAACTCCTATATATTGTTAATTAAATGATTGCAGTCCTTTTGTAGATTATGCATAAATCTTCATTTGTTTTCTCTATTAGCATTCGATCTGGTTTTGTTAATTGCATAAATGTTCCCCTCAGGCAGAAAAGCAATATAGTTCAAATGAAGCAGGGTTTTTTGTTAAGGATAGTCAATTTGATTAACATCACTGTCAATATGATGAATGAAAATTCTCTCAAATGAGTCGCCCAATACCTTGAAATCGTCACTGAAATATTCATGTCATTAGGACACAAATGATAAATTCAATTTGGAATCATGTAGGCCTGCCCAAAGTTTCCCTTAATTTTGGGAAATATAGACGCTTTGTCTTCAACAGTTTTTAATCAAGATTTCAAACATTTATTTCCCTGTCTGATACACAAGTCTTAATATTCCTGTCTCAGATTTGCCAAAAAACTTTGCCTCAGTTTCCATCAAATTGCTGTCATGACTGAAGAGAGCTCTGAAGCCCTGAATCTTAAGGTTTCTGTGCTTGTTCTTCCACTCAATTCAGGAACACACTCTTGCATAATGAGAAAGAACAGAACAATTATTACTATTATTTTTTTCTTCCACATGAGGCATATTGCAAGTGCGGTCTTCGGGCACTCTGGCGAACAAGTATCAAAAAGGATGTAGAATAACAGGTCCAGTTTAGAACAGAAAATGGCTCCCAGAAGCTCTAGGCATTCATTTAAGTGTTGAACTACTGCCACTTTGAAAGAGTACAGACAAAAAGACTGAGAAAAGAGAAAGTAGGTGTGTGGTGAAAGGCTGTGATTCTTGCACTTTCCCAGAGTAATGTTGCATTACTTTCAGTGAGACACTTCATATAATTAACCACCGAGTAAAGAGATCTTCCTCCCTTTTTCTTCCTCTTTTGTCTCTTTAATTAAATTATCTCTTGGCCTTAGTGATACTGCCATTATTTTACGCAATGTGTTCATTAGAAATACATTTACGTTTATCATATCTTGATTTATCAGTTCTTCCCCTCATTTCCATACTCTAGATGAATATGCCTTGTGATAGAACATATTGGACAAGTTCAGAAGAGCCTGTGAGAGGAGACAACATTAATAACCCCAAATGGAATCTATCAAAGAGAGTATGTGTGCATGTGTATAACATATACACATCTACACATATGCAGTAAAGTTGACTGAAATCCCAGGCAGTCGATTGGACTCAAATTACATATTTAACAGTCCTGCAGACAACAAAACCTTCTCTAAACTTCATCACAAGTATTCAGTACAGTATTAACATTTGCTGGTTTGTTGTGTAATGTTAATGTTTAATGTTTTAATATTACTAATGTTACAGTTTTCCTGCCCCCTGCAGCATGCAGTCTGTTACTCAGACAAAACATGCCTTTCCTCATCGCTATCAAACCTACAGAGCCAGAGGCCTGTTCTATTTCTTTCCTGTTGGCCCCACACCACCCACCCTGCTACTGCCATCGCTTACTGGTGTCATTTTATACCAGCTTCGCATTTACTCAGTCAGAGAAGTAAGCCACTTCAGGGAACCAGTAACCAGTCAGAAGAGCATGCCAAGCAGAAACATTAGGAGAAATGTAATTACACTTAAGCCTTAGAGGTTGCACCTCTTAACAGAATCAAAATTGTTGCCTTTTTTCTGTATCCAGCCCTTTGCTGGGTTTGTCTAGAAGTTACCATGCACTTCCCAGTACAGGGTTACATAGCCAGTTAATCAGGTATTTCAATTTAATAATTTCCTGATGTTCTGAGATTAGCAGGTGATCTGTGTTACCCAGTGTTTTTCTGAGAAAACACTAAAGTGAATCACCAGACAGAACGCAACCTGCAAGCTCTTGGTGACAAGACCAACAGTTTACCTTTTTCAGGTATCTGAAGTCTATCCAGCATTTTCTGTAGAGTAATTTAATCCTGTAAGTAATTTAATAGTTGTTTGGCTATTTCTACTAAGCTGCAGTCTGACATCAAATTGCAGTACAGACACAACCTAAGAAGTAATGCAACTCTTCAGTGGGAAACAGAAGTTCCTTTAGAATTCCCATCAGGTCACTGACACATGTAGAGAAATAAGTCCAGAAAAAGTGCAGAGGGTCCTATGGCAAAATAGATGGTTTTATTCCCCAAATTCCATGCAAATTTGAAGTTCAGAAGTAGAACTTTTTTAGAGCAGGGTAGGATGGAATTTTCCCTTTCATAGGATAATCTGTAAGACTTTTCCATTCTAAGGTGAAACACATCTGGGATAATATGATGACAATGGAACCTTTAACACCACAAAAATTTCCAACCCTCCAGAGGTAGCTTCAGACAATCCAAGGTCTCAACCCACTTTTGAAGATGTCTAATGTCTCTATTTAAAGGCTCTTTTTGGCTATTAACTTGCTTTTGGTGAAAATGCTGAACCTGATGCATAGGTCTACAGTAGGACTCTCACCCTGTATGAAGACATTTGCATGCAAGGTGCTGGTCAGGTATAGCTTCATGCAGGCTTTACTCTCCAAACATAGTAAGGTTTCAGTGGAAAACAAACAGAGGACTTCAATTGCATTTTAGCCTGCCTAGGAGCAGAGCTGTAACAAATTAATACTAGGCAGAGGAGTGGGGAGGATGATGAACATCTGGTTTGGAAATGAGTGTGATGTGGAACTGCCAGGATCTCTACAAAACCTTATCCCAGGCAGGCTCCCTGCACCTTGCACCGTGCGTTCAGTCTGACAAGGCTATGCAGCCTTGAAATCAATTGACAGAGCAGGAAAGAACATTATTAGGCATCTGCAACCTCCAGACACTCTGCAGCGACAAGATTTGTTGGAGGGCAGAAATGACAGCTATGTAACAACAGTATCTTATTGATATGGGCTTCCTGAGCAGTGATGGAAGAAAGGGTGAATGCTTCTGACAGCAAGTGACTGCAGCGTATGTTAGAGGCTTGATGGAGCAAGCGAGGCTACAAATGAAGTGGTACAGGCAGAGACATGGACATGGCACATTGCAGATAAAGATGTAAGTAGGTCAAGCATCACTATCTCAGGATGGTAGTGACATTTTGGCCTATACAAAGCAAGAGTCATTTGTTATTATTTTGTTTAAGCCCATTAAGCACACTGGCTGCTTACTAGCAAAGCTATTTGTATTAAAATCATACTGATGATTCCGTTGCTGAATGTTGCATTTGCTCTACAAGGTTATTAATTATGCAACCAAATTGACAAAGATAATAGCATTCACCTGGCTGCAAGGGTATTAGAAGACTGTAGAGTTACTAAGCCACAGCTGCTTATGTTAGAAAGATCACACACACTGGGGCTGTTTGCTTTAAATAGATGAACAACAAGCCTATAAAAACATACACTAGAGTGAATAGCATTGAAAAAACAGTGCACTTCTACGTACCTTTCCAGAAAATACAGAGGATGTTAAGAATCAAATTAAGAAATGCAATTAGCGGGTGAAATCATTGCTACAGCGTATGAAAATACAGACACTAAATAAAGGTGATTTGTGTTCTTGCAGCCAGTGAAAACCTGCTGCAATGACTGCAATGTGTTAGATAAACCTAGAATGTTTAAGAAGTATTTTCAAAAATGTCTACCCACCTAACAAGCTCAGTTCTGATTTCCAGCCTTTGCACGGGGTCAGAACATTCGTAGTGAAAGGAAACCTGTCTTATTGTAACCACTGATAAAGGATGCCCTAGTATCTTTGAAAAAACCTGTTAGCAAACATGAATCACACTATGAATGTTATATGGGTATCTAGTACCCTTTTAAGTCAACACAGATTTAACACTCATACTTTAAAGAGCACATGACTATGACAGACTGGAAAAAATACTGTTTGCTTTTGGAAATAGGTCCAGTATTTCAACACTTACAGTGCTATTAGCATCACTAAAGCTATTGATAAACCAAGCAGAATTCAAAATACATGGCCAAATGTTATTACTTCATTGCTCTCTAAAAAGAGACTCTTTTTAGAGGTGCTTAATTCATTTGGAGTCCAAAGTTTGTATGACTTGAGGTATTGATTTAATTCTAAAGAGATAGAACACCTTTCTTGGCAGAAATGCCGAGATGACTAGAATAAATCAATCAAGAATATTTTTTCTGCATGTCATAAAACAGTTTTGCATTCCATTCAGTCCCAGGATGTTTTTGTCCAAATGCATTATTCTTTTCATTAGTCTTCCATCAAAGGCAGACAAACCAGCTGATTGTTTTTCCCAAGAAAGTAAAATGCTTAAAATAACTGTTGGTAGAAACATTAATTCAGAGCGTATTGTCTTTACTAATTAGCATATTAAAGGAAATCAGCTAGAAGAAAATATCAATTTATTAAGAATAAAGAACTTTACCTCTTCCCTAGTGTTAAATATTTCAGGGTTAAAATATCTAGATGCCTGAATGCCCTGAAGACATCCAATTTCCCAAGGCAAATGGACTATGTAAACAATAACAGAGGTCTAGTATCATAGTGCTAAATGGACTGTTTCACTAAGTATGCAGTTTGTTTATTAAGTTTTGGCATGATACCTACACAACAATATACCCTAAATAAAGCATAGCGATTTCAACATACACTGAAAACTTCAAGGATTAAGCAGCTTCCTTCTCAATAATCTAAATGCAATACCTAGGAACCTGTAAACTTACCTTTCCTGTTGTCTTCTGCAGTCTTCAGTCCCAGCACTGACCTTTCCATAAACATATGGAAGTTGCTTTCCATCTGTAGGTTTATTTAGCAAAAGCTATTTACTTTTTCCTTGTAGTTCTTTGAACCAATATGCTGATGATAGTAGAGATCTGCAATGAATAAAATGAGATGCTCTGAATTCCTAGAATGACATAAGGATATTCACATTGAGCATTATGTTGAACGCTTTTGAGTAGCCAGTGAAATGCACACCGATAACCAAAGGCTGTTTGGAAAGTGCAGTGAATGTACATCTTTTCTATATTAGTTTGAAATGTTGTATCCATAAAGTAAAACACACGTGGATCTCTATTTTTATATATTTAGATTTTCTAACAACAGCAGAATGGAATTTTTAAGCAACTCCCTTATGGCTGAGTAAAGCTAGTCCACAGGGCTAGATCTTCAGTTCCTATAAATCTGCAGGCTTCCAAGAAATCAGTGAAGCTTTGTGTCTTTACATCAATTGATGTGGCCCTCCGTTTCTTCTCAAAACTATATACATTGTTGCAAGTCATTTATACTGATTTGCAGAGTTCCATATGACAAGTTCAATGATGAATCAAAGTGCATTAATAGAAGAGCCCAAGTGCTTGGCAGGTGAGGTTAAGCCTTGCTCTTTAGCAAGATTATTTTGACGTTACCACATTCACATTTCACAAAACATTGGAAAGGACCGTTGCATTAGTAATGGCATCAACAGCATTAAGTTCTATTTGCGAGCCATACTCCTCCTCAGATCTTTATTACTTGCTCAGGGCAACGGAGCTGGAAATCCAAAGCATTGTTGATGTAATCCAACCACTGTGATTGTTATAACTCACATCCATTTAATCAATGGGTATATTTTCAAAGCAATGTGCTGTTTTATAATGACTACGTACAGCATACAGACAACTAAGCCCCCTCCCTACCAAAGCCACAATCACTGAATTTTGGAAATCAAATTTATATAAAAACCTCTCCCTTCATACAATTCCTTTTCCCTCTGCACCATGTGCATAATAAATAGGCGGCCCTTTCGCTAATAGAAATAACTATTGAAAGGAACTGGCACTATGACAATAAAGCTTTTATCAGCAGAAGTTTAAATAGTGACTGAAATCATTCCAAAAGCAGATTGCTCAGAATTTAAAGGACATCGACAACGTTTGTCCATCAAAAACGCAAGCCCTGTTATCAGCAAGTAGTAATAACGATGTGTACAAGAAGAAATAATATGTCAGGAAAGAGACATCTTTCTGCTATTATCTCAGGGTGTCATTACAACCACCACACAGTTCAGTAAGTTAATGAAAGCAAGCATTTTACCTTTCTATTAGAAACTTGAGAGTTACAGTTCATAAAGAAACCATTCTCTATTTTTAAACAGCCACCAGCTTGAAGCAGGTTTATTTAAAAGGTGATTATTCAATTGAAGCTGATTTCAGAGTGACCTCATTGTAGTCTGAAAAGATTTATAGATGAGCTGCGCACAATCACTGGGGAATTGATGACTTCATAGAACTGCCGACATCAATTTTCTTATGCTCAAAGAACTTCTTCAAAATCCCTCTGCTCCCTCTATCTGAAACAGGACCCCATCTCTTAAAAACAAACATGCATGACTGCTGTAGATACCAGCAAAAGATTACTATAGGATTCTATTACTTTTGGAGAAAGAAAAAAGAATGAATTAATGGATTTATCCCAATGTAAGCAAAATCAAGATCTGGCTCCACGACATTTCATCAGCATTTCTTTTCTAGCATGACAGAGACAGATGGGCTTTTTCGGAAAAGGATTTTTAGAAAAAGGAGAGAAAAATATATTTGACCGAAGTTTTACAACAAAATGTCAGGCAAAGATGGGAGAATACAAAGACAAACACCTATAAAAAGGAATCTTTTCTTAGCCTAGGCTACTTGTCAGATTAAGAGCTTCAACTTACAGCTCTCAGCAGTAGCTGAAAGTCCACACAGCTATTTAAGTGTTGAGGGAAAGATGTCTATGCTTTGGCTAGAAGTTCTACTAATGTGTTTGTGCCTAAAGATATATTTTATATCTGAAGACCGTATGTTGCCAATATCTGTTACTCGACAAAAATACAGCTCATCTGCAACAGGATTTTTGTTCAGCTTTGGAGTGGCTCGAGCTGCCTCGAAGCCGCAGCCTTCCCTGCCATAAGGACAGAGGGACAGGGTGCCACTTCAGACCACAGGCAGGTCCCTGACCGCTCGGCTATCATTTGCCAGCTCTGTTGTTCAGCCTGTGTGGTAATCCTTCCTCCCTGCTAAGCCCCTTGCCTCAAGCTCCCTCAGGAACATCAATATGATCATTACCAATTATGTAACATCAAAGAAAAGAGATTAATAATTCAGACTTAAGATATCACTAAGATTTATCACCTCATAAGTATTGTCTCCAGACAGCATCGGGAAGCTGTCTTTGGGAGACACTAGGAAGTGAAAACTAGAGCTTTGTACTGATTACAAAACAGTTATTCTTTACCAACAAGTGAAAGCAACTTATGCTTGGAAATATACCTGGGTGTACCTCCATCAATAACACAGCAGCCTCTAATGCACAGAAACACGGCAGTTATAAAATTAATTCTTGGGCTGTAGAAGCTGCTTGCTGACCCCAGAAGGGCTAAAAATACCATATACCTGCAACAACATTCCAAGGAAGATCTCTCCTTGAGGCTAGAGCAGACGCTCAGCTAACTCGAAGCTACCAGAGCCGAGCCTGGCACGTTCAGGTCTAACGTCGGAGAAGCACATAAAAGGAAACCTGCATTGCGTATTCCGGCACCTAGTGAAGGATTCCAGTGAGTAGGGCTTTTGATCTAAAAACCTTAACTGTTAGAGTCATTTTGGGAGAGAATGATAAACATGAGATTAAACACATGAATTAGGGTAAGTTAATATTTTAATGGCTCATAGCAGAACTAAATAAAAGCACATTCAGCTGAAAGAACTATATACTGAGACAGCTTTAATAAGCCATTGTGCCATTAGAAGTGAAGGGTAAAGAAAAAAGCTACCAAGAAAATGCCACAAGATTTTTTTCATGGTGTACCACTTTAATGTGCAAGGAAGAGCTGGGAGGAAACAGAATGCTCTTGACACACAGGATAAAGATGGGGTTTGATACATCTTTGCTATTCATATCTGAGCTTGGTCCTTGCTGACCTTCGCTATGGCTACTGCCGTTACCAACAGCATAACCAGTGTGATGGGTGCTGTAACATGCATTTCACACATTAAAGTATATTCCCTTTACTCTTTACAGTATAATTTTGGGAGGGAAGCTGCATCGTTACTTCTTTGTACATTTACAGATCATGCCCTGAGGCAAAGAGAGAACCCAGATCTCCTGCCCTGGCACAGTCAGACTGTATGCAGATCAGAACCGCATAACAATCTCAGAACTGATCCCTGTTCCACAAGTGCTAACACGCTTGATCAAAACAGTTTTCCCCATAAAATGGAGATTTATCAGAAAATTCCAAACTGGGATTATTTTTAAAGGCCCCTAAGCCCAAAGGCCAATTACTGGTTCCATTCCTACAGGAAACAATTCTGAAAAGGAACATATTTTTTGTGTGCATCTTAGAAAAACCCACGCCAGACACACTGACAACAATCAAGCTGCCCTGAATTACAAATGCACTTTTTATACACTAGCATCCTTATGTTCAGCCGCCAATAAGCTCTCTATATATTACCCATTAAAAAAACAAGCACATTTCAGTATATTTTACTTGCAATGCCAATATGCTTAACACACAATCCAAAGATTCTATAACCTTGCTGAAAATGGCTCCTTCTATCGTTGTAAAAGAAAACCCTTTCCAGCTGTACTAAAAACTTTTATTTTAAACACATTCAGCATTAGAAGTCATATGCTATTCAAGGTTTATTTATAGAGAGCAGCTTCAACGAAACAGCTTTGATTAGCTGGCAAGACACTTGCTTGGAAAAAAAAAAATTCAACATGTATACTTTAAATTCCCCTCCGTGCATGTTACTTTGAAGGAAATGAGCTCACACACTGCATCTCTGATTCAGGCAGTAGGTGGGGTTAAGAATAAGAATCTTCATTCTTGAAGATGAATGGGACTCTTTTTACCAGCTAACGGCTTTGGATCAAGCTCCTTACTGCCTATGGTGTCCATGATGGGGGACTCTTTCTGCAGTCCCACATGTTCCAACAACCCTGCCTTACGCAGTGAAACTCCTAATCCTCCAGTCAGCCTGCCAGGCTATTAGACACCTCATTTCCTAGCCTCTGCCTTACCAGCCTCAAATTCAGTTTCCTCATTTTGTTGCACCATTTCCTGCTAGGAGAAAGTAAAGATGACCGAGACAGACCTCTCGGCAGTGGCCAGTGACAGCACAAGAGGCAACTGGCACAACCTGGAACACAAGGAATTTCACTTAGACTTTTTTTTTTTTTTTTTTACTGTGAGGGTGATCAAGCACTAGACAAATTACCCAGAGAGGCTTTAGAGCCTCTATTGTTGGAGATAGTCAAGGCTTGACCGGATACAGCCCGGCACAAGCCGCTCTAGCTGGTCCTGTTTTGAGCAAGGGGACAGACTAGATGATCTCCAGAGGTCCCTCCAAATTCAACTGCTGTGTGATTGTGAGTTGTGATAGGCAGGAGTTCTGACCAAGTATACCACACTATTGTGTCTGTGGAAGGAGAGAAAGATCTTTTATGCCATTCAGATACAGTGAAAAATTAAACCAGTTTCACTTCAAATATATTTGTGTACATGAGGGCTCTCCTCTTTAAACAAAATATTTTGGCCTAAACTAACTTTACCCTTTCACTACTGCTCACAAATGATAAGAAATGAATCCTGAGGAACTCTGTAGTTTCTCAGCAGTTTGACTTCTTTGGAACATAAATTGATCCAAAAATAACATCTAAGGGATTAATTAATTTGACTATGAGTTTCTTTTAGGTCTAATTAAAGGTTGGATGAGTTACTGAAGGATGAGTTCATGTTCAGGGTGGCACTAGTTGAATATTTTGTTAATCCTACCCAGAATAAGTGTGGACTATAATGAAAAAGATAACTTGCTTAAAAAAAAAAAAAATCATTCTTTTTATCTACATAGAATAACTTTCTGCATTTTCTTCCCATTTGTGGCTTTAACATGTTAAGAATCAAATTGCACAGAGAATTACTGTGACCATTTTAAGGCCATTTCAGCTCGCTGACACACCAGGGTCCATTCAATAGCATTGTGCTGCCAGACCACTTAACGCATGGAGCTACTTGAGACTCCCACAGCATTGCTAAATGAAAGGGGCCAGATCCGGGCTCAGATTGAGTCAATGTGCCCATGCTGATTTATGCTATTTAAAGATGTGGATTTCAGGCACTGCAAAACTTAAGTGAAAATTAAGAAGCATTTGGAAGGCAGGTTTAATTCTTAGGTGTAGTCCAGCCTTGTCAATAAGTGTCACCGTTTTCACTGAAATAAGGTTTTTCTTTTTTTTTTTCCCCCCATGTAAATGAAGCAGAAAGGTTAACAAGAAGTCACGATCTCTTTAGGCACTAACTTATCTTCGACTGCTCTGGCCTTCCTCACAGCAGTTTAAAGAGAGTAGCATCCTGAATATATGAAAACTGCTCTACTTCCAGTAATTAGAGAAACTAATGAATCCAAACACCACAAAAGGTCCAAATTTATCAGTCTGTCTGCTTCCAATTTGTATCGCACACTATGTTCTCAAAGACACTAAAGACTAACCTTCTCCTAATTATGCAATTTAGAGTTTTCTGCAACAAGTTTATAGAAAGCAATGACTAACATCTGACAGCATATTCCCCCTCTTTTGTCACCTTGTTTTTCCAACCTGACACAGAGCAGAGTTTAGTTGAAAGGCTCTAACTCACCACCTCACAACTGCAGCTCCCTTTTGGCCATCTGCACGCTCTGCTTCAGGTTACTGCCAATGTAACAGGAAGGGCTGCAAGGAACATACATCCCCTCCCTTGGCTACTACAGTTTATGGCACGGAGTATTAATGCAAAACACCTCTGAGCTTAACACCGGGCTGTGATCTGCAGAAGAATCATGCTGCTATGAAATACCTCATCCGAAAGAGAAGGTGCCTCCAGAAACCCTCCAAGCCTGCATCTTACATAAATCAGACAGCACCTCTTCACCTAACATATCGTACCAGTACTTTAACCACGTAACTGCACAAAATACATGCTGCATAAAGAACACATTTAGAGACTGAACTCATAATGGACCAGCCTAAAATGTCTACACCAGTTCAGTCCACAAAATGGATTAGCGTCTACAAGACAGTGAGCTTTTGAGCCCTTTTTAAGGTAAGCCCTTAGGAATGTGCTGTGAGGTTGAGCAGATTATGTACCTGCTTGAAGTTAACCCTGACACTGAACATGTGGCTGAGTAATTGCCAAGTACTGTATCTGGGAGGGCACCGAGTATGAAATAAAGAGGGCCTGAGTGATAAACACTCTGCTTGCAACAATCCACACAGAGCTGACAGAAGGGAAGAGTGAGGGAGGCACAAGGGAGCACCTTGATAAAAATTACTTTGGTTTTAGTGTCACACTATCAGCCAGTGCATATCATGAAAGCATAAGGAACCCCTTCAGCCAGGGACAAATCCTGCCTAGGAGGGGTTACACGATTTTCCTGATGATGTACTCTCAGAGCAATCTCCTCCTGCACAAAGCCAGCCCAGCTAACTCGGTATTCTCCACCAGCAACCACTGACAGATGCTTAGGAAGGATGCAAGAAACATGACGAGTGTAGCGCACACCATCTCCTAATACACCCTCCTCACTCCTTGATAGCGAGGAGGTTTGACATTCACTCTGGTAAACGTTTACTAAACTTCTAAGATCCTTTTCTAAAAGTTTATCAAGCTCAGCAGTAAAAAAGCCATCAAGCGAAGAGAGAAGCTGCTAAGGCAATATTTAGTTGCAAGGGAAACTTTTTTCCCCAAATTTGGAAGACCCATTTGGAAAGAGAAAGGACATATCTTGGTGTCAGAGGGATGGAACTAACATAAGTAACTTTTCCAGCATTTTATGTCGAAAATGTTTAATTTACAATTTGGTTTAATTATTCATTGCATCTAATACACTTAACATTTCAATAATTAACTTCTACAGCAACAGGGGGAAAATCTGATTTATCTGTTTACTTCCATCTTTAGCTGTTTAATTAGCCGTACTGTCCTCTGCTCTATAATCTCTTTGCATGGACAAAAATATTGAGACAATTATGGGAACAAATGCTTTTTTTGAAGAGTGCATAGGCCTGGGAGAAAAAGCCTGCTGACAGGGCAGAGACAGGGTAATTTTCTTCATTACAATTTCACCTGTTTTCCAGAGAAGCATCCTGTATTGCTGATTGCTGGGAACAGAGTGATCTTCTGTGAAAGCCCAAGGAAAGAATTGAACAGTTCTAAAAATCTGCACTGCTCCTGAAAAAAAAGTCTAGTTTGTTGACTATCAACATATAATCTAGATTTACTGTACAGCACTTCCTATCAGACTGATCTCTGATTTCTCTAAAGGTGTAATTTCTTTTCAGACTTTCAGAATCAGAGCTAATTCATAGCAGTTTATATAGCCAAAGTCTGTATTTTGTGTAAACAAGTTGAAGAGTTTTATTCACTTAGCTTTTATAAAAGGTGTGGGTGCACTGGGTGTGCACCCATCATGAATACATGCAAATGTTACACCTGCAACAGCTCATTTGCAGTAACTGAATTTTCTTACCTGCTCACCACTTGCAAAGTCATCTCCCTCTCCCTATGCATCCCACTGCCATAGTATACGGGGCAATAAGTAGAATAGCTACATGTTATTAAAATCCTATATTGGGGAAATAATCTATTCATAGCTCATTCCTCCCCTCCTCCCTTACCATTGCCTTAGAAACAGCTCTTCTCCACAGTAAATAAAGTTAGAAAGCCTTATCATTAATTCTATTTAGGCTTAATATGTCATAAAGCAAGGAAAGAAGGCCATTTTCCTCTCTGCTGGGGCACAAAACATGTATTAACTATTCCAACCAGAGCTGTGAATGATTTATTAATTCAATTTTGGAGTGTGTGACTGTCAGATCATATAAGTTCGTTATAAAAAGAGTCTCTCTGAGGACTCTTTTACTCTTTTTAAACCAACTGACTGACATTTCACACGCTTCACAACTGCAGCCATCTATCTCCTTGCTGCTTGTTCTCAGTGTCACACAGAGGTTGCATAATTTGTCCTGTCCACATTAAAGTGTTTGTATCCGATGAGGGAGAGAACTGGTAGGTGGTGATCTGTGGCAGTGACGTTCCAACCCACACACCCAGCTTCGTGCTTAAATCTAAGGATGATCCAGTGCTCTGTGGGGAACTGGATAGTCTGCTCTGCTGGTTCAGAATCACAGAGGGGTTGAGGCTGGAGGGAACCCCTGGAGCTCACCTTGTCCAACCCCCTGGCACAAGCAGGGCCACCTAGAGCTGGTTGCCTGAGACAACATCCAGGGTTTTGGGTTTTTGGTTGTATGTTTTGTTTGTCTGTTTTTTAATATCTCCAAGGAGGGAAACTCCACAAGCACTCTGGGCAACCTGTTTCCAAAGGGAATTCTCTACTGCTCTTCTTTGCCAGGGAATTCTGAAAACGTCTTGTTTGAAAACCACTAGGCTGGTTCAGAAGCTCCCAGGTGGTGGGGCATTAGCATTTGAAAGCTGTTTCAAAGTGCTGTGCAAATACACGCACCTCCAGCAGAGCCCCCTGTGTCAACCTATCTGCTAAAGTCCCCTCCCAGACAAAGGATGAAAAAGGGTTTCTCCTCCATCTGGCCTAATACCGATACTGGTTCTGCCTTCACCTCAGCCTCCTCATCGGAAACAGGACTGGAGAAATATTTCTTCCTGAGGGAGCAGAACTGCTACCAGGGACACTGCTGCTGTACTTATACAATATAATTCCTGTTCTGCACGAGCAAACCAAGTCTAGCAACCTTGCTCTATTTGTCAGTTCCCACTAAGAGCGATGATGAGTTCCAACACCTCTTTCATTTCTTCCTGTCTATAAATAAAATCTTATTCCTATGAATGTGGGGAAAAAAAAAAAAGCAATGTGTGTAACCAGCATTTCTCCTGGTTACTAACAAGGCCAAGTTTTAATGTAGATCCTTTTAACGTTTACGTCAAAATTTCATTTGTTAATGTAAAAGCTGTTGGGGTATTTCTGTTGAATGAATATCAATAAAATACAAAACAATTTAGAAAAACACTTTCTACAAGGAGTTCTTCAGTGAAGAAAAATTTCAGATCCAGTACACCAGCTTATCCAGCTGAGGACTGAAAACTTGTCATCGGGAAAACAAGACAGACATCCTTAGAGACTGGAATACCAGGGAGAAACACAATCTAGTTTGATCTCCACATTTAACACAGACTATTAAATTGTATTCATTTTCTCCTGGAACAAACCCGATTTTGACTAAAACATGCTTCCAAAACGAGTCCTATCTCAGTTTGAAGACATCGCTTCCCCTGGTAGTTTGTTCCACTGGCAACCAACCTCACCATTACATCTAATTTGCATCTATCTTGCTTTAGCTTATTCCACTGATTCTTGCTGCGCCTTTCTTTACTAGATTAAGGAACCCTTTCGTCCCCAGTTTGAAGCAAGAATAGGAGCCTACTCTCAACTCCCCCTGAAATCATATGTTGCTTCATCTTTAGAGCTAAGAACTCAGTCTCATTTCAAAATAAAAATAAATAAAAACCATTCAAAAGGATAGAAACATGAATAGTAAAGTAAATGCTCTCTCTCATTTGCAGTAATAGCTGTGAAATGCTACTTTGGGACTGGAAAGTATCTCAATTCCGTAATTACACGTTCGTCATCTCTGTTCCATTTTCAGTCCCTTTGGCAGTATTTTACAGCTACAGCCCTCCAAGGCAGCCATACTTTTTTGTAATCGGTCATATATTTTCAATGCAGACGACAGGATCAGTTCTTTTATAGGGCTCTGGCTCCAGCCAGCCTGACACTTCACTGGATTACAGTTGTATAAAGGTCCAGGAAGAAAAGCATCGAGGATATGAATCACTTCAACTCATTTGTACAGGCTAGGTAGAAAGGAGTCTCTGCACGGTGTCTGTGTCACTGATTTACCATTCAGAACCTCCTGGGCAACTGAAAAATGAGGTCTGGAGGGCATGGGTGCAATGGGAAGAGATACTTCTATAATCTTCCTTAGGCTTTCAAGATACTGAAAGCCATTGCCTCCTCTTCAGAGATCAGTGGTTGCTGGGTTTGTGAGGTTAGGGATAGAGGCATCACAGGATGTTAGGGTATCTAGTAAGAACTCTTTGTGGTGTGGCCCTTTACCTCCTGCGATATTCAGCCAAAAAAAGAAATAGTGGAAAGAACTGTGCAATGTAAGCCACAAAAATAAAGATTAGCTTTGCCTTCACTAGTGGCTTATACAACAGCACTCTACAAAAACAGAGGCAAAAGCACAGGTTCCCTGCAGCAAACTCTGCCACTATCAAAAGAGGAGGGAGATGGATGTGTGGGGCAATGACTTCTTAAACTCCTGCAATAACATTTGCTAGACCTCTTCTGTCAAAGTAGTTATTCTACAACAAGAGATAAGTCTTGCCACACTTGTTTTTTGCTTTATAATTTCCTATAATTCAGAGTAGTCTAGTGATCATAACAGGACATACTCCTTTCCATCCTGCAAATGAGAGCTAGATAATAAATGGATGTTTCTAATATAATGCTCTATTTATACTAGTTTGTATACAGTGAATTAGTGTTGTATCTCCATAGATTCCCCTCAAAGAAATAGCAAAAAGAAATTGATTTGTATCTGGGTTCTATTGTACATGTATCTAAGTTAGTGTTTATCTCTAATTATACAATATCACACTAGGAATGGAGGGCTACATAGCTTTAAAGAAAAAAAAAATCAAAATCATGGCAGTTTATTCCCACTTTGCAAAGGCATAAATGCAGAAGGTTTCTAAAACAGATTTGGCAGAGTAAAGGGACTTTAGAAGGGTGAGCAAGCAGTTGTCATATTGCAAGAATATAAAAGTGATTTAACTGATAAAATCAGTCTTAGCTTTGACTACGCAATACACTTCACACCAACTGAGCTATTCTAACAGCCTCAAATCAGTGCTGGTCCATAGCAAATACAAGGGCTGCAGCTTAACTGAACACACTGTCTTGGGGAGCTGTCATCTTAATCTGTCATAGCCTAAAAGCAGACACCGTTATTGCAGGCCACCTGATATGGACTTTAATACTACATGTATCTTCTTGTGGTGTCATTGAAACTTAATCACATGTTTGAGCTTTAAAGGTCTTACCAAAGGAGAAAAGTACTATCCCTCCAGTCTTTCACACTGTATAATCATTCATGCTATTTCAAACTACAGCCTGAAGTACAGAAAAGTAGAGGGAATGGTATTTGCAGTAGGATTATAACTTGGGATCCTGCTTGCCACCAAATCCTTAAGGGTTCTGAGCTGCCCTCTCAGCAGGCCTTCCCCCACCCCCATCTATATAGAGGCCAGCAGAGACCAGTTTTCCAGCCTGAAGGGCCTCAAGATAGGCAGGGTTGAGACATTTTCCAACTATTTTTATCCTACTTGTGCAGGTAAGGATCATAGAATGCTTTGGGTTGGAAGTGACCTTAAAGAGCATCTCATTCCAACTCCCCTGCCACAGGCAGGGACACCTTATACCAATTGACCATCCAGCCAATTCCATATACACTAAGTGGTCCATCCGTCAAATCTATGTATCTCCAATTTAGACACAAGGATGTCATGTGGGACAGTGTCAAGTGATTTGCACAAGTCCAGGTAGATGATGTCTGTTGCTCTCCCCTTATCCACCAACACTGTAATGCTGTTGTAGAAGGTAACCAAAATTTTCAGGCACAATTTGCCTTTAATGAAGCCATATTGGCTGTCACTGATCACCTCATTTTCCATCTGCCTTGATATAGTTTCCAGGAAGATCTGCTCCATGATCTTGCCAGGCACAGAGGTGAGACTGACTGGCCTGTAGTTCCCCAGGTCTTCCTTTTTTCCCCTCTTTTTAAAAATGCAGGTTGTGTTTCTCCTTTTCCAGTCAACAGGAACTTCTCAAATACAATGGATATTGGCTTCGCAACTTCATATGTCAGTTCCCTCAGGACCCACAGATGCATTTCATCAGGTCACATGGATTTGTGAACCTTCAGGTTCCTCAGATGTTCTCAAATCTGGTCATCTACAGTGGGCAGTTCTTCATTCTCCCAGTTCCTGCCTTTGCCTTCTGTGACTTGCGTGGTGTGACTAGAGCCCTTGCAGGTGAAGATGGAGGCAAAGAAATTAATTGAGTACCTCAGTCTTCTCTATATCCTGGGTGATCAGGTCTCCTGTTTCCATCTGGAGAGGGCCCACATTTTCCCTAGTCTTCCTTTTACCACTGACATACCTGTAGAAGCTTCTCTTGTTGCCCTTGACATCCCTGGGCAGATTTAACTCTATCTGGGCTTTAGCTTCCCTAACCCAATTCCTGGCTGCTCAGACAGTTTCTCTGTATTCCTCCTAGGCTACCCATCCTTGCTTCCACCCTCTGTAGGCTTCCTTTTTCTGTTTGAGTTTGTCCAGGAGCTCCTCGTTCATCCATGCAGGACTCCCAGCATTTTTGCCTGACTTCCTCTTTGTTGGGATGCATCGCTCCGAGCTTAGAGGAGGTGATCTCTGAAAATTAACACGCATTCTTGGACCCTGCTTCCCTCTAGAGCTTTATCCCATGCTACTCAGCCAAGCAGATCCCTGAAGAAACTGCAATCTGCTCTCCTGTAGTCCAGGGCAGCAAGCTTGCTGCGCACCCTCCTCACTGCCCCAAGGACCTTGAACTACAGGTGGATGAGACCACTCAAGACAGTGGAAAATGCAGGACTTTCTTTTGAACTACTTTTCCTCCAGCATTGATAGAGCTCTATAGCAACACCGCAGGCCAAGTCCTGGTTTACAGTTAAGTGAAGAGGATTTTTTGCCTTTTGTCCAGAGCTTCTTGTCATTTAGAAATTTCAGTATAGCATAATTATTTCAAACGGTACTTCCCCCAGCAAAATTACAAATGTGTAATTAGTATAATTAGTTCCTTGCATAGGCACTATAGAAATAAGCAGATAAGCAAGTACAGTGCATGTCTTACCATTGCCCTCACAAGGAAGCATTGCCAGATGGCTGCGGGCCAGTACTTTGACATGTTCCAATACGCAGATCACCATTAACCTTTGCAAAACAAGGAGCTGCAAAATCACAGCAACTGATTTCCAAAGTCAGGAACAAAAATCATCATCTGTCAAACTATGACAGGAAATCAACTCTGTCCTCCCAAGATGAGCGTTTATCCCCTCGCAGGTCAACTTTTCTCTTAGATCATCAACTTAAAAGCTCTCCCCATTGTCTTGAATCTAATGCCCTCATTTAGGTGAAGTAGAAACTCAGGAGTAGAGAGTCCAGGCAGTAGTACCTCATCCACTCTTGCATTCTCAGAAACATGGTCTACCATGGTTTTAACAGCCATCACAGGCAGGCAAAGTCAGCAGAGACTAACTACTAAGGACTCAGAAGTAGATTTGTCAATGTAAGTCACCAATTATCTGTCAAAAGACCTCTCAGTAGCAGATAAGCAAGAGAGTTATTTGTTATGTTTCTCTCCTTGCAAGAAAAATTGAACTTAATAAACATAATGGTCACAGCATGTAGGGAGAAAATTATGCTCTTACTGCACACTCTAATTTCTTTCAGTTATGCACCTTGCAAGAGTAACCTCTCCAAAAAGAGTTTATTGCATCTGGCCCTGCGGTGCTCAGCTGCTGCTTGCCCTAGGCTGATACCACAGAGATAAGAACTTTGTTTATACTGCAGGCCTTCCCTCCATTATCCCTTGGCTTCAGGATACTAGGAGAAGATGAACTATTTTTTATTTTGTAGGGTACGTTTCGGTTGATGATCCACATGAAACATGGCACCCTGAAGTCCCACTGAGACCCTGCTTTTTGCCCTCTACCAGTGTGCTAGGCTCACACTGCTGCTTCACCACAAGCTGGGATTCACTTGCTGCAAGAGTGCAAAACCGCATAGTTCATCATTGCATGCTTCCTTCTGTGCTTAAAAAAATACGATAGACGCTTTACAGCTGAGATGGTATCACCTCCCCAGTGTTATTTTCAGGAGACTATTTGCATATGCAACTGATCACAAGGTAACCATGGCAAACAACAGTCCTTGGCAAGAGATTTTGGACTTAAATATTCATTTGCTATTGAAGGTCACTTCACAGCAACTTAACAGCAGTGGGTGCTGAGACAGTCTGAGGTTCAAAAATGTGGTAAATGCAGGAGAGCAAGAGGAAAAGGAAAGAAAAGGAAGAGAGATGAAGAAATTATAATGGCTTATAATTTGTTTTGTTCTCACATTTATTCCCAAGGAATCAAAATGCAGTAAGCTAAGTATCAAGAGTGCCAAAATATGAAAAGTTGTAAAAGACAGGCTAATTATAGCCACCATTTAACAGATGGAAAAAATGAGACCATGACAGGCCAGCAAGTATAAAATAGGGCTCTATAAAGACCAGGGAAGAGTTGTATCAGTGCATCTCGTCAATCTTCCTTCTCGTCATTTAGTTTTAAAGCACAACCGATTCATGTTTTCAAACTCTTCCCTACCAGTAAAAGCAATTTAGTCTGCTAGAATACTAATGGAAAGACAGTAAGTATTCGTAACAAATTATCTCACATGCAGATAGAAAACCTCAGCTGCTTCAGCAAATCCCCCAGATATGGTGCATTGTTCCAGAAAGCTTGGAGACAAGGCTGTTTTCAGACTGGAAAAAATTACCTTACAAAATACTAACAATGAAAAACTGGAGCTTCAGTGAAATGGACTTGTTTCCTACAAGGTTTCCAAAGCTGTTTTCTATAAAAACCTTGATATGAATTTTAAAAGTTGATCCAAAATTCCCAAACACTACTCTGCATTGCTTTTTAATTTGGAAGGCCTGATCTCAAAAGAAATCTCCAGCAACCGGGTTTTAATCATGTCTGTGAGAACAGGCCTCAAGCCTTCTTTTGTTAAAAAATACTTTGGGATGAGCACCCTAGAGACCTCATTCACTGGTTTTATGCAGAATGAGCCAGGCACGTTCAGAGAGTCAGTCCACCTCCTATTTCCACCAGTTTAGCGATTCAGTTCATGAGGTGTTCACACAATCCTGTAGTGCTAGAGGTAATCACGTTACAGATCCAGCTCCCTCATGAGTAGAGTTCTGCAGTGCTGCTGATGTCAAGAGCAAATTTATTTCACACCAGGAAAGAGGCAGACTCCTAACATTGTTTAGATCAGTAACGTATACAAAAACAGAAAAGTCCATTTATCCTAGTTTTGTTTCTGCTTTACAGTAGTAAATAACTAGGCAACAAACAGGCCAGAAATCATCAGATCCTCACATTTTCCATGTTCCTTAAGGGGAAGGGTCAAAAACAATATTTTGAAGTAATTTGAAAGGTCACTTTAAGGGGAAAGATGGGAAAATTTTCCCAAATGTTTGCCTTTTGTGATTAATAAGCATGCTGAAGACAAACCCACATGCATTTCAGGAACAGATGGGCTTGTTTTGGCTTAGTTGTCACCAAAAAGTTTCATTATTTTTAAACCCAAAACATTAGTTATTTCTCTTAAGTACCTAATTGTCAGCACGAAGAGAAGGGGAAAGTGTAGGAGCAGAGGAAGACACCTCCTGATTCTAGGAAGTGAGACAGACGCCTAAGAGGAAGAAACAGATGGAGATAAGCCCTGCTCATGGGCAACCTTCCTCCATTCATACAAAAGCAAAATCCATACTGCTGCAGTAGAGAAACCTCAGAAGCATTTGCAAAGGTACTGCAACCCACATGTGCTGCCAGCCATGCCAGGAACACATGAACCCACTGGCTGTGCTTGTGCCCACAAGGTGCCATCAGCTCCAGGAAAAACACCGCTGCAGCTGCTGTCGGTACATTGAGCCTGCTTAGGAAATAAGTCACATTTATGTTTACCTCAGGTTACTTTCCTGTGCTTTACTTGCCCGTGATAATGAGGGTTCTCATTGTTACTGAATGCGAATACTGAATCAATACTCAGCTCAGTATTGAAAAGAATTAAGAATTTCTTCTTTCCCTATTGTTACTTATTAGCTTCCCTACCTAGTTTACAGAATGGCAGACTACCTTGAAAAGCAGCAGCAAATAAATCCCCCTCATTAGTAAGTTAACTGTTAGACAAACCCCAGCTTGACTTTGTCAAGTAAGAGTGGCTTCTCTTCCAGTTTTCAAAAAGGCAGAAAATACACACTGTACTGCCAAGATGCCAAATCAGATTTCAGCTGCAAGACATGGTAAGCTGAAAAAAAGAGAACAGCCACAGCTCAGGATTAGATTTGGTTTGCTCTCCGCTCCTCAACCTTTGACACAAACACTTATGTCATCTAAACATCAGCTGAATCTCAGGGCACTTATTGAAATCCAAAGGGAGGAATTTCTCTTAGTCCCTGGCTGCCTGCAGGTTGTCAGCTCCCCATATCCCCTGTGACAAGTGCAGCACACCCTTGAGGGCAGGCATGGGAGAGGGGCCAGCAGCAAATCCAGCACGTGTGCATGCACGTGTGAGAAGCAGAGAAACACCAGGGCAGCAGGATTTAGATGTTGCCCTTAAAATGCAGAGGGAGAAGTTCACAACACGGCAAGCAATGACACATGCAGACCAACGTGCCCCCCATACACCCACAGCAGGATACAGAGGGGCTGATAAGGCAAGAGTAGAGTTTTGCCAAACCTGTGGGAAGTCAATTCCTGTGAGTGGACTGAAGCAAACAGCGTTGCAGATCCACCACCTAGCAGGAGATTTTTTGCTGCTGCTCCCCACCATGCTTTTAAGTAGTTGTACTGATGAGAGACAGGGGAAAAAGCCTCATGTGACCACCTCATGCTATCAGAATGGTGTAAAATGTGCCCTAAAAGAAAACTGGAACCGAGCTCAAACCTTCATCTGCCAGCATTGAGCCAGGATGTATCATCGGAGCAAGAGTATCCCGTCTTTGTGGCTGAAATTGTTGGGATGAAACATTATTGTGCCTCAATTTCCTTTTTGTAACACAAGCATAGTATCTTTCTCCTCTTGCAAGTGTATTGTAAAGGGATGCATGAAATAACAGAAAGCAGTTCTGGCTGCTGTAGAGCTGCATTATGAAAATGAGTAAAGACCCCAGCCGAGACCAGGGAAAGCCACAGGAAGAACGTGGGCCTTGAAGTGAAAAAGAAATGGCAGTAAATTGGTCCTGTAGATAACAAGTGCTGCTAGGCACTGCATGAATCCATAGCAACGGTCCCAGCGACGTATTTGGCCTGTAAGCTCTTCAAGCTGACAAAAGAAGTGGCAGGGGGCAGAGGCAGGCAGGGTTCCTAAAAGCAGCAGAAGGGGGGAACACAAGAGGCATCGTCCTGGTCTTAGAGAGGAGATGCTGCTTTGCTCCCCATGGACTTTGCAGTAGCTCACGAGATGGGGAATCATCTGCATCCACCCAGTTTGGTCCACTTTCCCTTTGCACTGCCAGTGGTAAACCAGCAATATTCTGTATCTTCCAGCAATCTTGGGGGATTTCTAAGGAGCTATAAGCATGTAACAGACTAGCTTTCTGGAAGCTGAAAAAGGCCATTTCAGCCTCAGTACATTTCATTTGAAGGCAGGTATGGGCCTAGCTTTCTGGAAGCTGAAAAAGGCCGTTTCAGCCTCAATAAGCCCATTGTACATTTCATTTGAAGGCAGGTATGGGTGACATTTTTAAACTATTTTTTCATAAAAAATGCAGATTGACATTTAAGTCTTTCATAGAAATTGAAAATGGAAAAGTGTCAAGAAATTGATTTCAAATGCCTTGTTTCATTTCACTAATATTAGATTATGTATATTTACATATACTATATTTGGTATCTTCTATGATGTTTCAAAGTTTTAAAAAGTAGACTTTGATGTCTCATAATACTTTTTGTATCAATATATAGTCTAGCAAAAGAATTTAAATTTCCATTTTGTATTCTATTTCAAGAAATCGTACTTCCAAAAGATCAAGATTTCTCACATGTTGAAAATACCCCTTTCCTACCCAGGCCGGTTTAAAATTGACTTAGAGACAGGTATTCTAGCTATTAAATCAACGTAGCCAAAGCGAGCTCCGAGTATTTCTACATATCTTATTTGCATTGCACGTGTGCCAGCTTGCTAACAGCAACATCAACAAAATAAAGATCTTTTCTTTATAGAGAACACTCAAGGTAAGGTTTTCTTTGAGCAAACACAAGGTTTGTACATGAAGAAGCTTAAGTAAAAGGCTAAGTGAAATATTCCAGTAGAGAAGGTTCTCTCTACCAGGAGACTGAAAGGAAAGCCTTAGTATTCATTTGAAAATGCAGTTTAGTCTAAGTTGAAATGCACATTACTGTAACACTGAAGACAGAAGTGACAGTTTTGAGATACCAAGGCGTCCACTGAAGTCGGCGCAAGACTTTGTTATCTTCACAACCGTCCCAGTCTCTCTGGTGGAGACCCTCAAGGCTGGCTGCTCCTCAGAGCTGACATTGAGGGCAGAATTCAATAACTGCTTTCCAAGGATACCAAGGAACATAAAGAAGCCCTTGAGTTCTTTACACAATTATAGATGCTGAAGAGCAATCTGGAATCCAGTGCTTTAGCAGCTACGCTGGATCCCAGTTCAGAAAAGCATTCAAAGTGCCTAAATCCCTCTTTACAAGACCTTGTCATTAAAGTTAAATACATACTTGCTGTGCTGAACTTAAGACAGCAAGAATGCAAGAGGTAAGATACAAGGAATGACCAGCCCATATCATGGTCATTTTTAAAGATTAATATCAGTATTGCTCCTTATTTTATAGGGGTACCTCTTTTCCCTTAAAACTTTCTTATTCTTTCTTATTCTCATTATGCAGTAGTGCAGTGCACTTAACCACAAGCTGAGAAAACCCTTTCCTCTCTACCCTTTCTTAGTCCTTGAATCTCAGGCTTTTAAAATCTAATTTGAGATGCCAGGGATTCATGTTTATCTGCCATCCCTGAAGATGGAGTACAGGCAATAGAAGACACCCAGCCCATTAGATAACGTTGTACTTAGCTCCCTGAAGACTGTGCTCAAAAAAAGAAAGTATAGACTTTTAAGGCTAATTGCTTCCAAAATATACTCCCCATTCTCTCTCATTATAGCCCCTCTAGGGATAAATTCAGTAAAATAACTAGTGATATTTAGGTAGCTGACGTTTAGCAGAGTATGCAGTGAGACTGTGGAAAATAGTCCCCAGGCATTTTTGTCACCCAGCTGTTCAAATGTTTAAGTTCTACAAAAATGCACCTCCCTGGCAGCCTCTCGGTCAGTCTTTGTCCTCTCCAGGTTCATAATGACCCATTTCTGGACCTCTATTCCCTTACCTCTACCACAGAAAGCTCCCGTACAAACCATTTCCTCTAACATTTGTTAATCTACCAGATGACACATTCAGGAATCCACATCTTGGCATTTTCTGAACTCTAGCTCAAGGATTCCCATTACCCACTGTACAGGCTCCAGCTTCATAACTGATGCAGAGCTGAAAAAATGAATACTATTTTGGGAGAAAAGCTTTGATAAATAAACAGGGTATTTTAAACCAAAGATGAAATTCTAGGCTGGAGAGACAGAACTCGCCCAATCATTAGGGATAGCCAGCGCTGCCCTGGAAAAAGTTCCTAACATTGTACTGTCAAATCTACTGACTATGTGGGATCTATGATAATCAAAGTTCTACTTATAGTCCAAACTCACAGCTTGTGGCAGAAAATTTTGTATAAGGCCAAGTTCATTAAAGCTGGGTCTTTCAGTTAAACAGCTAAAACAAAAATCAAGGTTTCCTGATAGTGGAGAACAGCTTGAAACTAGACAACCACATGGAAGAAAAAAAAAATTATTCTACCCCCCTCAAAATTTATTTGCAATAAACTGTATTTCTTCCAGCAATATCATGGCTATTTTGGGATGACTGATTTTAAATCTTTGGCCAGGCAAGATATTTTCTGTACCATTGCTGTTAATCTGACAGCCTTGCTTTCTTTGCCTGAAAAAGTGTGTCTGACCACTCTTGCTTTTGCTGCTTTTAGTCTGTTAAACTCCGAGATACTCAGATCAGCAAGCTACTACTGCGATTCTGGCTGTGTGTTTTACTACAGCAGAGAGGGAGGGAGAGAGGGGCATTTTAAGTAGAGACATGGTGTTTTAAGACTTCTGTTTGCACACATTAATTGGGATTAGCCTAACATTTATTCTACTTATGGCTCAAAGCCTATTGTTAAGGAACATATGTCATGCTCTTCTGGAACAACAACTAGGCTAGAAATTGAATTGCTTGCACTTTTTTTGCCTGAAAAGCTTGTATTTTGAAGTCAAACCCCTCATGTAATCTAGTTCATGACATTTATTGTCCTAAAAGAAAAAAGAACCAAAAAGTTTACTATGGGGATCAGACTTCTTAAAAAACAGGCTGATCAAAGGACAATGGGCTATTGTAACAGTATGACAGTGGGAAGAAGCAGGGAGAGGTCTGAGTAGTCCCTCAAAATAAAAGAAAAGCAGTGGGGTGTAGTACATCAGTACATGTTTAAGTAAGCTCAAGAGCAGATATTATTGAGTTAAGTGATGAATATTCTGGTGGTGCTTACTTAAAATAACAAATTGTCAAGATGTTTTACTGGGCGTTACATGCTGTATGCCAAGTACGGTCCATTGGCACTATACTACCCAATTCCTTCATATGTTCCATACCTAATAAGGCACCTGACACTCCTAAGTGCTTTGCTTTCAAGAGAAGGCAGCTTTCAGTTCTCTAATTAGCTATACCATATCTATTAGCCTGAGAACTGCCTCACCTAACATCTTCAGTGCCACTAACATGGCTTTAAATACAGTTTTCCCAGCTTTGATATCTGTGACAGGGCTAATTACTACTCTTACTGTTTGTCACATTTCAGATGGTGCTGACAGCACTTTATTTAAAAATAAAGAAAAATGGCCACAGCTCCAAAGAAGTCAACCTAAACAGAAAAATGGGAAGACAGTAACTTGTGAGTACACTGGTATATCCTAATAGAGCTTTGGGGCCCTCATACAATGAACCTAATGAGATTTTCTTATTTTCCATCAGAAGTCTCACCCTCCTTTTCTTAGTTGACACTTTCAAAGCATGAAAGGATGCTGAAGAGATCTGAGCAATGCAGTTTCCCAAAAGGACAGGCGCTGGCCTAAGGCTGTTTCTATTATAACAAACCCCGTAGCCTCCAAGGCTGGAGCCTGGGAAAACACTGGAGCTCCAGAGGAGAAACAGGAGCATTTGGGATTGTGAGAGAACATATGCCTACCCTAATCGCTTCCCCCCACCACTTCAAAAAAGAGAATATTAAGGCAGATATGCAGAGATACCAGATCCAAAGGTCAGTAATTACTCTACTAATCTGCAAACAAAAAACACTGGCCCCAAGTTTTCAAGCAATATCAAAAAATAATGTTGTACTTAAACAAAAGTGTAAATTGGTTTTTGAAAATCACCTTCATTCTGAGCTTGCAAAGTCAGCTTAAAAATGTCACTGATATAACATGTTAGTTGTCAGAATTTTTTTTTTTTTCCTTAAGCCGTTCCCCAGGTATTGGTGTGTCCCCTGACAGCCTCACAGGTAGAGGACTGGCTAGCAATGTTGGTCGGCCAAGGATTTTGTTTAAGTGATACTGTCAGCAAAGGAGAGCTTGTTCTTAGTTCCTCCACACAACCCTGTGCAGGTTTTTCTTTTCCACATGCCACTCCCCTTACCACCTGCCCTATAGAGAGCACATCTGCACTTCCATACACAGCTGGGCTTTCTATAGACTGTGACAATCAATCTACAAATCAAAGGCTCAGCATCTGGTAATAGTTTTCTCAACTCTTTCTGGTAACGATTCTGCATGATATAGTAAGGATAGCAAAAACCAGCAGCAGCATATCTTTTGCAATCCCCTATTCTTTATGAGCTGCATTGAAAGTGCCATTTGCAATTCTTCACAACTCACTAATGAATCCTGTACTTCCCAATGAAAGATCATGAAGACCCCCTTGTCAAGTTACTGCTTAACTAATATTTCATGCAACACTACCTCTCCAGTGCTAACCTATTTGCTTGGTGTAGACTGAGGATGCTGCCCCTGACAACTAGGTCTTGCCATTTAAAAGTATAATCAATTACGACATTATTAGGAGCATGAAGCCTAAGTGTCATTAATTGTTAATGAGAGAAGTTTAGCTTTCAGGTGCTGTAGCTAGCATGTAAAAAAATGTCTTTGAGCAGCTATTTGCTGTATGTGGAAAATTCTGTGTTATTGGAAAAAGCACCACCAAGGCTTTGAGGCCCCCAAAGCACAGCCTAATTTACTTTCTTAAAATAGTAAAGGGAAAAGGTCCTCCAGCTTTTGAAAAACAGTGTAAGAATATACTGTTGGAGAAAATTAAAGGGCAACCTCAAGGTAGTCTGAAAATCCTGCAGAAGCAGCTCTGCGCTCCCCCAGCTGGCTGACTTGCAGTAGTAGCTATATTTCTCACCTGATTGCTTAAACTCTTCAGTGAGGTTGAATGAAGTAAGCACAGCTCACCTGGCGATTCCCTTCAGAAATCACCTTCTTGTTAACATCACCCTTATTTTGAAAAGGCAGTAATATCTATTTGTAGCACATCAACAGTAATGCACCAGCATGCAGAGTACTGGAGGGAGATTGACTCTTCCACAAACAACTTTCAGTTGGTATAAGCAAATGACATGGGAAATCAAAGACAATCCATAAGGTACAGAGCTCACAGCAAAACTAAAATAGTCAGTTCAGCTGAAGTTTCCACGAAGTGCCTAAATAGGAAATCTTCAGTTCTAATGCCTAAGTAAAATGCAAGGGTGAATGGCAAACCTTAGAAGGGACAATTTTGTTTCTGCAATTTGGAGTTTGTGTCCAAGACTCAGCAAGCAAAGACTGGGCTTGATGACCAAAGTCACGGCTTCTGCTCTTCTCTTCATTGGTGGGTTCCGGGGACAATAAAGTTAATTTAGTGCTCAAACCCTCCCTGAGGGTCAATGCAGTTTAACAGAAGAAACATCAGCTATTTTCATTAAATTCTCCTGCGAGACTTGATACAAACAATACAGTATGATACCATTGTGATAAGACATTCACCTTTCTGTCTGATACACTGCTGTAGCAAATCCTGCTATATGCACAAGGGCCTCCAGAGAGGACAGGCGAGACTGTTTTCTCATCGTTTGTGTCAACCAGTTATAGTAGCATTTTGGTTATATATTGGTGTCAACCAGTACTGTAACATTTTTGTTTCCCAGCTTTGTGAGGAAATAAAAACATGTTCTATCATCTACTGCTTTCCATCATTTGGAATAAAGTTTGTGAAGGACAAAGAACAGAACCAGAACACTAAAGATGACACCATTGCAAATGCTGTACAATAGAATAGCAAGTTCTTCCAGTGTCCAAATTTTATCCAGATGTATATCTAAATGGCTAATATGCAGGAAACATCTAGTGATGTTAAATAACTCAGTGGTTCTAGCACAGTATAATACTTTAAGAGGGCCTGTATAAGCTAGAAAAAACATTTCATTTCTTTCGTCAGCCTTAGAATCTCCACAAGGTTTTTATTTTCCAGACTCCAGCCTGCGTCCCCAGACAACTACTGCCAGTGAAGATGAAGAAACACGTTTTTGGTTTTTGTTTGTCTCAAAGCAGCAGATGATTATGAATCACAGTCACATTTTGCAAAGCTAATGAGTGTAACTGATACATGTCGGTCCTCTTTCAGATGGCAGGAATTGTGGGAGGAGAAAGAGCATTCACTGTGAGGTACAAAGCAAATTGTCATGCCAGCTGAATCCAGGCAGACTGAATGCAGAAGGACTTAAAATAACTTGCATATATGTCAGATGCTTATGTTGATCTGGTAAACACTTTGGAGCAGGCATGTTATTTTTAAACCACAAAGACATCATGTGCGACACGTACCATGTCTCCCAGACAGTCCAACTCAGTAGCTAACACCAGTTTGAGCTCATTTAACCTGGCAAGTGAAAGATTAACTGCACAGGCATAACTAATTCTGACAGGGAAAGGAAGCTTCCCCACTTCCTGGTGAGTTTTACTAAACTAAGAGTCAAATATATGTAAAAATGTATCATACAGCATATCCCTTTAGGCCGTCCCTTAGACCACAGGAGACCAAAAGTGTACCTGAACTGAGAACTTAAATTTAACCAGGTTATTTGCTTTGATTCTATCATGCTTATAGCTCCCCTCATGTGACTCACTGTACTGAAAGAAATCTCTGCAAAATTACCACATGACTACATGCCAAATTGTCTTGCAAGAATGGTTTCTTTGTCTAGAGAGCTTTGAAATTCCTTTTCTCCTTGGGTCATCTGATAAGGACAGACATCTCTCCACAGATAGTTTTCTAATATCTGTCCTCCTAGACACTGAAAGGATGCAACATCTAAACAATCCATCTTTTCTGCTCTGATCTGAATGTTCTCACATAAATATTAAGTGGCCAAATCTGAGCTCAGATCAAACTTATGTCTACAGTTTGTTTGTATCTCAATTCAGCCTTATATTAGGTTGCTATCCTGAGGCTCTGTGGCATAATCCTTGTTATTTACTTTCTGGTTTCCTATTCAAATCCAGAATTATTTTCCTCTTACAAGTTGCTTGCTTTTTTTAATTTTGCAATTCATTCTCAACAGCTGCAAAAGATTGCCCTGAATATAAAGTAACTGCCTCTAAAGTTATCCACAAATCCATAAACATCTTAGCTAGGATGCAAATAACTTAGGCTTCCTTGCTGCATCTTGTTTAGAGAGAAATGTCAGGTTGAGGTCGCAGCCATTTTTCCTCCAACAGGAAGAAGTGTGTATTTGTGCGTACCAGGGCGAGGGAAGACTACCCAGGACAAAATCCAGCTATAGGGCAGTACTTACAAAGCAGACATTGCACATTTTTCATTCTATACCAGACACTTGACATACTGTCCTCTAAAACCACCTTTGCTGACTTCAGCAGGTTCTAGCTTGGATCCCAGGAGCACCAGTGCCAGGATCCTAAAGGGAATAAACTCTGTTCTTGCAAATTTGAAGGCTGATTTTGCAAGTTCATGAGGTGTGGCTATTTTAGATTGACTTCGGAAGAGGAACTGGACATTATCTGAACTAAACCTGAGCTGAGTAACTAAAGCATTAAGCAGGATTAGAAGCAAAGCATGGGTCTTAGAATTGCAACAGTTTAAAGGCAAGTTCAAACTATCCAAATACAGACCTCTGCCTCAGGCCAATCGATATCTGAAGACAACTGCAGGGAAGTCCGGTACCAATACAGACTTCACATTAAAGTGAAACAAGACAACCCTTCGCCCCCAAATTGTCTCCAAATGTTCAGAGATTGAAAAATGCACACCTTATGCTCTGCTCCTAATCCTACTACCTATCCCGTTAAGACAGGCTTGTCCCTCTTAGCACTTGGGCGACACTGAAGTGTTAACAGTGCAGTGTTTTTCAAAAGAAAAACAGGGAGGGCCAGACCCCCAAGATTTAAAAAAAAAAAAGCTGCTGGCTATAAGCACATTTCAGACGACTGTCATCGGAGGCTCAAATGTCCAAAAACATCGATTCTGAAAGGCATTCAAATTATATGACCCAAGTGTTAAAGAACTTCATAACCTGAGCTGTTGGCTGATGGGCTCTTTTGCTAGCCTGTGCCCAAATTCTGCCAAAAGCAGACTTTGCACATCTGCTAGAGAACCTCACTGAGGGACATTGCTCAGGGCACCATTTTTGCACTGCATTGTTCCACCATGATCTGTGTGCATGTATGAGCACAGTGATGTATGAGACTGAGACACATAATCGGAGCAACAGTTCAGTCTGTTGATATATTAATGTAATACTCTGGATGATGCAGGAGTATCAGAACAGGCCCATCTGATAACATGTACAAGTAATTCATCACCAGAATGAGTTGCTTCAATGATGTATTACTCAGGAAAAAAGAATGCACCATCTAAGGAGGGAAACAGGTCCAGCAAAAAAGGGAAGCTGTTTATTTCTAGGGTGAAATATTCACAGAAACTAAAGGGCTTCCTTGTCACCAAAACATTGGCACTGTGCAAAAATACATGATGTACATCCTTCTCTTCATTCCCACCCCCAGGTACAAATCTAGTTAGTGGACCACTGGGAACAAAAGGAACTTCATTTCATATGCACTAGAACCACAAACCTGAGTGCTGCATTCGAAATTCATATTGAGAATCCCCTCGGATTTCTTCAGAGTGTGGGATCTGCAGTTTAAGCACTTTACAACTTTACAGATTAAAATAAATTCAATGAAGTGATTTTTAATTTCTTATTCTGTATTGATTTGCTTCTTTCTTTTGGCTTTTTGAGCCCATTTAATTTAGTCCAAACTAATCCAGTTGGCTAGTGGGAGGAACTTAAGGGAGGGGAGAAGAGCCTCTTCTCTAATAAATCCAGAGCGGCTTGCATTCTCTAATATCTGCTGTATATAAGTTCTTTGTATCTGCAGGGATGACAGTAGACTAATGAGAAATTATTTTGAAGTAGTAATTTAAACCCTATACAATAATGACTCCAAGAGATAAATAATTAATGTTTCACATTTTTTCAGTGCTTTTCATCTCAAGGAGTCTCCAGACTCCTTGCAGTCTTTATAATTGACAAGAATCAATTCACTCAGTGTTCACACATATCCATCTAAACAGAACATGGACTGGGCTAAAGAACATGCTAGGCAGAGCAGAGAAAGCTTGGACGGGAAGCAAAGAATGTTCCACAGCAGAGGAGGCTTCAGGAGACTTGGCCAAACTGGAATTTGGCTAGAACTCAGAGTTTATCATCTGCATATTTGCAAAAGGTGCCACTGAGTGGTTTAAAAACTCTCAGGTTTGTCTTTCTGCTCACCTGATGTAGGTAACCTGGTAAAGGAAACATGTATCTCTAAAACATTGGTCAGAAGGCCAAACTAGGCAAATAACATCACTTGCTGGCATTCAAAGCAATGAAAACAGATACTACCCTCAGTCTCCTATAGGAGCTGAGCACTTGCTGCTCTTAAGCTACAAGCTGAAACCTAAGTCACCACTGTGGCAATTTGCAATTTAATACAAGTCTTCTTTCCTAAGCCACCCTTCCACTTCAGAAATGCAAGACCCTCTTCTGAAGAAAAGACCACCATCCAACTACTGATCAAAAGTAAGCCTGCTGATTTTGTAAGCCTGACATGGTATACAGCTACAGAACAGCTCAGCTGAGAATAGCAATAGCAATCATTTTCTTTATGAACCAGTGCACAAGAAAGGAACATACCAAGTTACACATACGACAAAAGCAGAAAGAGACCTATTTTTAAAGTGATTGCCATAAAACATTTTATGCTTCCCCACCACCACCTTTTTTTCATGCTTGGAGAGGCAATAATTTCATTAAGTGATTAAGTGCTTTTATTCATTTGACTCGTAGTTCATAAGACATACAAGCATGAATTTCAATTAGTGTTTCTTACAGTGAAAATGGGATAAGGAAAACATTCCTGCACAAGAAAGGGTGAGCTACACTGTCTTTAATACCCCCTTTTTTTACCCATCCCGAGTTTTTTTGTTCTAAGCTTCAGAAGTTATGCTAATATCCTCCAAGTTAAATACGCACTCCATATCTACTATATTTCTCTAGAAACACTTGGTCTGATGTCAAAATTTTGGTAGCACTGTCCTTGCTGGGTAAAGGTGGCAATGTGACAATGGACACCAAGGCTATTCTAAACTAGACTATTGCCATAATGTAGTGCCATAGATAAACTTTCACAGTAACAGTTCATTGTTTTACCTCTACTTCCTTGAAATAAAATGGAACCAACCAGTTACCTTCCTGGAAAATATACAATTCCAATATACAACATCCAGTCTTCAGGTTGTAAAAAAAAAAAAAAAGGGGGCATATCCTTGTTTTGTATAATTCCAAACAGGAGCTGAATGAAGGTCTAAAGTACCACAGCCAGGATGCTCCCATTTTCCTTGTGGTTGACTTACAGGTGTGTTTGTCAGGCAAACTTATATAGAGTAAGTTGTAGCTCCTAAGGGCAATCTTCCATTTTCACCTTTCTTATTAGACAGAGATGTTCAGCCAGTACTAACCAAATATTCATAGTTCCCTGTGGAGGATTAAGATAAAGCTGACAACTCCATTGGTTAAGATACAAGGAAAGGACAGGGATAGTACAAAAGCTGTGCAACTCCTGAAGTTTGAGCTAGCTGGCTAAGCACAGTTGATAGATTTATACTTAACACTTCTTTGGATGGCAGCATTGGAAACCGATACAGTCTTGTCTCTCTCCTTCAATCCTAAACAATGGGAGGTTCAAGTTTGCTCACCTTGGCTAGAGGATAACACTACATCTTGACACCTATAACAGCAGTAAAATCTGCTACCAACAATAGAGCTCTCTGCCTGGGTTTACATAGGTTTCTAACCTAAACATTTGCTTTGCCTTTAATTGCCAGGTTATTGATAGAAAGATTCTACATTCTGTAGTGTAAAACGGAAACCTTACAACTTCCTGGTTCAAACTGAAATGTTAAATCCATTCTTGGCTGCAATGATTAACTAGCTTTATAACAACCCAGGATAGTGCTGTTAAAGTTCTGTAGGAGTTTTAAATTGTTAGGGGAAAAAAAAAAAATAAGCTCAGCTAGTGCTTTTTTAGTGTGAAAAACTCTGATTTTCCATGAAGTCATGTGTAATAGTTTGGAAATTCAATGTCTCAGTTGTTTTTCCTTCTAGAAAACTAATTGCAAAAGGGAACAGCTGAGGAGATAGGAGTTTGATTTTTCTATTATAGAGACGCTGCAAGGAAAGAACTAAAATAGATCCTCAGGAGAAGCAGGTTTCTATCTGAGCCCCAGAAGTATTGCCTTGGTCTGTACCAAACCTTCACTGTTTTCTCTCCCTAGGAGGTAATAATTTCAATTTCAACAGCTGTCATTCAATTACAAAGTAGAAAGTTTTAATTACCACCTCATTTTGTGTTTTCCTTGATGAATTTATATGCCATCACCAGGTACTGGACATGGACATTCATGGAAGTGCACAGTGGGCTTTTCTCCTGGGCTTAACATTTATGATCTAGATCAAACAGTTTTAGAAGGTTAAAGGAGGAGGGGTAAGTGCTCAGAGACATCAGCTGAACACCATATACTGCATTTGTGATGCCTTGCTTGCCTCCAAGTCAAGGCCTTTGGGGATGTAGCTGTAATAAATAAGCAACATCTATTTCATTCTCTAAAATGCCTGTCCAATTTCTGGAAGAAACCCTCCCTCAGTGGAACTAAAGCTGTTCTACCAGGCACAAAGAAATGAGCCCTCAGTCAGCTTTGGCTGCCAGAGCCCCACTGGAGTCAGAGGAAATATTCCAGTTACACTCCTGAAGCTCTGGCTCCAAATGACAAAGCAGCATGGGAGTTGCAACAGTTTCATTTAAGTCTGTCCTTAAATGAAAATCAGCTCCTAACCACATAGGTGCTTGTATTATACTGAGGCGAGAACTGACTGTAGATTTTCCTGTAACACTACCAGACTGCAGTTTTAACCATAAGGCCATCCTCCAGTGAAAGGTCATGCAATAGTGAGGAGAAAAATGGTTTAAGAGAACAGATGCTGTAGCAAAAAAGATTCAGGAAAGGACACTTGTGTCAGAGACCCCGAACAGAGACTACGTTGCTGCAGCACAGTTTACTGAATATGTAAACTCCTGAGGATGTCTATTTCTTGCGTCTACAAGAAGGAAGAGCTGCAGAGGGGAAAAAAAACCCCTCACACTAATCCATCACTCTACTAGTTTTTCAAGCATGCAATGCATGGAATTAGATAAGCTTCCTCAGTGACAGCAGAGAAAGTTTTGGCTTGTAATTAAGTATTTGTCAGATGGTTTAAAGTAGCTTTGTTAACTGCTGGACACAGGGGACCTTCAACAAGATACATCTAGTGCAATATATATTTTTGCCTCCTTGCTGTTGTCTCAGCACTAACTCAAGTCTATTCTCAAAGGTCAGACTGGTAGAAAACCTGAGACTGGCCAAGAGTTCCCTCAAATCAAGTTAACTTTTTTTCATATTTCAGCAAGCTTTGAGCTAGAACTGAAAAGCACACAGGGAGCATTAAACCTTCTCCAAACAGATAGCCACTGGCAGCTGGCACTGACCTTTCATACCTGCAGTATATTGCAGTAATTACAGTCAATTACAGCATCTCAGTTAAGAATCAGAGATTCTTGACCATTGACAGCAATCTCCAAGTACACCCTTTGACAATGGGTTTTACATTATGTAGATAAAAGATGAGCTAAAACCAATAGAGGAGTAGATTACACCCTCTCAACACAAAGACCAGCCTTGTAGATCCACATGATTATACCTTCCAGTGAGGCTCAAGTTCCTTTGGGACAGGGAAGTAAGCCAGACAATGATTATACCTCCAGCAGGGGACATCCATTCCTCAGTTTGATCTGTTGTCTGTTCACTTTTCCTTTTATCACTTGTGAATGAGAACAGCATGGGTGATGGCCACTGCTACTGAGTGCCACTGATTCATTTTCATCCCTGTGTTGATTTCATATTGATCAGTGAGCTGAAACAGTTATTCAAATTCTGTTTCAGCAAAACTATCCCAAATGCTTCTGTTCTAATGTTTTAAAAGAATGCAGATTTCTAACCTTCTCTGGTGATTTCTTCACACTGCTCAGTGAAGCTATTATTTCATAAGACTGATCCAGACCCTTTTAAGGGCCCTGTTGTGCCACTGTACAAAACCAGTGGCAGCAAGGGAGTTCAGAATGAAAGGCAAGGTCTAACAAGATAAATATTAATTCAGAAGTCAAATTTAGGAACATTATCCCTATCTTGTGTATGCAGGATTTCAGCATGGAAAGATTAAGGTTCTTCGCCTTTTTGCATTGGTAAGGAGATGTCAAATTCTAGAAATAACACTATTACCTAGTCCAGTGTCTTGAAGGTAAGAAACTTTCCATTTACACATATGCACAGCATACACAATCTCTCAGACTCTGCCCAGATTCCTATGGTGGGTTGACATCAAGAGCTTTGATTAAAAAGCAGCTTCCCTGTCCCTCCTTCCCCAGGCAGAACCAGTGAGCTACTGTTTGGGCTTTCATCTGCCAGGAGTGACAATTCTTCTCTCCCAGGGCACTGGCAGAGAGAGTTAGCTGTTTCCTGAACAAGTCAGGAGTTGAAGGTGCCCTAATAAATATTCCTCAGTTGTCCAGAGTAATTATTTGTGATAAAGGCCAAATACGTGATTCTGATGAGGATGTTGTAACAAGTTTATTTGGCCTGCAAAACTGTCAGGGCAAACGCCTGTCTACATTTTCATACTTCAAGCTGAGCTAACAAGTCAAGTAATTATCAGTGGAATTAGCTTGGATAACTATTGGCAATGACCCTGATCACTGAGCAGACCTTCCTCTACCCACAGCACCGCTTAACAGCTCCTTTCAGGGTTTCTCCAGGAAATGCAAGGTAGGGTTAACTCTAGAAACTGTAGTAAATACAGGGGGTGAGGTGAGCTCAGCACCAATGATGTGCTGAAGCCCTTCCTACTGCTCCAGTAAAGGGAGGACTGGGAAAATAAAGCATAGGAGCTTTTGAATACAGTTGTCATGAAAGCACCAGATTGACATCCCCAAGACCGATGGCCACAGTTCTGAGAATAAACCATGACAGCACAAGCTCTGGCAATAAACCCCTCTGCCCCTTCCACCTCTTCTTCTGAACACATATCTCCAGCCAAATTCCTGCCCGTGCATCTCAGCCAGAGCTGAAAGGAAACAGATAATGCAGCTGGTTTGTTGGTACACTGATACATTTCTGTTACACTGGTGGGTTTGATAATGTGGATGCCCTTCAAATCAAAGGATGTCTTGATAACTACAAAAATTATTAACAATCACAAGAAAATTGTCATAAGGAAACTACACTTAGTCTTTACTGACCTGGGCTAAACTGACAACAGCATCAAATCAAGTCCATTTTGCAGTAGCCCAGCATGAGCCAAGAATAGCAGGAGGGAAAAATAACATTTCCTACTCTTTCCAGAAAGAGGTGAATGTAATATACCTGTGCCTGTTTATTATCTGCAGTCTGTTATACCAGCAATAATTCAAGGTAATATAGCTAGGACCTTTTATTAAGCAGTCTGTTGAGCAGCCAGCAGTTCAGGGTTAACAGGTTATGTATCTGTATCTGTTCATTATGCAGTCTATTGTACTACAGATTAAATTGCTTTTTCTTTCTATGTACAAAAGGACTGGGATTTTACATCTTCAAGCCAAATACCACATCTTTCAGAAAAACTTCATCTCCTCTTGGGCCATCCCGTTTCTCCAACACTTTCATTCTTTACACCAGACATGCCTGCTAACTGCTTCTTCTGAAGAGCGAGCTCCATGTAACTGTGGTCTCCTTTCTGACAGCTCCGTGGTTTTGCTGGCTTAAAGCAACATCGTGTCTTCTTGTATCACACTATCACAATCAAAATGCAGACATGGAATGAATATTTGATGCTATGAGGCAGCAAAGGACCAGCAACACAAAGCTCTCTTTCAAAGAAAGCATCTTTGTGCAAAGCATGTTTCAGGTACAGCTCCTTTCCTCCTGCTCTGTGTTGTTACAGGTTTATCTCAACTTTCTGTCTGAAAGTCCAATGTAATAGTAGAATGAACTAAACATATGAGAATAATACATTGCAAAGAAATCTGAGGACCTGGCATATCCCAGCAAGAAACAAATAAATCTTCAGCAAACCTGTCTTCACATTCGCCTGCTGGGTTTGACACGTTCAGAGACCTATCTGAAACGCGAAGTCTCAAATCACAACTGCTGTGCACAGTTATCTACCAGAAAGGGACAAGCTCACCTATAATACCCAGTAAAAAATACAAGCGTGGTAGTTTTGTACTGTGCCCCTGTTGCAACCCAGGCACTGCAACTTCTGATTTTCTATAGATTTAGACATGTAGAATTGAAAGGGAATATGTCACCAAGTCCACTATGTTATTAACGACTACACAAAAGACTGAAACATAAGTTCCCTGAAAACACTTTCAGGGTTTAGGTAGGACTTCAAAGGTAGACTAGCACTGTATGAATTCAGAAGGCTAAGTTTTGCTTCCCAAGAGCATCAGTACTCACCAATATGCACCCAGAAAACTTTCAGCTGAATTTCACCCTTAGACTCTAGGGCTATCTCACTAATGGTAACTTCCATTCAAAGGCAGCTCATTTCAGCAACATCAAATAGGTACAAAATTAGTACAAGAAGGAAGGGGGAAAAAAATCAATTTGGAGTAATTCTCCTTTTACATGATTGTACTTAATTTTTTTCTACCTGTTATTGCATATTCAATTCAAAGTTTTCACAGCCATAAAGAAACTGGTGCTGGAAGGGATTAACTTCTCCTTGTTCTGCTAATAGAGTAATTTTCTACTTGTCACTAAAAATTTCAAGGTAGGAGGTGTTTGTAGCAAGGGTTACATACAAAAAAAAAAGGGTATTTGGCACAGGCTGCAGGACATAGTATTTATCTGCAGATGTCAAAATTTCACAAAAGACCTGTCATCTTTGTTTTTACAGACACAAAAGACCCTGTGGTAAAGCACTTCACCTACAGTCTCCCACTCTGCTAGAGATGGAAACAAAACTTGGGAAATTGTAGTTGCCATGCCAGCTGGAAACTACAATTTGCAGTGAGATTAGAGGAGCAGCTTCACTGGGTAGGGTGGGCTAATCCAGAAGTTTATCACTTCCATTACCAGAAAGAGGTACTACTCCTCTCGTTGATGTTCTTGCTGCTTACCCCCACCAGCCCCAAACTCAGGTGACTTCTCTGCAAGTCAATTCATTTCAGTAGGGTCAGAAGACTGGCCCAGGGAAGAAAAGGAAAAACAACAAGCAGCCAGATGGTTTTTTGCCTGAGCCACTGCAAGACAGAATAAATGAATGAAACCTCATGCCTAGAAGCAGAGGAAAGAAAAGCAAGACCTCTCACTATCCCTTAAGATGCTACAAAGGGTTAACTGGCTCCAGAACTACAATTCTGCATGGTAATATGCCACACAGCAAGCACAATAGTTACATTACTGTCTACTACAGGTTAGAGCTGCCCTTAATTTTTTTTTCAGATTATACAGTGTTAAACAGTTTTGGAAGGGAGCATCTTTCACACGGTACTTTTTTTAAAGGGGGGAAGATCCATCTCTCCTTTGGCAGCACCTGCCTGTCTGTTATGCAAGGATAAATATTCTTGGCTTGCTCAAAGCATATTAAGGTTCCTTAAGCCCTTTACAAGGCTGAAAAATTACATCCTCGCCTCAGTTTCCTCTCCTCTGAAACAGGATAGCAGCATCCTTTCTTTCACATCTCCATTCATCATAAAAGATAGGACCTAGTAAAACAGTACTCTTATTTCAGACAAAGACTTTAGTCATTAGTGTAAAACAAATAAAATGCCGCGCAATTACAGACCAATGCCTGGTAGACTCATTCCAGATACCCTATCCCCTCTTAATGCCTCACCTCCACATTCTCCCTGGCCTGTGTTGCAGCTAGTCCTTTAAAAGCAATCAGCCTCAGTGAACTCCTTTGCCTCCTCAGGAATGCATCAGGGCTGTAAGAGAGCAGTTCTATCTATATGGAAATGCAGATTTCAAATATATCCATCCTAGTAATCAAATCCAGAGGAAACAATCCTCTAATATGGAGCTAATAAAAGTTGATTTTAAGTCAGCCTGAAGCTGTAAGCAATAAGAAGCAGATTTATAATGGCGGCTTTGATTATTGCTGGTTTTGTTCTTTATAGCCTACACCAGCATAAAGCTATTGGTCAGCTTGCTACTGAATTTACCTGTATTCCCTAACCTCACTTAGTTCAAACCATGTTTCTCCTCCCATTCAAATAACTAAATCTGTCTGCCTACACACAGAGGTTGGGTTAGCTCAACTTACTCCAATAATTAGGCTGATAAGATGCGAGGCATCAAGCCTTTTTCCCCACATCCTCCCCCCTTACATGCTTGCAAACACACACCCTGCTGCTGTTAGAAGAGGGCAGTGCTGCCCCTAGAGTTACCCAGTCACTGAAATCCTGTTTCAGGTAGTGATAAGACTTAATTTCAGGGTGAAAAACAGTCTAAAAATGTAACCAAAAGACAAAAACATGAGAAGTCCTGTGACTTAATATGGTCAAGGGAAATTTCCCCCCCTCCTCCTTCCTTACATGGACCTTTAGCTATAAAAAGCAGTGAAGAGGATCTATATGTCATTAGAAATGAAGAGAATCAATTTATTCAGTGGTGCAAGGAGATGCTTCCACAAAAACAGAGGACAACACTCAGTGAAACAGACTTGATGATTGGCAAGGCCAAGCAGCTTACCAAGTTGCAAGCAGAAGCCAGCTGAGGAACAGTACACATTTTTTTAAAAAAGAGAGAAATCAATCCAGATCACCCCTCAGTGGAATCAGTCTGCCAGAGTATGCAAGAAACCAGCATTCTTCCACCTCAGTAATCTCCAGAGGATTAAGTCATCTTTATTAAATCCTTTTTGGGCCAGTTTTATCCATGGTAAACACACCATTTAAAATAAAAGTCACCACAAATTATTTTGACCTTTTATGAAAAAGACACTGCTACTGCAATATGACTGCTGTATGATTACACTCTGATATCTGCACCTACCATCTATTCAGATAAGCATTAGCCATAGAATTCACTACATGACTGAAAACAATTAGTGTCAATCATTAGTATGCTTGGATTCTAACAGAATCTTTCTCAAGACCAGAGAGCACAAGTCAGTACGTCAGTTAAGCTTCTAGCTATATACATTAACAATATTTTCCTGCAGCAAAACAAAACTACAGACACAGCTATAAGCTTATTTTAATCAAGACAGATCACCTCCTGAGACCCTAAATATCAAACCAGTCCATCTAGGACCTTCCTCATTTCAATCAGCTAGTGGCAGTGAAGAGCAGTGAAGCATTTCTGTAGAGCTTATACGGATCTACCATTGCAGAGATATGCATGTGAGCCTCAAAATCTCAAGGGCTTGTCCACTGTGTCTTTGTGCAGCCAAAGTTAAAAACAGATCCTTCCATTTTGACCCTCCATCGCATTGCAGAGGACCAGATCTTTTGTATACAAGCCTATCTGGGTCATTCAGTTCTACTTAGAGGTCTGGCAATTACCTGACAGACAGGAGCTTGAGCACATGCGAGGTGTATCCCCAGAGAAATTTAGAACCAATTCAGGAATATTAGGGTTGTACTCATTGCAGCAGCAGTAGAATCAGACCCTCTGTCCCCAAGGCTGCCAATCTTCTTTCATTGCCATTAAATGTACTTAGGGGGAACTCCCCAGAAGAGGTTAGACTATTCAAATCTTCAGCCCGCTTTAACATAAAGGCAGGCTGCAATTAGTACCATATCGGGCATGCCTCTCCACAAAATATCTTCCCTTTTCCCAGCAGCATAACCAGAACAAAATACCACTTTGGCATAAAGCTGAAGTGCAAAACCCCCAAAACTTAGAGCAAGTCATTCATAATTACCAAATAGTCAAGGATCTAGCAATCAATGTATTATGCTCTGTGAACATAAAGATATAAAACTAAAACCTTAGTGAAAGCTTCATTTTTTTTTCTGCTAAATGAAAACCTGTTCCTCCGTTTGTCAACTGTGGCTGAAGAGATTTTTCACTGATATTATGAAATACCAAAATAAAAGAGGCCATATCCTGCATTGTAATTGGCAATTTAAGAGAAATAAAGTTGTGATTTCAAGTCTTACATCGTAATACTAGTGATTAGAGGAGATTGGATAGGAACCCAAGACTAACAGCAGCAAGCGAGAGAACAACTCGATTTCCAAGAACAACTCAAAATGCAAATTAGACATACAAGACAACAGGAGTCAGGCCTAGCCTATCCATCCAATTAAGACACCTTCAAGGAAGTTTTCCTTTTTCTCATTTGGATCTGATCATGAGCTGGGAATAAATCAGGGCTACAATGAAGGGAAATAATTTGATGCCATTCTAAAAGATGGTCTTTTAAGAGCTATTTAGAGGCAGAATAAAGAGGTCTTCATTGGTTACTAGCTGTATAAATGTCAGAACTCCTACATGGACCTGTTGGGATATTCTGTTCAAAACACTGATTTGTTTGTTTGTTGTTTTTTTTCCAGTGGATAGTTCTATCAGAAAGGTTCACTGACATGGTTTTAAACAAGCCTTTTGAGGAAAAAAAGAGAAAAACAAAACTTTAAGTGTTATTATTTCACTTTAACACACAAAAGGCTTATTTAAAAAAAGAAATTACCATTACAAAATTCACTCCAGAGTTGAAGTCAAAACATTTCAGATTCATCTAAGATTTTAGGACTGATCAAGATCTGAACTAGTTCTAGGTCTACGTAGTTTTGCCCTTTTCATCCCCAAAGCTATTTTGCAAAATAAACCAAGATTGTTATCACAGTTTCAGAAGGAGTGACTTGTGTGGCTAGGACAGAATGTAGCTCCACTCTAAAGAGGTTTTGCTTTCCAGTACATAGATCTTTCATCTGTCCAAATCACATTCCTTTACACCGTATTTTGCGCAGGTCTGAGCAATGACATCATACACAAAGCAGCAGGGAACAGCCCTAAGCGATCTATTTAAGTTAGAGAGCACAGATATACCTATGATGAGGCCCTTACCTGACAGGATTCAGGGGTACTGAACCCAAGAGAAGTCCTCTGTACTTGGTAGAGTCACACACCTTAATTACCCACCCAGCTGTAGCCCTGTTTCCCAAACTCCTACAGATAGAAGCCTCACCTAATGCCATTTAACTTTTCACCAGCTCAGCATCTGACTTAGAATCTGTTAGATTTCCCCTAATTATGATTAGCAAGGCAGCAGGTTCAAAACACTATATACACAAAATTATGCTGGGCATATAAAGGACAGGTGTATTTTTGATCTCTGGATAGACAGGAATTGAGTCCTATTTAGTCTAAAGTTATTTTATACCTCTCTAGATGCATTAAGAATATTAAACAACTGTGAACAATTTTTTCCTGAGCCAAATGTAGTACGAGATAACTAGCTGAAGTGTGAATCAGGATCTAGATCTACATGTGTCCGTTCCTCCACTGACATTCAACTCCTAGCAGAAAGGCAGTATCATGCATGCTGGAAGAGCAGCACAGCAGAAAAACACCAGAAAGCCTTCTCCCCCAATTTATCTCAGGGAACTCCCAGATTCTACTTTTATAACTTACTGACTTATTCTGTGAAGTTGCACAAATTGTTTCCCTTCTGTGGCCTTTCTAAAATGTTGAGCAAAGCTTTATATAATTTATAATAGTCACATGAGGCTTTATTACAATAAAAAGCTCCAAGGGCTTTTCCATTTGTTATTACTTAACACATCCATAAAACCAACAGTGTGCAAAATGCCTTGAACCCTAATTAAGACAAGTTGAATCCAGAGACAATATCACATTGACATTAAGGTTAGCAATGTAATCCATTGGCAGAAGACAGCCGTGGAATCCAGGGTGGGGGTATTAAATGCTTTACTGAGAATCAGTGCACGTTACAATACCCTGATGCAGTATCTGCTACTAACAATGGTGGCATGTACATCGGCTTTGAGTAATTACCTCTTTTGGGCAAAAGTCTCACATCTTGATTACCCATATTATCTTCCACATGTTCTACTCAACTGTACATCTGTGATGGCAGCAGACCATAATGTCCACATTTCTAAGACAGACACAGGGATGCAAACCCCAAATAAGCATGCCTGTAGTCAGTCTTTGCTACAGCTCAAGTTCAGCTTAGTTTCCTGACAAGCACAAATATTGCCTCACCTATGCAGACTCTTTGACTTATATATTCATAGTAACAACATGGAGTACAGGACCATGGCTTCCAGACACTAGGCACAGCCCTTCCCTGAAGATCTACAGTTATAATATAGGCCTTTGGATTCTTCTTCCTTACAGCTGTTTCTCTAACAGAGAAAGCAGCAGGTTTACAGTGATGTTCATCACTTCTGGATTGTACAGAGCTAGTGGTAGATTCTCTCAAGTTTGTGTTGAGTAGAAATATACTGTATTTACTTCTCGTATTTCTGGATGCTAGACAACTCTGCAGGATTTCCCTCTGGGGACAGAATAGCTAGCTACATTTCAGAAACATCAGGCTCCCCGGGGGAATAGCACCTTTCTTTGGCAAATATTAAACAGTATTTTCTTTTGGCAGCACGTGTTAAGTGCAAGCTTATCCACAGTATTAACAGGTGAGCTTTTGTGCCTGACCCCTATGTGATGCTCTTAAACAGATACAGAATAAGAAGTTCCTGTGATTACAAATGTTAACAACAGCTATGATTTTTCAGAGGTATGAGGCAAAGAGAATTAAAACAGCCATTTATTTGTAAGTGGAGAGAAGTTGCCCAAAGTCCTAGGTACAGTTATTTCAGAGTAAGAGTTTACCACATAGAAAAGGGGACAGCAGACTTCAGGTGAAGCTTCCAGCCAACCTCTCTTACTGAGCACTTATTCTAAACACCCTCTGGGAATGTTCTTAATCTCATCTTCTCCCTATAAGGACTACTTATTCCCCAGACACATACACACATTGTTAGAAACCCAGGTTAGAGAGCACTACAAACAGACCCATAAATTTTTTTGTTTAGAGAGCTTTGGTCTCCAGTGCTTGAAAGGATAAAATTGCCTGTAATAACTATCAAGAAAGCTCTTTGGGTAATTAACAAAGCTGACATGACAAACAAACCCAAAGAGGTAATTCCCCCAGCTCCAACATGAAATTAATGTATTATTTCTGCCCTTTCAACATTGCAGTTAGAAAAATCTTGTACGTCAGGTCAGTAAGGTCACCTCCGTGACTTCATTGCGGGCAGATCATCAATAAACTATTTGCTGCACAAGGTATGTTTATTTTGACAATGTGCTGGTTCCTGTTTTGCCAAAGAGTTTCAAATCAATACCCAACCATTGAGACTTCCAACCTGCTTCAACCTCATGATTATTTCTGTCCTGTAGCAAAAAAACATCAGTGGAATTGAACAGCTAGACCATCCTCCCTCCTGTCTTAACTCAGGATAAATATAAAGGATGTGGAGGAAGTCTCTTTAGAGCTAACATCTGGCACACCCAAGCACACTATCTTTGGTATCTTTACCATTCAACACAAACTCCTTCTGTAGCTGTCACCTTCAGTGTCCTACATTCTCAGAGTTCCCCACAACTCAGGAAACGTTGGGATTTTTGCATGCCAGTTGGCAAGAAATATTCCAGTAGTGAGGGCTAACCCAGAAATAAATGCAGGCTGGATAAAGACAGGCTATCATTACTTAAACCACAATTCAGCATTAACTTCTGACAAATCTTGGAGTAAGCACAAGGCCCACTTATCTATACAGGTACCCACATTTTTGATAGCACAGTTAAGTGCACTGAGTTCTCCCAAAGTACAGAAGAGCCACTTGTTCCAACAGAATTTAGAACTCAAGACTCCCAGACTTAGAGGAACAAATGTCCTCTTTCTGTTCTCTTCAATATTTAAGTCACCAGTTTTTCAGGATAGCAGCTATGCTTAGTCTGTTGTCTTTTCTAGGCTTCTATTTCCTTATCGTTGTCAATCAAACAGGACTCTGTTCCACCTATTATAGATGCCCTTATGGTCCGTTACCATGCATCTTCAAAGCACTTGACAACAGACAAAACCTGACTTTGGGTATAAACACTTCAAACATATTCATATTCTGTGACTGCTCATTTAAGACAGGGTAATAAAAGCTTGTTGACTTAGAGCAAGGCAAGCCATACTTCATTGGAAGGTGGAAAAACAAACAAACAAAAATCACACTTCCTTTATTGTTCTTCATTAGAGATACAAGTTACTTTAAAAAAACCAAAGCTTTCAATCAAAGAGGTTGGCAGAATTAGTAAATAAGAGATACATTTTAATAGGGGAGTTGTCAGTGTGACCCCTTCTTTTACAAAATAGATGTGACAAAAGACAACATTCTCCACACCCCTTATTGCATTTCTAGTACATTTCAGAAGAGGAATGATTCCTTTCCAAACCCCAAACTGGCATGGCTTCATATAAATCAATCTCCTATCACAGCCAGGAGAGGAGGAATAAGACAGAAAGAAAATCTCAGCATCTCTTTAATATCAGCATCTAGCCTGATTGCTTGTATACTCATTTAAGATAAGGTTTCCTAGCAACCTCAGGGATTTGTAATTAACATCGGGCTTTGAGAAACACTGCTTTTTACATCCCCTGGTTTTACCTCTAAGATAGAAGTATGAACTAACATATAGTTAAAAATTGGGTTTAGTTAAAGTCAAATATCTTGGAAGAAGTTAGACATTTTAATACTAGAGACACTCTTTTAGGTGGTAAACCTGACTCTTAAAAATGAGATTCTAAAATTCTTCAGATCTTTTTGCTCTCACATCATGGTAAAACCTTGATGAGCTGTTTCACATACACCAGCGTGATTTAGGTAGGTCAGCGAGATTTGAAGAGTATAAATCTCAGATACCAATGCAGTTTCAGCACTGTAAGAGTCAAAATTAGATCCTTTCTTCTGCGATAACTAGAATGTGTAAGACAGACAAGACATTCCTCTTTTCCTAGACTCAAGCATTACAGCTTTTGCTGTTTACTGTTTTTCACTACCAATAACAATGAAGTAAAATATTCATGTACTGTCATTATTCTAATGCCTACAAGGAGAGGAGATGCAGTTACCAGCCATCATACTGCTTGAAGGAGCCAAAAGATATCAGTATTGTTACTCAGCTTAGTTTTATGATTATTGACATTGGTAGCATTAAATCCTAACTAGTCAGCTACAAAACCTATGGTGAAAAGCATGAAACACCTATAAGCGTCATCCTAGAGGTAAATCTATGTTACATGCAAAGAACTAAAACCTTACTAAATAAGACAAATGGCCCCACCAGCATCTGAACAGCTAACTGCATTAAGGAAATATAAAACTGTCTCTAACCATGACAAATTCCTCACACAGCTTCAGCTGCACAGTTGGAACCCCCGCCTTCCTCACTCCCTTTCCTGGCCAACACTGAAAGGAACAAGCCAGTTGTAATGCCAGGACAAGTCAAGCTGATCACAGAAGGAAAGTAATATATTGGCGAAGAGAAAACACAGAAGAAAATCTCAGTTTAACGAAGTGTGTTACTTAAGAGCAATTGAAGACAATGGTTCCATTTGCAAGCCAACAGGAGACCCTCTGTGTAACAGCTTTGTTCCGCTTGGACAGTCACAACCTTGGATTAGGGGAGCCGCAGTTTAAGTTTATAGCAGAATGGAGACAACTGTCCAAATGTGAGGCACCCACTGCTGGCAGAGGACACAGGCACAGGAGAGAGGAGCCCATGACAACAAGAAAGTGTATTTTCCACACCATGTCTGGAAACAGTAAAGTGTTTCTAACGCAAGTCCTACAATTGGATGAAAGTGTATGGTAAAGGTAGCATGTTGCAGCAATGGATTTTTTTTGTATTAATAAATTAGACACAGAGAAGCCTGAATCTCTACAGTCTGACCCTTTGTTCCCATATGCTGAGCACATCCCCTCCCTTATCCTTCTGCGTGTGTTTCTACATAAGCAGTGACTGACACTGTACCCTCTGCTGCATGCTCTATGCTTTGGTCACAGGTCCATCCCCTCAAACAAGGTAATTACTTGCCATCTTCACTTCATCTAAAAATCATTCACAGCTGATCCATCCCCCTTTACATCCAAGCTTCCTCTAGTTCACTGGAAACACATCTACTATGAAGGAGACACACACCTATTCAGTGCAAATAGGAAGAAACAAAAAACCATACTCTGGAGGAGTTATGCATTAATGTCAAGTTAAGGATCCACAGCTCTATTCTTTCCATCCTCTACACAGGCAGTGCCATGGTGATAAGAGTGTTAACTGGAAACAGTTGAAAGTATTTCACATCAAAGCATTTCACCTGACTGAAGAGATGCTTCAGCAGAACTAAACACTAAAGGAATAGGCTACTTTGTCTTAACAAAACATTTACATTTTACTATTAAGTTCTGAAACAGCTGTGAAGAACAGTTTTGGAACATTACACTGATATTGACATACAAGCCAAACTTCTATCCAAAATACTCTTACTGAAATTGAAGTCATAGAATGGTTAGAGTTGGACAGGACCTTAAAGATCATCTAGTTCCAACCATTGCCATTTAACCGGAAAAACACATTAAGTGGTTTTCCTCATGAGAGCTTTGAAGTGAACTTTCACTTTCAAATGAACTAAGAACCAGCAGAAAAGAAACTGAGCAGATAAAAAAATATAAACAGCAGTTGCTCTTTAGTCTTCCTTCACTTTATGTATCTATTGGTACTTTATGTATCTATGGTTCTCATTTCAGAGCTTCCCTCCCATTAAATTAGAACATTTCCACAGTTTCCCCAGCCAACTCTACTGCAGACTTTGCTGCTTTAAATCACTTCTCCATAGGCTGAAGTAGCAAACCCCAGCAATAATCAAACACTTTTTTACACCTTTCAAGAACTGCTATAGACTGCGGGTCAATTAGGACTAGCAAAACAAAAAAGGCAGGTAAAAATCAAAGTGACAGAGTCAGGCTTGGAACCATATTAAAGTGTGAGATAAAGCTCAGATGTGACATGATTTTTAGACTAAGTAACCTGCTCATCTGAGAGCTCTTCCACATCTTTAGCTTGATCTTTGCTGTTCATACAGAGTAGGCTGCAAAGGTCAGGAAATATCAGATAGAGAAATGAGCTCTTACAATCTTTACTACTCCCAGGACACAGGGAAAAGGAAGAATCCTTCTGCAGTCTTTGGCACAACAAGGTTTTCAGTAGTCAGCTTAGACATTTGAGTAACTCTAAATCCCTGTTGCATAGCCTTTGAGTTGCATAACCTTTGTATTGACAGTAGAATTTCAAGGTTGTTCTGAGGGGTTTTATTCCCTCTCCCCTCCACACAAGCCTCCTGCATAGCTTTATTGTGAAAAGGTTGCCAACAGTACTCACTTTTAGAAATTGAGACGGCAAAGGCTACTGCTTCTTTTAGAATAAGAACAGGGAGGAATTATTCTTTTACTTGAAAGAAAATAAGAATTTTGAACAAGACTCATCACTCAGAGCCCCCTTGGCCTCATTTAGCACCCTGAGAAGTCCAGTATTAAACATGCTGTGGAGCAACACTACACAGTACCTCAGCCATAACACAGCACATTCATAATTTGTATTTTAATAATATCCAGATACCATACTTTTTAAGCAGAAACCAGTACTTAAGCCAGCAGAGATCCCCTCAGTTACCAAACCCATTATTTTTATTACTACTTAGTGTGAGAGATGGAATTGTTTTGCTTCAGCCATTTTGTAAGTCAACAACAAGCAGGGCTATGAGCAGCCATTTTCTGTGTCGACAGCACGAGCAGAGCTGTGTAACTTAGAAAAACAACTCCTTAAAGGAGAAAAGCGTGAATTGAGTTTGTGATAGGCTAACAGGTCATGAAAGAATGTGCACCCTAAAGTACCTAACCAATGGGAAAAGGGGACAGGACATAAATACCTGAAATTTTGTAGTTAAGTGTGCTCTTTTTGAGAAGCACCTGACTCAGCTGACTCATTTATTTTGATCCAGAATAAACTTTTATCTTTGCTTTGAAGACTTTGTCCTCTCTACATTTTTTTCTGTGAGCAAGCATTTTTCACATTAGTGAACCATCTAGAAGTTTAAGCAGGAACAAAGCCAAGCATTACCTGTAGAGACCATTACCAAAACACACTAACACTCTTCTCTCCACCCAGTCAGCTGCTTCAGAACCCTCTATTGACCAGGAAAACCTCTAGTGCTTTTTAAGTTGCACCAGAAGTGTCAACTTTTCTGCTTTAACACTTGCCTTGAGTTGTTCCCCTTTTTTTCAGGATAAAAAGTTTAAATATGACAGGAAATACTTTTTATTTGAATTATTTGTCAGAGGCTGCGGGCTCAGTGCAGGCCTCAGGCTTGCTGCTCACCGAGATGCCATTTTGCTGCTGTAGAACAGCTGTTCCTGTGCAGTCCCAACCCTAGAGTAGCACTATATAGCAGATACACCATCTAATTGGGATAAAAAAGTTCATTTAGCTATGCACCCGCTCTGAGAAAGCCGCCCTCAGCAGCCAACTCCCCTCACAGACCCAACCCACCACAGCCCTCACATCCACGCAATGCTATTGCTTACTGAAGACAGCAGCAGCAGTTCCCAAAGCAGCCACAGCCAGCACCAGAGCAGCACTCCACACACCACTGCTCTCACAAAACAACTCCTTTGTGCCCTTTTCTGCTTTATATACCCGCCTTCCTCCACAGGTGGGGCTGGTCTCCCCAGCCTCTCCCAGCACCGCCCACAGCCCAGCCCCATAGAAAAATCCCCTCAGAGGGCACTTGCTTCTGGAGATGGTGGTTGTCTCCTCCTTGTCCTAAGTAGCACTATATAGCTGATACACCATCTAATTGGGATAAAAAAAGTTCATTTAGCTAGGCACCCACTCTGAGAAAGCCACCCTCAGCAGCCATCTCACCTCACAGACACCCACCACAGCCCTCACATCCACGCAATGCTATTGCTTACTGAAGACAGCGGCAGCAGTTCCCCTAGCAGCCACAGCCAGCACCAGAGCAGCACTCCACACACCACTGCTCTCACAAAACAACTCCTTTGTGCCCTTTTCTGCTTTATATACCCGCCTTCCTCCACAGGTGGGGCTGGTCTCCCCAGCCTCTCCCAGCACCGCCCACAGCCCAGCCCCATAGAAAAATCCCCTCAGAGGGCACTTGCTTCTGGAGATGGTGGTTGTCTCCTCCTTGTCCTTCTTGCCTGCTGGATTTGCTTTGGGAGATGGTGGTTGTCTCCTCCTTATCCTTCTTGCCTGCTGGATTTGCTTCTGGAGATGGTGGCTGTTTCCTTCTTCTCCTCATCTTGGTTGCCTCCTGTGCTGTTGAGCTGTTCCTTGTTTCTCCTCAGCTACAGGTACCTGCAGCCCCATTTACCTGAGTGGTGGGGTTGCTGCACCTTTTTATTTCCTCATTGTCTTTAATAGTTGGTGTTAAATAATAGCTCTTTTCATTGGGTGTGTATGGGTAGACTCTGCTTTCAGTCAGGCTTTGGTTAAGCAGTGCAGGCAGAGGCCCTGCCCGGGCCCTCTCTCCTGAGAGGGTAAGTGCAGGCCTGTCTCAAAGGCCTAGCCCTGGTGGTGTGCCCTTGTGTGAGGCCTTTTTGTTAATTTGTTTTGCCCTTAGCACTCTGAATTTTTCTTTTTACTGATACTTAAGCCTGGGCTGCTCTGCTCTATCTCTGGTTTCACTCTCTGCTGAGCTCAGCTGCTCCTTGTGCCCCTGTGCAGCAGAAGGAATCTGGATGAGGAGCCAAGCTTAATGGTTTAGGCTTGTTTTAGGCTGTGCTCTCTGGTTTCCCTCAAGTGCTAAGGGGCGCAGGAAAGTGGAGAAAAAAAAAAAACAACAACCCTCAGGCTTTAAAAAGTGTCACTCCCTTGTCCTTTGGGCCCTTCTAATGTATTATTTTATCTTATTTGGTGTTTTTATCATGCTGTAACCTGGTGTGCTTCTCAGCATCAAAGAACATTGCTTTATTGTGACATTTTCAAATGAAAACTACATGGCAGTAATAGCTTTCCAAAGAGTGTTCATTTAGCTTGGCAACATTTTATGTGTGGCAGGGAGAAGAAGAGGGGGGGAAAAACCCAACTCTACATAAAACTGGTGCTTTGAGCAAAACTCTATGATGATTATTTAGCAAACAAGCTCTTCTATTAGAATGGCAGAGAGGAAGATTGCATATCCAGACTAAATTACACTTTACAGGGAGATGGCACAGAATGGCTTTCTGCTGAGGTTATGCTTAAATTATAGCTGTTGCTAAAGCAAACAGCTCACAGTTTATATGTGAATTTGAATTATGCATCCAGGAGGCAGTATGTTTATGAAAAAAAATAAGTCAAGTCAATAGATTGCTAAATTGCAACTACATTTGTAAAGGACAAAAATAACTGTGGTAGTAGGGCATCAAAAATGAACCACAAGCATGCATTATTCACTGTTGTCCAGCACTCTTAAGAGAAACCGTTTGGCTCTTGACTGCCCCAGGAATCATTGTCAGTGATAAAATAGTAAGGTAACTAGGTAAGTTTCTGACTCTTCTGAGTGTTTAATGTTTCAGTTGGGGCCTTCCGTGCCTTAAAGTGGCCCAATGCTTTGCAGAAATACGTTCGTAAATGTATAGAGTGTGGTGGTGAATGGTTAGGATGTCTTCTGGAGGTGTTACTGTAGTAAGAGACTTGTTCATTTGTATTAAGTAGTGTAGCTAACTGGTGTTTGGAGGTAGATGTGACTTTGTTAACCTCTATTACATCAACTGGAGGTAATGTTTTCAAAACAGGTTAGATAGTTTGAAAATTGTAGGCAATCTAGAAGACTCCTGCAGCGCATTGAGGACAGCTTGTTAAGCCAGGTAATAGCCCCACCAGAGGGGATGCGATACTGGACCTGATGGTCACCAAAGCAATTGAGCTAATTGGTGATGTCAAGATTGCAGGCAAGCTGGGCTGTACTGATCATGCACTGGTGGAGTTCACAGTCCTGAGGGGTATGGGTCAGGGCAAGGGTAAAATCGGGACCCTGAATTTTAGCAAAGCAAACTTCCAGCTCTTCAAGAAGTTAATCAATAGGACCCTCTGGGTAACTGCCCTCAGGGACAAGGGAGCAGAACAGAGCTGGCAGATCTTTAAGGATGCTTTCCTTAGAATGCAAGAGCTCTCAATCCCCAGCTCTAAGAAATCAGGAAAGTAGGGCAAGAGACCAGCATGGATGAGTTGAGACCTGCTGGTCAAGCTAAAGGGCAAAAGAGTTGCACAGGCAGTGGAAGCAGGGACAGGTATCCTGGGAAGAGTATAGGGATGCTGCTGGGTTGTGTAGGCGTGGGGTTAGGTATGCCAAGGTGCAGCTTGAGTTGAACTTGACAAGAGATGCAAATTTATAATAAGAAAGTGTACCTCCCCTGCTAAGCAAGACTGTCAAACTGGTAACAACAGACCCAGAGGAGGCCACAAAAATGGTCAGAGGGCTGGAGCTCCTCTACTGTGAGGACAGGCTGAGACAGTTGAGGTTGTTTAGCCTGGAGAAGAGCAGGTTCTGGGGAGACCTTATTGTGGCCTTTCAGTACTTAAAGGAGGCCTACAGGAAAGATAGGGACAAACTTTTTATCAGGGCCTGTTGTGATAGGACAAGGGGTAATGGCTTTAAACTAAAAAAGGGTAGATTTAGAGTAGATATAAGGAAGAAATTTTTTACAATGTGTGGTGAAACCCTGGTCCAGGTTGCCCAAAGAGGCAGTAGATGCACCTTGTCTAGAAACATACCAGGCCAGGTTGGATGGGGCTCTGAGCAGCCTGATCTAGTTGAAGATGTCCCTGCTCATTGTGGGGGGGTGGACTAGATGGCCTTTAAAGGCCCCTTCCCACCCAAACCATTCTATAAAAACACTAGTCCATGGACTGCTGTGGAACACCTCAGGGCCCTAATGCACAAAGGCACTTATTTTTGGATATTAAGGTGCATGAAACATTAAGAGATTTGATTTTAAACCTGGTTTGACTTTAGATGTGACAGCTGGGGCAGCCCTTTCTCCATCTGTGTGCTCCACCTCTCTGCATAGGTTATGATCTCAACAGCAAGGAAGGCAGATACAGTTCAGCCTCTGGTCTGTTAGTCTATGCAAAAAAATTAATTGCTAAGTAGTGAACTGTGGCTGAGGAATTGCACATCTGTTTTGCTCTCCTAATACAGAAATGGTAAGCCCTTCTGGGATTATGGGTCAAGTGTGATGGGAAAGTCCCCCTGGGGAGTTAGTGGCTGAGCCAGGCCTTCCTGAGATCTGTCCTTGCTTTGCTACTAAAATGCTCTTTCAAGTTCCAGCACTGAGAGCACATGCTTCATTAAGTTCATAATGCCTGTGTTACAGTGGACATAAAGGTAACCTCAGCAGTGTATCTCTTTCATTTGAAACCATTTGCTTGTTTCCTAATATTGTTTTTCTTACTGTCTGTTAATAAAACTGTGGGTTTTTCCTGTTCCAAGAAAATTGTCTGTTATTTTTTCCATTGTTATTAATGTCAGTGGAGCATATAGTGTCTCTAATGAAGATCAAAGTAATATTGTTGTAGTTGTTTTATCATACAAAGGTGTATAAGACAAAACAAGGCACAGGCTTTCTCTGCCTGTTGGAGAGGAATCATGCTAAGTAGAGTCCTAGAAGAGACCATGGGTGTTCATGTACTGCCTATTTACTATGTTCTGTCTAATTGCTTTTAATTGGAAGTACAAGCCTTAAATTTGTGATCCAATAACTGTAATGCTAGGATTGTCGGGACATTCTCCTCAACAGCCTTTTTATTAGAACTGAAGTAAAAAGATAATGCAAGATTCAGTCAAGCATTTTCTCTGTAACATTTCAAACTGTCACTTAAAATGTACAAACATTCCTGAGCAAGGGAGATTTTTTTTTTCTACTCCCACCCTTTTATTCCTTTGTGATAACTCCCCTAACAGTACCTTTGACAGCTGAACATGGTTTCTGACTTGTGATCAAAACCACAAGAGAACTCAAGTCAGTTCCTCCCCTTGTCTTGCCTTTCCTCCCCCTTTCTTGTGCAATACCAGCCCTGTGAAAGTCAAATCTAATGTTCCTACTAAAAGACACTGGCTATCAAATAATTACTTATTTATGCTATCATTTAGTTAATGCTTTATTACCCCAGGAACAGTTTTAACCTAGGTGTGTGTGGGGGAAAGACCAATTGAAGTGTATAGGAAAACTGCAAACCAAAATGTGAAGAGATGGGAATATAACTGGTGTATAAAGGAAGAAGTGACACATACTGCAAGGCTGCAGAGCTTCTCAATAGCTAAAAATGTGAGAAGGTGCATTTCAATACCTTTAAAAGCTCATTATTAACTTCAAAAACGGACAGTTTCTAAAGGACTTTAGGACATTAAGAATGGTTAAATAGATCTTCAGTCTTACATGTGAAGCTTTCAATATTAAAGCCTTGAAAGTAAGGGCAAGAAATAGAAGATGGAGGCAGCCCTAAATATTTTCCTGTGCTGAATTGTAACAAGCCAACTTTGAACTCTCGGGAAGGCATGTACATATGATGCATTAGTATTTTTCCTGTCTGTAAGGACCAGCTTCATATAAAGCACTTAGAGAGGGATAGCAGTTGCTCAGCAAATGCATGTGGAAAATTGAGGCAGATTCTCACAAATGGAGAACCAAGTATGAGAGGCAGGAGAAATAAAATGGAAAATTTAAAGTGTATGTAAAATGTAAAGGGGGGTACTGTGTAATTGGTATAATAGTACAAATTGAAATGCATTAGGTATCTCAAGCACGTGGATATGTAAGATACTTGCACAAATTCTAGAGTAGGAAGTTAATCTTCATTAAAAAGTGATGAAGAGAAAATAAATTAAAAGAAAAATAGGGGGGGAAATGGATGAGTAATAACTACTGCTGCTGTACCTGAAGGAAGTCTTTTCCCTCCTATTTAGACATGCATTACTTACATCCTTATGAAGCTGGAAGGTCCTTCTGATTTGTTCTAATACAAATCCAGATGATACAAATTAAACTCCATGGAGTGTCTCCTAGTAGTTGTGGCATCTTGTGTGCTGAAAGGATCTGTTACACACCTGCCTTTCTAAAGAAAGGGGAGGTAGGAATAAGGGGAGCTTGCATTCAGCTTCACTAAGACTCCTCCACAGAACTGGAGTGTGAGAACATTTGCCCACAAGCTGCACCAGAGTGAGGTTTCCTGAGCTCTTACATCTTAATTAGCTTACAGTCAGAGGGAGAGAATAGGTCAGAGGGACAGAGCTATTTGTCAGACTTATTACTAACACTGGGCAGGTTTAGTGTGTAGTCCTCTTGGGGAGGAAACATGTTCTGTATTGAGTGTGGGAGAGAGTGCAAATAGAGTTGGGCAGTAAATCTAGAGATAAATTACTCATGAAGATGGAAGCATCCCGTAACTTGTCCATGCATAACAGAAAGGTTGAGATAAATAAGGGGATATTTTTTCCAGGAAAAGAAGTAGAAACTGAGAGAAATAGGTGGAGGAGATGTAGGATGGCATCTCAGCAGGCTGTGATGAAAGGGTAGTTAGTGCAACTAAGCATTAACAATGGCTAGAAGTGAAAATTAATCCTTTGTCATGGCATTTGCTGGTGTGTTGAACTAAATGAGATCCAAGAGTCCATATTTGGAGCTAAACTTACATTCATGGAACACTTAGTTTGTGGAAAAGGATTTTTGGAGTGACATTCAGGAGGGCTGGGGGTAGTTCCTGTGTTTCCCACAGATCTGGGTCAGCTGGAGCAAAACACAGCACTGTCTCCCAAGTTTCCCACCTACAAAGAGTTTTCAGTCCTTAGGCTGGTTTCTTAAAAGAACAGAAATCCGTCAGTCACACTGCATGTATGTATGTCACTGCCTTCAGGATTGGGGCTATTTCTTCCTGTGTTAAGGTAGAGCATCTGGAGCAATGGGATCCAGATGCTCAAATGACTTTGTGGGGAGATACTAGTTCTTAATGAAACACAAAAAAATACAGGTGCATTGGTCTCAAGGAGATAAGCAGTATCTTACAAAGATAAGTGCTTGGGATTATGGCAGTAGAGTTTGTGAAGAATTAAATTCTCGGCTCCTTAATTTTCTTGTTTTAGTTAAGAACTTGCCTGTCATTGCATTACCAGTGAAGAATTAACTCTAAGGTGCTTATATAAGCCAAAATGATGCTTCAGGCTGCAGTTGTGTTATGATTCATAATCTCTTGGTCCCAGATGTTGTGGAATAACTGATATGCTGTCATGAAACAAATATGCAGTTGTGTATCTTACTGAACAAGCCATGAGCAAATGCAGCCATCGTTTTATGTATGCATGAACAGAAGTGCTATTGGATACTGCCAAAAAAATGTTGCATTAAGATAGAAAATTTTTATATTTTTTCCAAATAGGTCTACTGGAAGACTTCCATCAAAATGTTAAGAAACGAGTTTAGAATAGTAATCAATCAGTTTAAATGTACAGCACCAAACACAAGGAGGCCAAAAACCTTTTTGGCCTTTCTAGATTCTACTATAATACTAACAATAAAAAGCAGTAATCTAATTATTAATTTCTTCCCTTTCCTTTTTGAGATATAAAAATACCAACATGAAGAAGGGGGGGAAGTAAGGAAAGGCCCATAATTGTTTTACAGAAGCTATTAAAATGTGCTATTAAAATAAGCTTAATGAATAGATATTAATATCTGGTTAGGGCTGCTCTGACCTCCTGTCTTACAGGTCCCATTTATGTCTTGTTTGATGAAAGTTCTCTGAGACTGCAAAGCAAAAGGGCAAACTGATTTATGAACAAGACTTATTGTTGCACTGGCAGATTTGTATAATGAGAAATATATTAAATCTAATGAAGGGAAAGTGTGCCTTTCCAAGGCAGTAACTTTCCACCATGATGAAGTGATTCAATATCCCTCAGTGGATTAATTTAGACAGTGCAGTAAGGCATGCAGCCACTGTTGCAGCCTCTTGCACTAATGACAAACGTTAAGCAATGTTGAGTATTTGTTTTCTATTTTAAGTTGGGGTGGTAGCAAGAAGAGGTTCACTAAGGGACAAGTTAACAAGTCCCCCAATGCCAGTGTCCCTCTTGATTGTGTTGGAAGAAGATGCATCAGAGCCTCTGTGACTTTATACAGGAGTATGTCATGGCTTGTTCCATTTGACAAGAATTGACTGTAGGCTGTATCTTTTCAGCCCCCTCTCAGATTTCAGCCCATTAGTCACATGTTCAAAGTCCCTAAAGTTTAGGTTTAGGGTAGAAGGACAGGGTGAGAGTTGTTGCTGGCAGTATATTATGGTAAGAAATGTGCAAGAAGCAGCATCAGGAACAGAATTCAGAGCCGGTGTTTTCAGAGCAGACACTTCCATATGTTGGAACAAGTCCCCTAAGGCTGGATAGTTTTTACTTTCCAAACAGGAGAGTGTACAACCTTATTTCTGTGTGCTCTATAAATCAGTGTAGCTCCATTACCTTTAGTTTAAATCTAGTGGTACACTGGCTTGAGGTCTGTACAGTCTGAGCTTGCTTGGCTTGTTCCAGAACTGCATGCCTGAAAGCATAGTGCATGTGAAGAACCTGGTGCTCTAAATTGAGAAGGTAAGTGGAAAAGGTCAAGATGACTTAATGTATATGGCCACCATCAAAAGTATCTGTCTTCATTTAAGGTTTGGACTTTGCACTATCGATGTTCTGTGTTGATCAGATGCCTGATGCACTGTGCCTGCACTAATGTAGCTGCCTCTGCTTGAAGAAATGGCCATGCTCGATGTAGATATGCCCTCAGTATTAAAAGCTTGAACTCAAAAGCTTGATGCCCTCTCAGTGAAGTGGCAGAGCACCATTTAGGCAGCAGAGGCTGCAATTGTACCCCTGACTTTATCTGCTTTGAAATATTGAAGAACAGATTTGTGTCAAGAGGAAGAAATGAAAAATTAAAAAGCGGGGTGTAGTGGAAAAAAATTCCCCTCCCACCCCACTAAAAACATTCATTAAACAAAGGAAAGCCTGTGAAGATGGTGGAAAACAGGGCCAAAAAAGCCAAACATTGATAAACTTAATTAAATTTCTAATGAAAACAGAGGCAGCCTGTGGTGATTACTCTGTGTAACTGAGACTAATACACCAATTAGGCTAATTCATCCCCTGGTGCTCTAAACACAGTTATAAACTTAATCCATACTTCTCACATGTCAACAATTGATTTCTTTGGTTTTGGAAGCTCCTGGTTTGGACATGGAAAGCAGCAGATCCTGTTCACGATTGAGATGCTATGTAGGAACAGATGATGTCCTACTGGTTGTATGTTGTCCTCTAGGGATTCTCTTTTCTTTCTCTTAGTCTTTCACAGGAACCCTAATCTGCACTGAACACTTAATGAGCCTAGTTGTTCAAGATATTATTAATTAGTGAATTCAGCAGTTAGAAAACATTATCTATGCTGGAACAAATGCACAATGCATGGAGAAATTCCTTATGTCTTTGGGATGAGTGAAACATCCTGCACAAGGTGAAGCTCAAACTGTTTCTGTTGGTATTATATTTTTGGGCCTCATGTTGCAAATCTGGCCAAAGCACCAGGCCCATACAAGGCTATCTGCACCAAAACTGACATAGCTTTTTCCTAATGCATGATAGAAAATAATAATGGAGGGTTGAAATGGTCTAACTCCTGCTCTATTTATAAAATGTTTTTGGAGAGCAGTTACTGAACCCCAACTCTTTAAAATGAGACAGATTCAGAACTGCTAGAACAGTTTGTGTATTTGCGACTATGTCAGAATGCGGGCCTGTGGACCGGATAATCCTCTTTTGTGATCTTGCAGGAGTTTTAAGATGTGTTTAAGCTTTTGACACCTCTGCACACAGATAAATTCTGTTGCATATGGGAATTAGATAGTAGAAAGGTCAGAGACTGCCTGATGCCTGTTCTGTGTATCCTGGAAACAAATCCTGGGCAAAATAGAAGGAAGAACAAACATTTAGCAACTTTGGCTCAGTTGTCTGTCAATAATGTAAACTTAGATCAGCTAGTTAGATACAGTGACTGTATCAAATAAATACTATCTCTGGCAATTAGCAACACTTAATTTTGAAAATGAGCTAATATAATCAATTATGTCTTTTAATTTGCCAGACAGTATTTTACAGGGTTTAATTTTCTGCTACTACACCTTTCAAATTATCTTCAGGTGCTGTTTTGAATGTTATCATTGATGCTTATTCTGAAACCATTAGCACTGAAGGTGCCCCCCACATATACAGCTGCCTCCAACCACCCACAAAAATGTCAGTGATCTGTGGGACAGAAGAAGATGGCAGAAGATGCTGTGGCCCATAATGGGATCCAGCCTTTTTCTGTGTCATCAAAACTTTTTGGTTTCCAGATCAATGGGTGTGAATCTGTTCTGCTGCTCCATGAAGCATGTGTCTGGCGTGTTTTATTTTATCTCAACCTGCTGAAGGTTAACACTATTTCAGTAGGTTTTACATGAGTAGATTAGAATTATTACCAGCAGGAGGATATGCAGTATGCAGATTGTGAATGGCATAAAGTGTCTGTGTATGCATGTATATTTTTCCCCTCCCTCTCTGTGAATCAGATAAGCTGAACTGAGCTGCCTTGGGTTTGCACAGAATTTGGAATCAAAAGTTTAAAGAGAAAGCTTAAATTAAGGAGCTGCTTTTTAGATGGGAATTGCATACTTGGATGAGCTATTGACCTATAGTCTAATTTATTCATAGCTGTGGCTAGTCATAAATGGTAAATGCTAGTCATAGCTTTCTCTTTCCTGTTGTGTTCCCCCAAGCAAATGTAGTGTTCCTGGTAATTCAGCAGAAGGGAGGGGTGGAGAATGGCTGAGTTTTAATGGTGATCCAGCTGGGGAGAGGTGGTGTGCATCCAGGCTCTGCATTTTTGGTTGCAGCTGATGAATCTTAACAGTGTGGAGATACTCCAAGCTTATACTGTCTGTGTGCTCAGCATTTAAGTGATCACTTGGTAGTGGGTACGAATTCCTTGCTAGGTAAGATCCAAGGGGGTGAAGGGGGCAGTTCTGTAGCATATGGTACAGCCTGTTTCTTAGGATGATCCCCATTTTGTTTTTCTTCTGATGAAATTCTCTCAATTTGCAGACCCAAAGGGCATTGCTTATTCTTTCTTCTCTCCAATGCAGCCTTCCCGGCATGTTGTCATGCTGTCCACTGTTCTGCAGTGAATGTGTTCAGAGACGGGCAGGACTCGGGGTGTGCCACCTACTCTGCAAACACCTCTTGAGAATAGATTATCTCTGAACTTATTGGAAAAAGTTCTTAAGATCATGTTTCTCTGTTACTGGAAAGGTGGTAAAGAAGCTGCTTCCCCCCTCCCCGGAGGGCTGGACCATGGTTCAGTGGTCTTACATCTATTGTACACAGTATCTGATTCCTCTGCTGTGTGTCTCAGTTTGAGAATAACATGAAAAGGACCAGTCTTCTATTCACTCTTGCACAGCTTGAGCTTAAGACATATATAGCACTCTTTGGTGTCATGTCTCACCAGAAGGCTTTGTGCCTGGCCTAGGCAGAACAAATGCATTTAAATCAAAGCAATTATATTTATGCAAATATAGTGAATGTGCTTTTCATTTATTTGCAATGAGCGCTGTGATTGCAAAAAAGCCATGGTTGAATAAAGGGCCAGTAGGCATTGTTGGCATTTGATTTGCTTCCTTTGAAAGGAAAACATGTTTTAAACCAATGTGGTCAAGTTGTGGCCATACATGTGGAGTCATTTCATTGAGGATTTTCTCCATTTCTTCTTTAAATCAGCTGTGCTCAGCAGGAGACCCAAGCATAAATCCTGAGTCCACAGCAAACTTGCTCCATGTTTCCAAGCTTTTGTATTGCTAGGCGGTAGCAGCCATGCTGAGGAATCTGTGGTCACCGAGGCTATTTTCTTGTGATGTGTAAACCTTTTTTCAGAAACTTCCAAAACATATGTAAGTCAGCAACTATTCAATTAGACCCATCCCAACCTTGAGCTACTTCACAAGCAGCTGCTGAAGTCAGAAGCCCAGATTTGAATGTAATAATAATTTTAGTCAATTTACAGAAATAATGTGATTTCCTAAAACGTGGGAATTAGCAAGTCAAGCCCAGAGAATTAAAATTGCCCACAGGCTCAGATGCTCTGAAAGAATTCAGTAAAACTCCATCTAAAGTTAGTAAGAAACAGAACATAGCATCTATTTTTATTATGACACCCTTAAGGTCAGACCAGCAATGGGGAGTGGAAGAAATTAAAAGGTAGTTTCTCTGAAGACACTATTTTACAACACTTTTTGCTTGTAGCTTGTTAATGTTCACAGCAGAGTTGCCTTGGGATGTGAATTAAAGAAACAGATGAAAAAAATCTCTGCCTCTAACTGTACCGAAGGCCCTATGCATACTCCTGTGCCTTTGATGAGAAACATTAAACATTTTTAATTTAGCACATCAATTTGAAAATCTAATTTTTTTAATGCTTTGTAGCAGCAGACGCTTTTCACGGTGCTGTCACTACCATAGAAGAATTATGAGAAACTTGAACCGCGAAAAGTAAATTAGAAAAATCTCATTTCAGTTACTCTAAAAAGAGGGGAAATTAGATTTTGATTAAAATCGCTCACACATACAATTTTAGGTAAACTAATTTAGCAAGACTGACTATATAATTTTTTTTGCTTGCCTCTGTGTCCTTTTAATAGCAGCTGCAATGGCCTTGTACTGGCGTCTTCTCTAACAGCCAATAGGAGAGGAAGAGCTGTTAAGTGTGGTCTTTTCCTTGACCGGTTGCTGTAAGGCTGTGGAGAAGAGCTACTTGTTTAATTTGACAATGAAAAGTCAATAATTAAAGAAAATAGTTAGAATTTGTCATTGAGATGTGCCATATTGGATATTTTATTATCTGTATCAATTTGCTTAATTAACTATAAGAATAGTCACAGTTAACTTGAGCTGTTCAAAATCCTGGTACCATTGGAAGGAGTTTAAAATTTTGACTTTGGGGACAACAGAGTGATATCCAGAAGGCACTCACTCACTCTGTTTTTCTAGTTCATGTTGATTCATGAATTCTCAATCAGTACAATGTTTTTTCTGAAATATATTTGTCTTTTTAAACTATTGACTGTATAATGACAGCATCTAATTTTTGACCTACCATTTGTTTGAAAGGCGCTTATTGAGAGCTGCATTTGATTTTTAAATGCATTCTGTATTTTTAGTTTTGATATGGGATATCAGTAATAGAGACTCATTTCTTTTTTCTTCTAGTGTGCTGGTAGTCATTAAGAGACAGGTTTACAGTTCAACTATCTGCAGTGTTTGTAAAGTTTTTGTATTGTTGTTTTGTTTCTGTTCTATTTGTGCTCTTCCCACACTTCTTGGTGGTTAATCTTCATAAGTACTTTATAAAATAGGTAATTGAGTTATAAAAGGATGCAAGAGTAGAGAAAGATATTAAGGCTCTGAATCTGTACAGCAGAGGATGTGAACATCGGAATCCCAAACCTTGTGCTCTTGCTAACTCTTCCATCACAGGTTTGAGGAACTGGCTCTCTGCTATTGTGCATGAAGGAAGGTGAGACAGGAAGAATCCTTCACTGGCTGGAGGTATACAGTGGTTATGGAACATCTTTTAGTAACTCTGGCTTCTTTACTTGAGAAGAGTGGTACATAATTGCAGACAGCCTGATGGGATGGTGTGACTATGCACTTTTGCATTTCAGGCTTGTAGCAGCAATGAACATTCAAATGAAAATAACTGATACGGTATTTTACATTTGACAGTAATTTGCATTTGACAACAACTTTGTGTGCTGTCAGTAGTTTCCTAAGGTATTATCCTTATCACCTGAACAGGTCTTACTGGGACCAGAGCAATACATTGCATTGGACTATTGCACAGGGATGACTTGCACCCGTGTAGTGCTGCAGAGCATTCTACTTCCAGCGTTCTGTTTCCCTTTGTCAGTAACCCAGATGCAGTAATAAAATATGTACTTTTTCCCTGGATGGTTGGATCAGCTAAACTCAGCTGGCTTTTATCTCTTTTGCTTTGATTTAATTTGAATATCCTTACAGCAGAAATACCATGATCAAAGATGAAATGCATGAAGTGCTAAATGAGTTTATTTGGTTGTAATATGTATGAGCTGTTTGTATGTTTTTTTAACTCTAGACCTGAATGTTTGCAAGAATATACAAATCACAATTTTTAATTTTATTTTAGGGACCTGTTGGGAGACTGAAAGGTGAGACATGTCCCCAAGGAGAATTTGAGATGAAATACTGTCTGCCTCTTTGTGGGGAGCTGAACTGCATGCACTGGTGCAAAGGGAGTGAAGTGGGAAGAGCTCACAGCGGTAAGATTACATGCCCTCTGCACTGGCATGCACAATTACACCAAATAGAGCAGTGTCAGGACTAAGCAATAGCATAAGGCATCACAGGAGAGAGAAGTGATTGATATACTAAACAAAAAATCGTAAAGATGATGTAGGATAAGCTTTTGTACAAAAACATAACCTTAAAGATGACAAGGCCAATTGACTCTGTATCCCAAACCAGTTTCTCCATCACCCTAAGCTGTACAAAAGTATGAGAAATGTTATTCTGTCTTTTTTAATCACTTGTATTAAATTCTGCTTTGTTCACTTCATCTGAGGGAGCAACACAATTTCCCTGCGGGTAAATTTTCAGCTGGTTTGACTCAGTTTAGCACCAGGATCTTCAATAGAAGTATGTAATTTGCACCCCTGCCCCATAAGTGTGGTCCTCAAGCCTTTTTGTTGCTCTAGCTCTTGAACTGCAGATTGCTGGCATCGTTTTTCCCCTCCTTCACAATATGCTTCCTTTTTATTAGCTTGTTCTAGCCTTTTTTAGTATATGATTAAACTATTTGGTAGTTTTATTGCAAGATCCATAAAATAAGTAGTTTACAAAGAATCTTAAAATCAGTTTTATTTTAATAATAACTATTTCCAGTGTAACGGTTCTGGTATAATTGTGAGTCAAGTGGGAAAACTGACCTCTCTGTATGAAGAATACCTTTGATACTTGAGGCAATTTGTACTATGACTACATGAATGACCTGAGCACATTGACAATGGCTGAAGTTTTGATAGTGAAATAATTTTTACAAGGTGGCCAAGCAATCCCAGCTGAGGCCATATTTAAGATCTGATCTCTCATCCTATTTCCATGTGAAAGAAGACATGAACACCTTCTCAGACCCTTCTGTGGCAAAAATCAAGTACTTAGCTTTAAGCTGGTGTTCTAGTCAACCACATACATCGAGTTTGAAGGCAGGCTTACTGTGAGGTACCTGCTAAATATATTGCTTGATTAGGGCTAAAAGTAGGAAGAGGGCTATAAATCTCTAGTACTGTCTAGGTCCTCAAAATAGAGGGGAAAAATGGAATTTCAACTGGCATGTATGCTTTGTACAGGATTTCCGCACTGGGAAAAAGATCATCTATCTGTATTGCGCTCTCAGATTTAAGTGCCACTGTGTTCTCCATTTCCAGCCTGTAATCAGGTGTGAGATTCACTTGGGTGCTGAAGGGACCAGTGATAACTGCGGAGTGCTGTACTGATCAAAAGAAATAAAAAGACAGTGAAGGTGGCAGGTGTTTTTGTCTCTAATGAAAGCTAACTGGTGGAGTGCTGAGCTGAACACAGGAGTTTCTCCCTGCTGTCAGGAATGGGCTGGTGGCCACTGTGCACCTGCCCTTGTGACACTGAGGGTCACTTCATTACAGCAGGAGGTCCCTGTTGCAGCCACAGGGGAAGAATACATGTCTAAGTTTGCAGGAGGGAATAGAAGTTGGAAGGTGCCTGCATATAAGCCAACGAAAGAGGCAACATCTAGACTGTATGGTGGGTAAATGATTGCTTTGTGTGGCCTTAAAGCTGCAATAGCTACTCCCTGATGCCAGAAAGCGAAAGCTGTGATTTAGTGTTAAGGCCAAAGTTTGGAGATCTGGCATCCTTAGTTCAGTACATTGCTGTGGCTTTCTGTATGTTCCCAGGGAGAAATCACCATGTCCTAGCAAATACTGTTCACTGGAGAAGGTCAGAAAAATTATAGCTGTTATGTGGGAAATAACTTAAAGGGAATAAGTAGTTTTCTATTTTTCCTGTGGGAATTTATTTCTTTTTTTTCCACCTTTCATTTGTTTTCATGTTTTATTTTTATCAATGGAAAAAGGAAAGGGACAATTAACTCAATGGAAAATGAGATTTGTTTTTCTATAGAAAAAATAGGTGGCTAAAGTTAAAATGTGGGGAGGGGAATATTCTTCAAAAAGGCTTTGTTTTCCCAGAAAAAGCACTCCTGTTACACTTGCCAGGTTTAAGTGCTTTTGATGACTTTGTGTAAGTATAAAGTATCCTATCAAGTAGATGTTTTCATAGGGAAGAAATCCTGTAGTCTTTTGCCTGATGTATTGTCTTATTTAGGCATTGGAAAATATTGAGGAAAAAATGTTCCTTTGATATTTTTTTTACATTAAAATGATTTCTTAAGTTTCCTAAATCTAGAATAGAGCACGACCCAGGGTACCAGTGGTAAATGGATGCATCCTGCTGCAGGGTGGTTTTGGGGCGCAGCCCAGCCGTACACCTGGGTCTGGAAGTCTGGAACTACTCCCAGTGCTCGGTTTGGAGCAAGTGGTGTGGCTGTTCCCTCACTGCAGCAGAGCAGGAGCTGGTTTGGCAGTACCTTGTGATGCAAGGTCAGAAAAATTATAGCTGTTATGTGGGAAATAACTTAAAGGGAATAAGTAGTTTTCTATTTTTCCTGTGGGAATTTATTTCTTTTTTCCACCTTTCATTTGTTTTCATGTTTTATTTTTATCAATGGAAAAAGGAAAGGGACAATTAACTCAATGGAAAATGAGATTTGTAGAAAAAATAGGTGGCAACAAGTTAAAATGTGGGGAGGGGAATATTCTTCAAAAAGGCTTTGTTTTCCCAGAAAAAGCACTCCTGTTACACTTGCCAGGTTTAAGTGCTTTTGATGACTTTGTGTAAGTATAAAGTATCCTATCAAGTAGATGTTTTCATAGGGAAGAAATCCTGTAGTCTTTTGCCTGATGTATTGTCTTATTTAGGCATTGGAAAATATTGAGGAAAAAATGTTCCTTTTTTTTTTTTTTTACATTAAAATGGTTTCTTAAGTTTCCTAAATCTAGAATAGAGCACGACCCAGGGTACCAGTGGTAAATGGATGCATCCTGCTGCAGGGTGGTTTTGGGGCGCAGCCCAGCCGTACACCTGGGTCTGGAAGTCTGGAACTACTCCCAGTGCTCGGTTTGGAGCAAGTGGTGTGGCTGTTCCCTCACTGCAGCAGAGCAGGAGCTGGTTTGGCAGTACCTTGTGATGCAGGACACTGACAAAAGATTCTCCATCTGTTTTTTATACTGTCTCAGTGGGAGTTTTCTTTCACTGGGGTGTCCTAGGATATAAATTATATATTAATCTGAATACCATACACACTGAATCTTTCTCCCTAAGCAAATGTTGGCAGCTGGAGACCATCAGTGTCCCATTATTACAGGAGGATGATCTGAGCTATCTGTGGGTTTGCCAAGGCTGATATTTATTTCCTTCCCTTTGTGTGTGTGTTTGGCCAGGAGCGCATAGGAGCCAGTGCCCTTTTCATTCTGCCCTGCAGCCATTTTCCAGAGCAGTGAATCACACTCGCATGAGGCTGCAGCCAAGCACATGGCTAGAAGTCATGTGTTTGGCAGCTGCTTTTATGCAGGCAGGAGCTTACTAATGCCAGCTGAATCCATGGTAATGGAAGTGAATGTGGCAGTGCTACCTGTGGAAACCAGAGCTGCCTATTGTCACTGCATCCTGCTCACAGGTGCTTGAGAGTTCACTGGAAATCTAAGGAAAGAATCTACCTTCCCCCCCAGAACGGCACTTAAATGTAGATCCTAAACACAGAATAAGAAATTTAAGTAATTAGAGATAAGGAAAGTTCTTTACTATATAGCTGACTGATAGGAGGTAATAGGCTTTAATTTGTAGTCATTTATCTTAGCTTTGCTCCTATGTATACCTTCCTAACTCTAGAGTAAGTCTCTCACTCAATGAGATCCAGAAAGCATTAAAAGGAACTGAAGCCAGTGGTCTATTGCCCTCTCAAGGAACGACCACATCTTTTTGGTACACAGGAAACATTGATGTAGCTTCCTGACAGTGTAATTGCAAGCAGGCTGTCTGCTCCCAGGAGATCCAAGGAAGGTATGATTTCTGCTGTGTCCGTGCAGAGGAACAGAGGAGTATTTAGATGATATAGTTGGGGAGTAAGGCAGCAGCTCAGTGAATAAATCTGTGCAGACAGATTTTAGTCACCCCACAGGCATGGGTTAAGTGTTGAACACAGTGAGGATACTTTACTTGCATGCATTTCCCAGTCTAAATGAAAAGACAAGTTATAATTTGCACTTCATTATTGGACAGAGACTAGAAGAGCAAAGACTTGTAAATTAGGTGATGCCTTGTCCCTGTATCACTTTTTCCTTTCCTACTTGTTTGTTCTCTATTCCTAGTTAGACAAGCTCCAAGGTAAGGAGGAAGGTGTGTGTTGCTTAATATCCTTGTTTTCATGGGGATACCATCTAGACCACCCTCCTTTTGCTGGTGACCTTGCTGAAGCACCGGTACAAAATGCCTGTGTGGACAACTAGGATATCACTTACCTGTAGGAGAAGATTATTCTGCTCAGTCCAGGTTGTTTGAAGTTTGATTTAAAACCAGAGTGTTTAAATGCCTTGTGGGCATTGATATAAACTGCACACAAAAATTTATATGTATCCCCATAATATACATATATGTGTATACTTTTTAATCTCTCTGAGGTAAACCACTCTGAGCTGAAATTTTGGTCCTAATTGAAATCAATGTCAAAAGGACTAATCAGTGAGTCCAGATTTTTATCTGCTATCTTTTCAGCCTTTGAATGAAAGTCCTTCCAGGACTCGTATCGTTCCCTCCACTGGTCTCTTAACACCTATTTCTCTATTGCATAGTGAGGTTCCATTTCTGATCTGTCTGCTTGGAGATGCTCCAAGCCTGGCCACAGGTGTATCGCTGGTACACAGGACTGGAAATGTTCTCTACAAATTAATTTTCTCCATATTCTTGGGTTTGAAACATTATCAGCAAAAATTAATTTACAACAACTTACAGCAATAGGTCAGTGACAACTTTTCCATGGACAGACTAGCAGAAATCTGGAAATGAATGGACAGGAATATCCAGAAATGCTGTTTGATACTGAAATAGATGGTAAAAATGTATTGCATTACTATTCACTGAAATAGTGGGAATAGTCATACTTGTAGCTTTCATGAAAAATCTTAAATTTAAAATTACTAATTTCTATCAGCACTGTTAATCTAGCTAGGAAATCCTTCAGTTGGTATCTAGAATGATAAACTATTGGTCTCTTATGGCCATCACTGATCGGGGCAAGCTGTCACTGAATCTTTTCTGGACTTTTGTGCTCTCCCTCAGAGGTAATGTTCAAAGTATAACACAAGGAGCAACAGCTGGATTCTGAGACAGATGTGGGGAGCAGAGTCAGTGAGATTGCTGTGATTAGTGTGATAAGCAGCAATCACAGCACACCAGCTGCTTTGTCAGTTCTAAGGTTTTTGCAACATGGTGTAGCTTCTGCAATGTCTTGTCTAGGAAAGTCCCCAACATCTGTGCAGAGCTCAGACTTCTCTTGCAGCAGATCCAGAGCTCGCCCGTGTGAAGTGTTAAAAGATGTTCTGCAGTGAGCCCTACAGTTACTGTCTGCCAACCTGAGATGCTTATGGCTTCCCTTCTGTGAGGTGAATGCAGTCCAGAGCTTTATTAGCACTTGTGGGATTTTTGAGACCCCTTCTCAGTCTCAGGTGACCCATTTCTCTACTGTGCTTGCTGAACTCTGTCCTGACCTATATGCCGAGGCATCATTTCAATCTAATTTCAATTTTTCCCCTGATTGCCAGATTCTTATGATGTTATAATGTGACCTGATAAGTGTCAGCAGAATGCATCCATCTGGCCTCACTTGATTTGATAACTTGGATCTCAGTTCATTACCACTGTATCTGCGAAGAACACAAATGCACACCTGGGCCCTCTGTGCAGTTGTGAGGGTGTGCTTCTCTTGTGCTTTTATTCAAAAACATTTGATCAATTATTCCCCATCCACAGGGTAATGCAAAGGACCTCTGTGTGTCCCGCAAGCAACCTATCTTCAAGGCAGCCTATCTCAAGATCTTGGTAGAAATGCCAAGTTTTCCTAGGGCTTTGTCAACAACTGGCAGCTTATTTAGCTCTGGTTGTGTTTCTGCTAATGAGACAGTGGTGTAAAAAGACACTGAGGGCTCATGATTGTGAATAGGTGCAGTTATGCTAGTAACCAGAGCCTTTTACTTCATTTGAGATCAAGGGCTGTAAGCATAACTATGATACTGATTTTCTTGAGCACCTTTTATCAGTTGTATACACTGATGTCTGGTGTTTCAGAAGTACCCAGAAAGCCTCACACTAAAGACAGTGAATGGTGCAAAATGCTCTGGAAGCAAGAGTAACACCAAGACATGTTCATTGCCAAAATGGCAAAACCAGTTTAAAATTATTGTCTTGCCTTTACTACCATTAGCCTTCCAGCCCAATAAAATGTAGCAATGCTCCAAAACAGTGCAAGTCTGGTGACTAAGCTCAAAGTGCCTACTGCAGCAGCTACAACTAAGCCACACTTTTCACTGGAGCATATGAAGAGAGTTCATGTGTGCTGTTCTACCAGCAGAGCTGTAAGGATAGTAACTTTTGTTAAGAGAACAACAATTTAAACCACTGCAGCTATTTTGATAGTGAATCTTTTCTATAACCTAAAAGCTAGTTCCTTCCTTGATGCAATGACATGCTAAAAGCATAAGGCACATGTGGAGGAAAAGGCAGGGTTATTTCCATTTTACAGGTGGGAAATCTGAAATGTAAGGGAGATGATGTGATTTTCCCCAAACTTAACTGGTTAAAACCACTAGACTTCAATGGAGATGTATCCATTTTACAGTTACATTATGGGAGGCAAGTGCAGCTTGTGACTGCAACTGCATGATGATGTTCTGATTTCAAATTTTCTTGTTCGCTGTTGGATGGAGGGAACTGGATGAAGGCAGTGAAGCTGCTGAGGGACTGTGTTAAATGTGCCTGTGTAATTACAGGCCAGGGAAAGGTGCTGGTTGAGAGCCTATAGTCTTTCAGCACATTTAATAAAGATCTCTTTCCTGCTGCAGCAGCTAGGGCTAACAAAATGGTGTTTGCAAATACTTGATGACCCCTCATGCCTGCCACTTAGTGTGTGTGTGTGTGTGCTGTGAGGCTGAGTTGCAAGTCAGCTTACAACTTCTCTCCCTAGAGCAGTTCCTTGCATTGTGCTCTCCTCAATCTGCTGTGGATGCCAGCTGGACGGATATAAACACAGGAGGGTGGTTGTTTTTTTTGCATATGGGGAAAATACATAATGAGAGGAAGGGGGATGTGCGAACCTTGCTACAGGGAGCGGCATAAATTATCTGTTGAAGAGCTTGGCTTGGCCATCACCATTACCTGAATTATAGGTCTTTAGTCAGAATGGCTTCAAAGCAAGCTATGTTTCTGTATATTACCTTTAATATTTAGAAGATGAAAGAAATGATTTCAAGCACTGATGGGGAACTTAGACAGGAACAGAACATTCTGTTAGAGGGTATCTCTTCATTAAGGTAGAAACTATGAGCACAATTACATAGAAATGCTCATTTCTAATGGCTTATGGGATGTGCCTGGGAATACGGTTTACCTGTGTGTTCTGACTGATTCAGGCCAAAAGCAGGATATGCCAGAAGGCCTGTGGTCCAAAGTTTTTTCAGGTCAGTTTTTAATCTGTTGGAGCAGTCTCAAGTTAAAGCTGCTGCAAGCTAACTAAAAACAACAGGAAAAGTTAGTTTATAATTTAATTTCATTAATAATTACAAATTACTACTCTTGATTTCTCAGAAGAAAATACCTTAAAACAATAGCAACAAGCCCCCATTTTGGGGGCTTTCTGGTAGACCAGAAAGCAGCTCTTGTGAGGCATAATAACTGTGTATGGTGCCAAGGAGAAATGAGAGCTAATAAAATGGAGAATATACATCACCCATTTACATTTATTGCACATTAAACCTCGGCACACACAAAAGATAATGACAGATGCAAATTGAGAGCACTCAAACAGTGTGTCTGTGGATGGGGAATGGGCACAGAGCCAGAGACCCATATTTTCAGCAACCATGTGTTTTGAGGGAGGGTCAGGGAGGAACTGGGCTGCAATGTAGGGTCTATTAGACTGTGGATTAACCTCAGCAGGGAAGTGTGCTAGCACCCTTCCTTCTGTTTTGCATCCAGATTCACTGCAATTACTTATTTACAGAGGTGGGTCTGAAGCTGAAGCCAAAATACCGCCTCTGCAAGCTTAGACTTCTGATCCAGACAGCCTGTCTTGGGCTCAGCCGACTGTTCATTTGCATTACAGCAGCAGCTAGGAACCCCACATGAGGGCAAAGTCCTGTTGTACAAATGTATAAAAGGCAGTTTCTAGCTAGAAGAATTTACAGACAATTTGGACAAAGGAGGTAGCATCCCTCTTGCTCAGGTGAGGTGACACTGAACTTTGGTGACACATGCATAAGATCCCATATGGAGCCTGTGGTAGAGCTGGAAATTGCCTTCTAATGTGCTGTCCTTATGCTGGTGTATTAACAAGGGAAAATTTACCTGTTCTAGGAAGGAGCTGGCTACTTCATTCTTTCTCCTTATTCTGTATGTTCAAACTGTTTGCTCTTTTTAGATCACTTTTCTTGAGTCAATCAGTGCAAGAGTCTGTTCCTCTAATGCAGAAAATCCCCTTTTAAATGGGAACAGCAGAGCAAGATGCAACTCTGCACAGCTGGAGCATAGCTATAGTGCTGGAGAAACATCTGGACAGAACACAAAGCACTTAACATTACAAGCGAGTTGACAGGTTTCTATCAAAATAGTCACCTGGACAGTCACCTAGAGATCTGATCCTTGTTCATGTGTTTATTTTCAGGAAACAATGCTGGCACCAAAGACTGAACATGTTTGTCTTCAGCCTTTCTGTCTCTCCCCCTCCTCCTGTGAGTGAATTGCTACAAGAACATTTTGCTGCTTCCTTTGCTTCTGCTGTGCCAAAGATAAACAGCCCGTCAGCGCAATGCTGAAAAGGAACAGAGAAAGGGGGCTGGAAGTAGTTTAATTACTAAGAGTGCTTGTTTTGTGTACGGTGTGATTGCTTCCTATGATACAG
>NW_009648254.1:978506-980507 GCF_000708025.1 Charadrius vociferus
GAAACTGAAGCATCAAATTACAGAGGGAGAAGGAGCAACTGTATTGCTCTATTTGTAAGCAAAACTGGCAGTGTGTGTGAAAGAGCAGCAGTTGCCGTTGGAAGGCTGTTACGGATTTTCTCTCTGCAGAATTCCAGCTTCTTTGGACCTTCCTTGCAGTTCCTGTTCTTAATTAGATTTTAAAAATTCCCCAAGTTCTTGCCAAGTTTGGAACAGTTGGATATTATCATTCCCATTTTACAGGGGCAAACTAACATGCAGCACCTCTTATCTGTGAACATTGGTAGTTCCTATTTTTTCCAATAATGAGCACGTGTTGAAGCTGGAAAATCAGATATAGTGGACAGCAAAGCTGACTCTGCTCTGGCTCCTTGCTTGCAGGGATGTGCCTCAGTTGGGTCCAGAGCTGTTCGGGTCTTGATGTCACACGCTGTATGTGAGACAACCTGTCTCAGTGCAGCAGTGTGACAGACTGGAAAGATGCGGTCTAGCCACTGGATTCATCTGCAGGTTCATGTGCAGCACTGGGGTCTCTGATGGCAGTGGGGGGAGGGGTTCTGTTTACATTAGGTAACATTTCTTTAATCACCTTTGCTGTTTAATTTTCTGTGCTTTGTGCTGCCTGCTAGGGATCGTTAAGCAATACTCTAGTTATCGCTGCATATCACTTAGTGTGCTTTGCTCTAATAAGCTTTTGTAAATAAAACCCGGAGAGATGAAAAGGCCAATGCCTGATTACGAGCTACCAATTTTGTCTCATTAAGTTCTTATAAGGGGAAAAAAGTAAATAGAATCTTTATCAATCTCATACACTTACAGCACTGAAGAGAGCTTTCCACATTCATTAAGGAGGATGCTGAGAACAGAGATGCGTTTCCAGGCGGCGCTTTTGGCTTATGAAGCTGTTAAGGGATGTTTTACTTATGATCAGCTTTTACTTCAATCAAAAGTTGAGAAGGTAAAGATGGAACCAAAGGAATCGTAGAATATTTATATGCAGAGGTTGGAAGGGGCCAATACACAATGGTATACCATTTTCACTCTTCAAATGTATATATTGGCAGTGTTATGGATAGTAAAAGAGAAGAATAGCTTTCCTGCTGGACCTCTCTGCATTTCTATTTTGGTAGCTGTTTACATGGGATTACCAATAAATATGGAAAAATGTAATACAGGAATCATAGATAATTAGATTGACCTGTGTGCTGATCAACAGGAACGTACCTGCCACTTTGTATCTTTTCTACAGCTACAATTTAAAAAAAACCCCACAACTGAAATAGATTTTATTTATATCTGTTTCCATCTTTTATCATCCCTATTTTCTTGAATGTATTAGTCATCAGTTTAAAGACAAATTACTATTGTGGTCATTTGGCTATTCCAGGAAAAAAATCCATAAATTTCACTAAGCAAAACTTAAACCCAACTTCAGCTCTTGCTAGATAAACTTCTTCACATGTAAAGCCTTCCTGTTGCAGGTATTTTCCTAAAATTTGGGGTAAAGTAAAGTCTGCAACTGGAAAGTGTTGGCCAACTATGAGCACACCCTGGAATTTTCGTTGGCAATTTGACATTCAGACAATCCTGACAGATTCTCCTCAGGGGAACGGCTAGTAGTCTGTGTATGTATCCTTGCTTTGCTAGTTATGCATTATTGTAGTTCTTCTGATACACTGAATACATAAAATCCCCCATTCTTCTCCATCTCCTGTTATATAGTCCCCTTTTATCTTCTTGCTCTTCCATACTCCAGCTTCAGTGTCCTTGTGTTTCCTTCCTTCGTGAAGACAAGCAATTCATTCATCAGACAAATTCGTGAAATTAGATGAGTAGAGACGGCTTAGTCAGCTAATTTCTTGTGGGCGTCACAGCACAAGTAGATGATTTAAAAATTATAATAGCATTTTCTTCTGGAGGAGATAGTGTGGAATTTTTCTTTTCACTTTGCATGTTTCTCAGGTTCTATATAGTATTTTTTATCTAGTCTTCACAGCTTTG
>NW_009648254.1:980556-988325 GCF_000708025.1 Charadrius vociferus
CCCCATGGGGTACAATGGCAAGGAGCTTAACCTTTGCCCCTTCCTTTAAATACTGAACCAAAATCATCCATTAACATTAGCTGAATGAAACCTGCGCTCCCTAAAGCTGCTTGGCATTATTATATTGACATTTCTGACCTCTGTTGATATTTGAAGCCTGACCATTTTTCTGGTGTGCTGTTCTCTGAAAACTGCTCTGACGCACTGCATGTGAAGTGATCTTCTGTCCTAGTCTGCTCAGGAAGTATGGATGGCAGAGAGGCATTAAGTAACTATCCAGTTGGAAAACTGGGCACTTTGTTTTCTTAGTTGTGGTGGTGGTTGGGTTGGATTTCCTGCACTCGGTGATCATGACATCGTGGCCATGCTGTCTGCCTGCTTCTTGCACTACACACTTCTGCTGTAACTGCAGCTTCTCAGTTTTTCCACTCACTGGGCTGTGCAGTGCCATTTGCATTCTGTTCACAGGGTTGGATGGTGCAAGATGAGCTCTCAGCCGTTGCGGGCTGTCTCAAGCTGTAGTCTCCAATGCATGAAGCTGATGCTGCCGAAGCATGGAAAAGGGGTTTTGTGAACCAGTACTGCTTTAGGCTCTTCTGTGACTAGTGGGTACTCGGGATCTGCGAAAGGGCCTGGAGGACTTGTCCTTCCAGTGCTTCCTTTTCTGTTAAAACCTTACTAAGGCTGCTGAACCAGGGATGCCATGCACACCAGTCAATACCGCTGGCTAAAAGCGAGCTCAGCAGCAGCAGTAGGAATACTGATGTACCAAACATGCTAATGGCAAAGGCATACATGCAGGTGTCAGACTTAAATATGGCTTAAACAATACACGGTTTTAATCTACAGGAAACTTGATTTAATGTTTTCTTTAATAAAGAAAAGGGTGAAGTGTGTTGCCCTTAACAGTAAATGCAACAGCACCACCTTTGGGTCCTGGAAGAAAATGCACTTTGAGCCGCAGCTCCTTTTCCTGTGTTTTTCTATGTAGCTGACTTATCTGCTGCATTGATGAAGATTTAATATGAATAGTAAAACTGGGGAGGGGGGAGGAACTGCTGCAGTACTGAAATAGCCTATCACAGGGTAGAAGCAATGGCAGGTCCATAGCTATCGTATACATGATGTCTTGATGCTGGGAGTCAGATGGTAAGCATAGAATGCAGGGACAAACTCAGACTTTGTAGGTGACACCAGGACCCAGAGACAGGCTAGGGTGTGTTTTCCCACCTCTAATTCTTATTTTTGCATCTGGCAATAATTCATGCTAATGTTATGCATTTTAATTAGAAAGATTAGCTCTGTGAATAGCAAACCAGGTACTTTTTCCTCTGGAAGTAAGGTTTTGAACCTTTCACTCTCACTTATAGAATGTGTGTGTCTGCCTGAGACTGCATCAGATGGGGACATGTGGCTGCGCAAGTACCCAAGCATGCATACGTGATGGTTGTGCTGATAAGCACATGTTCTGAGCTCCTGTATGTGCCCGGGTGTCCATGGGCAGTCAGATATCTGCATAAGAAAGTGGTGTATAAGCATACACCCATGCAGCTTTCATCCTGGTGTTGTATGTGGTTATATGCTCCCATTGATGTGCTGATGTCTTATTGTGTGTGTACAGATATTTATTATGCTAGCTTAAGAATCTGATCCCTATATAACTCTGTGTGTGCATGTGGGAGTGTTTGCCTAAATACCAGTGAAGTTAAAAAATATCCGTAGAAGGAATTAAATAAATTTATTGTCAGTGCATTCAGAAAGTGAGAACATCTTTTCCCCGCTAAGAAACAAAACAAAAAAGCCCCCAAACAACCAAAGTAAATGAAGTAAAAATGCTGTTGCTTTTATATGTGGAAGGTGAAATATAAATGTTGTTAGCCCTTGCTCTTTCACATGGTCTGAGAGACTAGAAACTCACTAATCACAGGGAGATAAGCCGGAGAAGTGTTGCTAACAAGCCTTCAAACTGACAGCAGGATTTGGCAGGGTTGCTGTACTGCTGTGTTGAAGGTCTTTAAACTTTAGGGGTCATTATCCTCTGACCCTGGAAAAAACTCTACCAGATATCCAAACGCATTGGCTGCACAGTTCTTATTCCTAATTGGACATACGAGTGTGCTGAGGAACATCTGAGATTGCTTGACGGACTATCTGCATAGTTATCACGTCTTTACTTCTTGCCTTTACAGAACAAGAGAACAGCTTGTGCTGTGTCTGTCCAAGATGGTCATCAGCCTCATACCAAAATGTGGATGCCAGTCAAAAAGCTCCCCTGGGCTCCAGCAGGCTTTAAACCAGACCTGGCCAAATCCTCTGCTTTTGTAGGTGTTTGTGTGTGAGTGTAAATATGACCCCAACCTTGATCCTCTGCACTTAATGTTCACAGGATCTGCAGAGATTAGCAACCCACAAAACACCTCTTTGCATTTCACGTTCACATCCAGTTCTATGAACTGTCCCTTTACGGTTAGGCTTGATATTCCTGGGAGTACAGTCCTTCAGCACGATTATCCTTCAGTCTACTTAGCTTTCAGCAAGGTCATTTCCTCACCTTTCTTATGTCCTCTGTCATTCCCTTTTCCTATACTCACTTTGATGCAATTGATTTCATTGCTGTTTCTCAGCTCCCCAAAGGGTTTTTCTCAGATTGTGCCAAACATGCTGCAGTCATGCACCTCTTAGCAATTTCTAGCTAGGCTCTTGTTAAGACCCTTTAATTGAAAAGGTTCCTAAGATGTAGCACTGTATATGTGTGTAATTCAAAGTATCTGTATTTTTTCCTCATAGTTCACTTGCATGTAATACTCAAAGGAATTAAATTAGTGAAGTGGGATTTGGCCTGTTCCATCTCCTTTTCATTCCCTCCCCACCTCTGAGGCAATGGTAGAAAAAAGTTGAGGATCTGCCCTCCACAGGCACAGAAGGAGATCAGCTCCCAGGGGTGGAAAAGACAAAACCCAGATTTGCATTGGTCTTATGGTGCTGCTGCTCTGTTTGCTTCCCGTGGGTTCTGACACTGGAAGACCGACCACAGCGCTGATTCCACAAAAACTTGTCTGATCTACACTGTGGTCTCATCCACATGTTGTCAGACCCCTCTGAGTCTCTTTTTTGAGGCCCGCAGAGTACTTTTAACCAGATGCAGCTCCTCTTGGAACAAGCTGCAAATGCAGAGCAGTGTTTGAGATCAGCCCCCTGAGACCACTCGCTGCATGTGCCTTGTTCTCCGTAGGAAGGTCTCGGGGCCCGTAGGTGCTCAGAGGTCAGGGTAAGCTATGTGTTTTTACAGATGAGTGCAAAGCACCGTGCAGATGACTTCAAGTCCCTGTGAAAAATAATGGATAGCAGCATTGGCACACAACCGGATCCTGCCAGGTGCCGTGGCTGCCCTGGGGAATGTGATGCTGCCAATTCTCTCCAACCCTGGTGCTTGAGATTGTGTTGCGCCCCTGGGGAGGCGTGCAGGTGAATCCTCTGGATCAGGCCCTTCATTAGCAGTACTTTCAGATCGCATCTGTTAGAACCAATTATTGGCTGAATTATCAGTAAAGGGCAGTGTGGTGACAGCAGTGGGTGACTGCATGAACTAACAGGTATCTTGAGAGAGTTCCCTCATAGAAAGGGAAAGGAGGAAGGAGCAAGCAAATGTTGCTACTCCCATAACATTTCTTTAGGGGAAACAAGAAAGCAAATGAAGTGGAATAAAAGCTGCAAAATGGAACATCCCTGACAGTTTACTATTGAATGTAGTTTTTCATTTAGAACCAAGAGGGTGGTTCATAACGGGAGTGGAATGAGGGGCACACAAGTGTAGGTGCCATCCCAGGGAGATTTCAAAGACTATCTTGAATTGAAGAATTTGTGCAATTAGCTGGAATTACACAAAGATGCACAAACAACCTTGGCAAAATGGCATGAGCAAAAAGGAAAAAAAAATAATTCCACTGCTTCACAGTGTCTGATGCTATTTTGTCTTTTGATGTTTGTTTTCTGCACAGTGCCAGCAATTTCTGTCATCTCTGGTGCATGTTGCCAAGTCTATTATTCGGGATGATTCCTGCTTTAAATATTTTTAGCAGCAGCGGATCTTTAATCATGGGGAAATTGTTTTCAGGAATGATTATTTTATGTGCATCCAGAAGCAAATCTGAAGGTCTAATCGAAAAGTGTTTGTGATCATCTTGTAGCCAAGGGACAAAGTAGGAAGGATGGGGCAAACTCAAAGGCCATTAAGGAGAAGGATGTTTCATTTGGATGAAACAACTGATCTCTGCCCTCTGCTGAATCCATGGGGTGCTTTTGACTGGTAATGATAAACTCAATCTATGACCAGAGAAAGCAGTCCACCCTGTGATATCCATAATGCTGGAAATTAGTATTTATCTGCAGCATGTTTGTGATGGGCTAAGTAAATCATAACTATAGAAAAGACTTTCTAATGCTCCAGTATATCCATTGTTCTTTTTAAAAGAAGCAATGATTTTTGATGCTTGAGAGTTGGATACCCAGCTGGTGTAAGTCTATATAGTTCCATTGACTTCACAAAGGGAACAGCATACTGGAGAGCAGAAATGCAAAGTCGAGCTTGTTGTTTATTATTTCATTCCTAAGATCCTGGAACAAAATTTTGAAAAGTCCTATTAAGAATTTAAGAACTGTGGCTTTGGAGCTAAGTGAAACATTGACCTTGAATTTGTTCCCTCTATGAGGTAAATCTCACCCAGGATATGCTGGTATTTGAGTACAAAGCTTCCATGAATTTTACCGCTGTGTTTCTGTGTGTGTGTACTAAATACCTTTAACAATGTTACCACAGTATCTGAGGCTTGAAGGTTCAGATAAGCACATAAAATCTCAGATGATTATCTGAATCAATTTTGGAATGTAAAATTAATATAAAAACTTAAGACCACAGCTTTTCTAAGAGCCTATCTGCATGACTCCTATCGATTATTACTTGTATCAAGGAAGCACCTGAAATTAAGGGCCATCATTTTTCATAGTGCTGCTTAAAGCCCATAGCCAGGGCTTGCACAATCAGAAATGTGCACACAGCATGCATTCATAGGGGTTTCTGTGCCACTGGTGAAGCAACAAAGACATTAAGAGCTTGTTTGTACAGGTAGACATAGAAAAACTAATCCAAACTAACTTTCCAAGTAGATTAATTACATGATCTTAAATTGTGTGGACAACCTCAGTCAAAACTAAAGGAAATGTAATTCAGTTAGTGTGGATGTAGGATTGGAAAAGACTGAGCTTCACAGCTTTCCCAGCTACCACCAGTCAGCCAGTCTCCAGTAACTGACTGTGCGAACTCTTACCTAGTAAATCCCAGTAAAAGCCCAGTAAAGCTAGTGTCTTTCTCTGCGCTTAGGATGGGCTAAGAGCATACACACAGGCAGTTTCTGTCTGATATGAAGTAAGTTATTAAGTCATGGTAACTTGATTGCTCTTGACAATACCCATTCTCTCTAGATGGAATGAAAGTTGCTTTAGTTATGAATGTGTCCCCGTGAGGCTAAATGTGTTTTAACTAAATCATTTGAAATTCAAGTCATTAGTTAATTAGGATCAACTTTCCTAAGTATCTCAGTACTGTATGGGAAAACCAGGACAGAACAGGGAGACACATGAACCAGCTCATTTGTTAGCCAAGGCTGTCTTTTCTGTCATTGCAACTAGATTTTTTCCACACTGTATTTTAGTATTTTGCTGTTGGTCCTTCTCTGAACCCACTGATAGGAACAAAATATAAAATGAGAAAATAAGGAAGAAAACCCCATAGAATATTTGAGCACTTCCACACAAAGCTGTGGTTCGAGGTCCAGTCAGGGTCCTGTATAGACACAAGAGCTGGTTCTTATGGTAGCCCAGGGTATATGGTCCACTTCTGGATTTGGATGCTTGCTGTCTAGGCTGTATCATTGAGCACAGCTGTATTTATGACATTCCCAGAGCTGTCACCTCTGCGGAGCACTGCCTCTCAGCCCCAAGATATTGGACACTGGGATGCTGCGAGTCCTGTTATGCCATACTGTGTGTGGAGCGCTCTCAGTTATGGTAATTTGGGCAACGTGTGATCCGACTGCTATGACAATCCAGGGAGTAGTCTCAGAGCTGCCCCTTTCTAACAGGAGCTAATCTTTCCCAGCTAGAATGCCGTCTGCTTGGAGCTGGTGATTTTACCTCAATAGAAAATTACAACAACTGACAGGACCACATTAGTTACAGTAAATTAGCTTTGGTAACACTCGTAGAGAAACAAGCATGCAAACGGTCTCCAAAGGAGTTTAGCTGCTGCTTGCTGACTAAATCGAGCCGGGATGGTGTGTGGATCCCCATCCTTCAGTACAGGAACAAAGAGCTTTGTTTTAGCTCAGGGCAGCAGCTTGCACCACAGTGCTCGGGCTGATCCAGCAAGAGGCATTACTCAATGGAAATTTACAGTGCAATCAATTTGGTAATTTTTGAAGAAAAGGAATTGAAAACCAGAAGAGTAATTCCTTGTCTCTTTTGCAGAAATATGTAGGAGTCAGTTCATTCTGAATTATTACAGTGTGTGCCAGTCAAAAGGAGTGTGTGGAACAGGCTAAAATGAGGCATATTATATTTGTTACTAGTATTGTTGTTGCAGTCTAGCATTCATTAACCAGTTCCTCACTGGCATAGACATACCTGCCTCAGGACATTAAGTGTGTGATTGAGACCATCTTCTGGGTAATGTGGGTTCCAATCAACTTGAAATCAAAATTAAATGTATCAGGGAGAGTTTAACCTTAACAAATCTTATATCCTGGGTGGTTCCAAACGTGTTTATGCCTTGCTTAGAAAGAAGCTTAGAAATAACATTTACAAAAGGGGATTCAGTTGGTATAAGCATTTGGGGGCAAGGTCTGTCATTTTCTGTTCTTGTTATAGGATAGCTTTCTTGTTGCAGCTGTGGGCACTGCCATAATAAATGCAATGGCATAAGGTCCACGCAGAGCGGGAGTATAGGGGCTGCTGAGAGGCAGCAGAAGGGCTAGGAAGGGAAAACCACCTCCTTGCTTGAATAATAGTCTGGTGAATATTTGTTACTTAGCCTTGCAGAGAACCAGTATGTGAAATATTGGTGCTACTGGGCCAAAACAGGTGTATCTCAAGCTGATGCTAAATGTAAAACATAATCACGTGCTTAAAATCTAAGATGCTGTATACATGTGTCAAAAGAGATGACTCAAATGAAATTGGCCCCAGGAGCGTAATTCAGTAATTAGCCTCCTTGCTTTCATGATTATACTAATCCAAAGAAGGAGATGAGGACATGGCTCAGGTAATCCTACAAGTGATCTTTAAAAAAAAAAAAGTTTGTTTTTAAATCTCATAATTTTGGGCTGAAAAGAAACCTAGTCATTAAATACAGTGAACAATCCCAAAGCAAACCTGAAACAAATCAAAACATTTCTTTTTAGTTCTTGCATCCTTTTTCCTTTCGTTAATGTAGCAGTTTCTCTGTGGCAGTGTAAATGCAAACAAATGAGAAGGGCCCCAAGAAGGGACTACATTGTTTGCAAATGAGCTCATACAATGTGATCCATGACTTGGCTGATCCCTTGGCGCTCCAGTAAGAGACCCAGTTAAGTATGGTAATTATACAGTCCAATCCAGAGGTAAAGAATTGATCTTGTTGCATTACCAGGTGGAGCTCTGATGTGTATGAAAGATTTTGTGGCCACCAGCTGTTTGTGGAAACTCAGATGATTTGCATCAGTGTTACAGCTGTTCAG
>NW_009648254.1:988414-1041495 GCF_000708025.1 Charadrius vociferus
CAGCAGGAACAATCCCTGGGCCTGACAGTTCATCCTGTGACGTTTGTGACCCAGGAATGGGGCCCATCGTGGGAGAAACCTGGAGCTGGAAAAAGAGGTCCTGCAAGCCTGCTGCAGAATCCAGTCTCCTTCATTACGCTGCTGTTGCAAATCAGGGCTTTCACAGAAACCTGAGGCAGTCTGCTTCTGTGGGAGTGCCACACACCATTTGCTTTTCATTCTTTCTTTGTTTAAATCACTTTAGGCTTCTAGTTAGGAAACAGACCTGTAAGACTTACAGCAACCAGTCTCCCACCACCAAGAGCGATAGCTATGTAAAATTTACTGAGCGAATGCTTCTTGGATTGCAAGCTTTTAAGAATAGGCAGGAGATATTCAAAGTCTCCAAAGGGATTTATAATGTTGCCAGTTTTTGTGATTCTATCAGTACAAGTCTCTCAATATTTACCGTTTGTTCTTAAGGCTGCATTTGTTGCAGAGATGTGATTACACGTGAATCTCGGCATTATGCACTTGTTTGTTTATGAAAAGGAATGTTTCTAACCCTTGTAGATTTAGAAGAAAAATGGGACATGTGCCTTGCCTATACCCTGGGGCAAATAGAAAGAATCTAAGCTCGAACTCTAAAGATATTCTGTAAATTTAATCAGGCTTTTGTATTTTGAGCTATGCCTTTGACACACGATAGCCTTTGTTGAGCTGCATGCTGCCTCTGTATCTCAGTTTCCTGGTCTTTATCATGCCTGAGGCAGATTTGTCTTGTTAGTACTGTGACCACTCCAGAGGGAAAGTTTTCTGTTTGTTATTAAAAGTCACTCAGATGTAAATTCCTAATTCCTAATGCTTTATGTATGTTTATAAATCTGTACCAGGAGAACATTGTTTCCGAATCTCCAGGACCCACTGCTTACCTCTGAGCTGTGATGGGGCAGGGATGCAGCAGTGCAGTTTCAGCCATCTCCTCTCCTGCCAGAGCCAGAACTGCATGTGTATAGAAGCTTTTTCAGAGATGTGCTCCCTTAGTCCATATTTCTACTGCCTTACAGCCAAAGCAGGTCCACCTCCTGGCTGCTACTACCCAGCCTAGTAGTGCACCAAGCCACAGATCTTCTTTTACCCTCTGGCAGTCTAACTATCTTCTCTAATGTAATTAAAATGATAATTATTCCCCGTCCAGAACATTTTTCTTACTTATGGTCTGTGGAAGTATTAAAGTTGATTAAACACATATGCTGCTGGTAGATAGTTCCTCCAATCACATATGGAGTGATAAAGGGGTAGCTAAGGGAGGGTACAACACAATGCAATACTCTGCTAACGCAAAAGAAAGAGCAACTGAAAAAAGCCGAATCTGTAAGAGCAGGACAGCCTGCAGCCAACAGAAAGATCTCTGTGCATAAGGCAGGGCTAAGGCAGTAGTGAGAACAAGCCTACAGAGGTTCTCTTTGAGAGAGCTGGGAGAGCATTTCTTACCTCTTTACCTGGTAGAGACCAAATATGTGCACTGCCAAAACGGATCATTCAGCCAGGAGCTACTCCTAATGCTCTGCCCTCACCAGGGATCCGTGCAATTCTGTTGCTTGGTTCCAGTTTGTGTGAGGTGTGCATGCTTGGTTTTGAGTGAAGTGCAAATGCAGAGAGATGGTGCACATAGGCATATGCTGGAGGGATCTGATCTGTCCATTGTCCACATTTATCTATGTATCCATGTGTCCAGCCATCCATTTATTCCTGTATTTATTTGCTTTTGTCTTAAGTATGTCTTCTCTCAATCCCGATTGAACAAATGGAATCAGAGGGGCGATATTATTGACTATTTCAGGGTGTGCTTTCCTGCATGCTGAAGCTGTGAAGCAAGGTCTGAAGTGTACATCTACAAACATCTCCCTATCTGACAAAGCCGGCTTAGGGCTGAGAGCAGGTTGGTGTTGACCCCGAGGGGCCCCACTGCTGTGAGGGTTTCCCCTGGGGAGCACTGCACCCATCTCGGGTACTGCCCTGTCCCAAGCACCCACGAACCGTGAATAATCAACAGTGCAAACCCGTGGCAGTCTGGGGCCTCAAGAACACTATGGAGGAAAGTTTGCAGGCTTTCGCGGATAAAAAGAAATTCAGTCTCCAAGTCTTTCAAAGAATTTTATTGAACTAGTATGAAAACTAATATGAAGCAAAGCTATTTCCTCAGTCCCTGATCTCCCAGACTAGACACAAACTGCTGAAGGTGGCCAAGTTTCTCACCACAAACAAGTGTATCTTTATGTATCTTAAAAGCATTAGTAAGACTGCGATGCGAAAGGGACAGAAATAGCACTTGCTTTCGCAGTGTAATTGCCTATATTCCATCTGGGGAAGAAGTGTGCGTTTTCTAATTTGCAGAAGTCACAATCTAAAATGCTTTAAAATGTACTTTCCCCCCTTCCATTTTCCACCCATGGAAAAAGTGCTGAGGTAGATCTTTCTTTCCCCGTAAACAGGATGCATTTTATCATTGAGGTAGGTACACTGCAAACTTTACAAAGAAAAGAGAGTGGAAGTCAGAGTGAGAGAGAGAATGACAAAAGCTTCACAGATTGAATTTGCTTCCCTCTATACTGAAGGGAAAGAATAGGAGCATGTTGGTATGGAACGAGGTCTTTGATCGTATGAAAAATTGGAGGAAGCTGCAGAGGTAGGGGCAATTTTGGAATAACTAACTAACAAAAAATTGTTTGGTGCTGCTCAGAATTTATTCCTTTCTAATCATTGCCTCTGACTGCTTACTTTTCTTCTGCTGCTGTCAGCAACATTTCACAGAAGACCCAGGTTCCTTTCCCTGCTTCTTCAGTGACAAGGGTACATTATTTGGCCTATTTATTTTGTAAGAGCGAAGCTACTGAAACACAGGGTTACATTTGCCCACCTTCTTGACCCAAACGTTTTCTGCCCGCATAGCCTTCTGTTAACCTGACTGTAGCTCAGGGCTGTTTATTTTTTAATATACGTGTGCATGGTACCCTAGTACAAGGGTTAGGTCCAGAGTCTATAGCTGCAGCTGTAAATAACAGAAATATCTAGATCGAATTGCCAGGAAATAGCATACCATGAAGATTCTCTTCTGCAAGACTTACTTTCCCTTTCCAGAAAAAGCCATAGAGGGTTTTTCCCCTAAGGGAGGCTGCGGCTCTCTGTGAGAAGCTCAGATGTGAGGATCCAGCCTGTAATTTGTTTGTACATCCAAGATCTCCAAGCCTAAGATGTAGTTTAGATGAGCTCACACCTTTGAACCAGTTCTGTGTGCTCCTTCCCTCTCCGATGCTTTGCCCATCAATGGCTGCAAATTAGCGTCCCCTGCTCTCTGAGAAAGGCCCTTGCCGGGCAGGTGATACGGCTTTCTCACTCAGCCTTTAGATAAATTGAAAGCTCTTCATGACCATCTATCTTGCTCTGGTGCACGAATGGATGATGAGTAGATCCTATTCTAGTTCATCCTCTGCCCATCCATCATCCACCCTGCCACCTGCCGTCCCCTTAATGAAGGGAACGGAGACAGATGAGAGTTAGACAGACAAATGGACAATGACTGACAAAGGGATGCACTTCTGGGTTTCACTGCTCTCAGCACTGTGTGAATAAGGGTTACATGGTACTTCCCCTTGATGGACACCCCAATTGGGGTTTTTTCAGTATTTTTTTTCTTAGGGATTTGCAGGTAACAGTTAACTTGGGAACAGTATCTACACAGACAGACACACATTTGTGGGAGGTGTAGGTAAAGCAGGAATCATTAACCAAAAGATATTGGTGGAAAAAACTCATTCTGTAGAATACTACTGTAATTTTCTGATACAGCCTGCTACAGCGTGATGCACAGAGAAAGGCTGATGTCTCTATACAAGCAGGAGAACCCTGTAGTTTCATGCCATGCTAATGTATTTATAAGGAATGTAACACAAAGGTGATTGATATCTGGGCAAGACTGCAGTGGCCTTTGGATCAAGCTTATATTCACAGAGTAAGACAGCTACGGCATTAATTGTACTCAGGACTTCTATGGCAAGTAGATCTTAAAGCAGTTTGCAAAAGCAAGCACTCTCTACTATGCTGTCCCTCGTGCTGCGTTGGTGTGACATCCTGTGCGTGCCAGTCATGCAATGGAGATAATAAATATCTGTCTGGCACCCTTCTCATTTATGATCTTAGATTAACACTGCCTACAAGGAGGAACTCTACCCTTATATTTGCCTGTTGTCAGAGAAACAGTGACAGAGCACTAGTTTCCTGACAGCCTTATCTCTCCCAGAGAAACCACTACAGAGTTTCTTCTAACCCAAATAAGATTTTCTCCTGTGCCAAAAGAACATATAAGAGGACGTGTAAGGGCACCATCTGGAGCCCTCTGCTACAGTGGTATTAGCAGAGACATCCAACTGAAATGACTTGCAATGAAAGTGCCATTTGGTTTTAGAAGGGAAAATGGAAATTAATTATCTTGCAGGAGGGGGAGGTGATGCTCACATATTCTTGCCCCAGACGCCAGTTTCAGCAAGCAGGGTACAAGCTGAGAGTAGAAGTTCCCAAACATTTACATTGATCCAGAAAGTTGCAGCAGGAAAGCCAGCTTGTCTCCATCCTGTCTTGTCTGGCTTTTTCATCTCCTGTGGAGTTATTTCAGGTCAGCTCATGCTGAGAGTTCGCTGCTAAAGACTACTGCTGCCCTCCTCATTGCTAATGCATATCGACATGTATTTATCTTCTTGTGGTGATTACCAAGGGGATACAGTAGCTAGCACGGATGTTTGAGGGAACAACCTGGTAAGAATGCAGTTGGCGTTACTATGGCACACATACAGCTCAGCCGCAGAATGCCAGCACGCTGCTTCGAAACCAACTCTGCCCATTGCCACTGGCAGCTCGCTCTATGGGATGGATGTGTGGTCAAGGCGTAACACAAAAGCAGTAAAAACCTGTTGCAACCTGCTGAGCGACCTGCAGATTGTAAAGTGGGCCTTATTCTATATAAACCCAGACCTGATGAGAAGCTATTGCATTCAAGTTGCTCTGTGTTCTCTAGAGACAGGTAGCGGACTCCCCAGGTGGAAACAAATACCTGATTAACTCTGGCATGGTGTTTGGCAGATCCGCAGGGCCCTGGGAAACAAGAGAAAGACAAAGAGAGGGATCCATGATCAATAATTAATTGCCGTACTCAGTGTTTCACTGAGAAATGATTACACTGTTCCAAAACCGCCTTTTCTTTTTCTCTTCTTGTTCAAGCTTTTTCAAGCATTCTGTCCTTCAAATCCATTTTTGAGTGAGCATCGTGGCGATGATTGTGTTTTCAGTCCTGACTGGGTACCAATGCTATAATAAACACAAATATCTTCCAGGCCTCTGATCACATCCAGTACTAAAGCCACATGAACACTAATTGTCTCCCTGTGTACTACTTCTGGATGCTGTACACAGGCTGTGATGAACTTACCAGCTTGTTTGGCACCATACAGATGAAGCAAGTGCACTGCCAGTTATGCTTCGATACCTCCTTTGCCAGCAGATAATTAGACCTGCACAAGGTGGTCCTGGCAAATGATATGATACTCACCTGGTTTAGCAGGAGACACAGGTTATGTTCTGTGCAAGATTCATGAATCTATACAGATTCTCCCCCCACTTAGATAAGGATAATGTCTGAACATCTCACCAGCATGAATGCTTTATTTTACCAATGCTGCCACTAGCTAAACAAGGATTATTCCCGTTTTATAGGAAGAACTGAATCACAGAGGGATCAAATTACTTATCACAGGGAGTAGGTGGTGGCACCAGGAATGAATGTAGTTCTGCTGCCTGTCAACTATTTTGAGTAACCTCTCTGCATCTGGCTGCCCATGATTATTGGTGACCTTTTAGGAGCTTTGCCTCAAAATCAAGTGAAGCTGACAATTTTTCAGTGTTTCAGGGTAAAATTGGATGCCATTTGTCATTGGGTCCCATTGTTTAGTCACACAATACGACTTTTTCAGCATTTAAGGACAGTAAATTTCTTGCACATAATGTCCCACAAGCACAGAGGAAGGAAAGAGGCAAATCTTCCATTGCCTTGAAGTGAATCGCTCCCTACCTGTCTTGCAGCAGCAGAGTATTTGAAGAGAACTGGAAGCTTGTTTAGATCAATGGGAACCAATCACAGACAGGGGTAAGGAAGGCTGCAGTGATTTTAATATCATGTTATGAAGGAAAAAGAAAGGTGCCTTTCTGCTTCAGCTGAAGGGAGAATGCGAAAAGACAGCTCTCTTCTTCCCTAAACGAACCCATCTGCAACACTTCCAATTTGAATCCAAATAATATCTGAGGTTTGGGATTCAGCAGCAAACTAGCTTTGAGTCCTTAATCCCAGCGCCTGATGTTTGGGGGTGTTGGGATTTAGAGCTAATTAATTCAGCCACCTGTAATTTTTGCTCAGATGTGCTGTCTGCCTTTTCCTTAGATATATCATATGGTTTGGAAGGCTGCAGACAATGCTGGCCTGAATCCTAATCCCCCATACTGCTTTTTCTTTTTTTTTGGATCTTTCCCTTATTCTTTTTTTCCCACACTTTTTCTTGTTTCTCCTTCTTTTCTTCCATCTTTCTCCCGCTGCTCTCTCCCTCTTCGGGGTCCTTACTCAAAAAAACTCAACCAAAAAAAAAAAATCTGACATTCAGTAAGTGATTCGGCTCTGCAAGAATGGAACGGTCTTGTTCCCTTCAGGGCTGTCTGCAGAGCGACAGGCTCCCAGTGCCTGTCCCAGTCTCCCTGGCTGGTTTCATCTAAGCACAAAAGATTCAGCGCTGAGTGTTCCTGTTGGGAACAAGGCTTCAGGTGATAAATATTGCAAGATCTAGAAAGCCCAGGAGTCCTGTCCTGATTTCTTTCCCTTGGCAGTGAAGGGATGGAAGAAGAATGAAAAGATAATTAGTTTGGAGTTTTCAGAAATGAAATGGAAAAGGTTAGTTCATTCCCTTCTAACGCCAAGTGAAAGCTTGGGCTTAAACTATCCAGGCTGCAAGGTTCTGCAGCCAGCGAGTGTGTCTGCCTGCTTGTTCGCAAAACACCCTCTGCTCTTTTGTTCCTGTAAAAATAATGCCTTGCAATAACTAAAGCTGGAGTCAGTTTTCCCACATCTGTAGAGCCTGGAGCTGTTATTTTTTATGACTGCTTTTCATATTACATTAGTGCCAAGTGAGCCTGGGAGCCTGAATCTACTGGGTGCTGCGCAGAGAGGCGGCGGGAGGGAGCTGCAGCCCGAGCAGCTTGCAGCCCGAGGCCCCCGTCCAGAAACCAGCTCTCTGCAGCAGTTCTGGGCATTCAGGCAGAGCCTTAATGGCTTCAGTGGGAGCGCCATACTGAAGAAGGGTGTCTCTTCAGATCTTACCCGGGCCCAGAGGCTAATGGGTACGTGGAAAAATGAAGAGGAAAAATGAAAAAGGAAAAGATGGAAGATGTCAGAGCAACAGGAACAAGATAGTGTTGTTGCGTTGGTTACCTTTACATCCAGCTTTTAGGTGCCTAATATAGATGCGCTAAACCAGTCAACACTACAAGGCTCATCTCATCCTCTGCCCAGCCAGTATCAGCAGGATTGTGAGTTTCTGAGCTAGTCCGTTTGAATTTCCAAATTCCCACCAGATTTACTTTCATTTTCAAGGGAAAATGATTGGGCTTTGCAGGATTTCCTAGTTCAACCCCTGCTTTCCCAGGCTGTTAAGAATGGCTGGTAATAAAACTTCCCCTAAGCCACATTTGTCATTTCACTTTACATAAATTGGTGGCAAACTTGAGAAAATCCTACAGCTGCAAGCCCTTCACATGGTTTGGAAGTCTCTCTTGCAAATTTGTCCTATTGCTCCTGCCTGGTTTTAGGTGTGCCTGGTAGATTTAGGTGTATGAAAACTCTGCTTTGTCTCCTGCTACCTTAGCAAGCATCAGCTTATATTCTTGTCTCATGCAATCCGGCAGCAGAGCTCTAGTTTCTGGTCCTGGCAGTTGTTCATTAATATTGTCATCCATGCTTGGATCTGTCTTGAGGACTCGGGTGAAGCACTTTGATACTGGTATAGTCAGACTGCTAATGCATGCTACCGCTGTTTCTCTTGCAGAAATCTTTCTTTTGAAGGTACAGAGAGGCCACCCAGGTTGTTTCCATTGAAGGTCGGGGAACACGTGCGGTGGTAGCAACAAATAGGGCAAAAGGACCCTGGAGCTCATGGGCCATTGCTGTTTGAATGAGATAAAGTTATAACTATTTAACATTCCTGGGTGTGAAATTAGAGTGATCACATAATCTCCTTAGTCTCTGACTACAGGTCCAGCATGGGAATATGAATCTTAATTAGTATTTTCTTATCAATACACTCAAGTTGAGGGATTAAGGATAAGACTCTTAATACAACCTGAATTTTTGGAAGATGCTTCTGATTCTAGTGTGATCAAAGAAGCATCACTGGTGCAGAGAGAGACTGGGGAGAATGAGTGTAGGAACACAGACGTCAGTTCTCAAGGTGCACGTACTCTGTACACATGATCCCACCCACGCTGTTCTTCACCTGCACGCCTAATGTACAGGCTGTGCAAAATGTCCCAAAGAATCAGAAAGACAGACAGGTAGCAAATGCAAATGCATTGCTGCTTGGTCTCCAGGTAGTTTTTTAGACATTTTATTGGTATGACAGTGTTTTAAACGATGTTCCATAAAAAAGATCTGTGGCCATGTGAATAAATACACAAAGGACTCCTGTTGATTGCTCTGGTTTTATTTGCCGTTTAAAGTTAAGGGCATGGTTAAAAACTTTGCTGAACGGTGATGATAAGATGAATCCCCTTAATGCATACCAAAAGATGCATTACAACCACACGCTGCATCCCCTCTGTCTTCTCCTACATACAGCGTCATGAATTACTGTGTTAATGCAAAACTCTTGCCATCCTAACAAATGAAGAGTGGCAGGTATAATATACCATCAATCCAGTTCCAGAGCACCAGCTGCTGGCTTTGTCAGGGTGACCTGGAGCAACAACAGGATGTGTGGATTGGTGTATTTTCCTCCGATTAAGTGCAAACTCGGGGCTCCTTGGAGTACATTAGTGTGCAGGAAGGCCCTCTGTGTGAGACTGCCTGCCAGCGCACATTCGTGTCCATCTTCATTTACAGCGAAAGGCAGAGGTTTGTACCTTCTGTGGTAGTAAATGGGCAAATACAACTGCAATAACCAAATCTGCAATTCTCTTCTGTTGTGGGAGCTCTTCCTCTTTGCTCCCTCCCTGTCAGCTCCAAGTCGCATTTCTCTCTTCATTATGTCAGCTATAACTATATATCTCAACCCTCCTTCCCTGCTCCCCCTTGTTCCCTAGAGCTTTTCCCGTGGAGTTCTTGTATTTCATTCTTTCTTAACTGCAGTTATGTCCTCTGCCTGACCATCAACCTTAGAAGTTGTATGGGTATACGGAAATACTGCTGTATAGGGGGATGTTTCCATCACCTTACTCTCTGAAATGGCTGGGTTCAGAGCACGTGTCCATAGACTCTTCTCATAGTCGCAAGACGAATTCCTCTCGTGAGCAATTCAGAGCCAGACCTAGTTTAGGAGCAGAGGCAGCTTGGAGTGAGGAGGAGCTGACTGTATCAGTTTAATAATCATCCCTTTGCGAATGAGAACTCCTGCGCAGACAGCCCTGAGTGCAGCGGTGATACGGCACGCACCCCCACTTGTTTTCATTTTTCATTGCTGTCAAGCAGGAAGATCACAAGATTTGGCTATTGTATTGTAGCATATATACACACTGGGCTGTGCCTTCTCTTTAAAACATCCTGTGTTGAAGGCAGTTAGAGACTGACAGAGCCATAGCCCAGACGGTGGCCTGATCCAGCCTGTGAATTGCAGTGGGTCCTGCATTAGCGTGCATCAGGCCTGATTCTCCTCTCAAATCACTGTATATCTGAAGTATTTACAATTGTGTATTCGCACCTTGTAACCAGCAAAAGAATTGTACTTCCTTTTCTTAGCTTCAGTGGCTGAAAGGTTAGAAAGCGAAGAGGATATTTCATTCCTAGAACTCAGAGCATTTACCATTTTCCCTCATACAGATGGAGGTGGGGACACATAGAGGGGCATGACTGCATATATTAGCAGTGTCATATACAGAGTCAGTGGCAAACTGGGAAAAACTCTCATAACTCCCAAGACCAAACAGTATAAGAGAGACCAGAGGAAAAACCTGGCAGAAAATGACAAACGCTTCCTTTCCAGGGTGCCAGAATCCCATCTAACTCAAACAGCCACCAGTACTGTTCTGGCACCGTAGTGTCAAGCCTCCTGAAATTGCCCTGCTGCTTAATCCTTCATGCCTAGCATAACATGATGCTTAATTAAATATACCGCTTCCTCTTCCAAGTAACGTTTCAGGAGTAAATGGAACCCTTGGCCTCAATGAACAGGCCATTTTGTGTGTAGTTATTAGAGTCAGTTTGTGAAATGAGCTTGCTGTGCTGCGGAGAAGGTTATTATAATACAGCTGTCAAAGACAGAAACCGCGCGTATGGCAGAGGGTGGAGGTAAGGCTGCGCAGCCCGGGGCAGCCTCCCTGCTCCGACCAGGCGCAGCATGGAAGACCTCCAGCCCCAAGATGCGGCGCAGCATCCCGGTCCAGCCCCAGTCGCTCGGTGGAGCCTGACAAAGCAGGACTTTGTTACTAATGAGAGCAGGAACAGGTCGTGTTATACCACTGTGCAGGGTTGCGTGAGCTCACCCAGGCTGTGGCGTTATCAGCCGGCTTTAAATTAACTTTTCTTCTCTGTGTGGCATAGCATCAAACTCCTCACCTTAGGAGCCTGGTGATAACTGGCACCTTAGTGCGAGATACCTGTTTTTAGAGCAGTGCCAGCAGAGGAGAAGCGTGCAGTTGGTGAAACCTAAACCTGTATGGGGAAACAACAGCGAATCTCTGCGTGGTGCAGAGCTATCAGGTTGTGTCTCCAGCTGTAAGCGTGCTTTGCCCACACTCGGGCCAGCTGGACACCAGCCAGGCCTGAAGTGGAAGCCGTACAGAGGTGTTAGTGCAGTGCCAGCACCAGGCTAGTAAACTCTCCTGGGAGGCTGGGCATATTACCCTGTGCTCAGCATTGCTCGAAAACTCATCTACCTCTTTTGGACTGGAGCTGGCTCACATCTGCCCGTAGCTGACCCTGTAGACACTCCTTTAAATCCATCCTTGCCATGCTAGTTCTCTGCATAATGATGAGTCTCACCCAGTATCATTACTGTCCAACTCCAGTCCCTAAGGTCAGGAGCTGGTTCCAAGGAGTTAAAAGAATATCCAGGAAACTTTGGGTGATCTGGTATGTCCAGGCTCAGGCACTATCTGGAATAGTTCAGTTCAGGAGGCTGCACTTAATTAAAACTGCAAAATGGAACAATTAGCTGAGGCTGAAAATTTCCTACAGCCTCAGCTGAGTGTAACGGGTGTTTTCTAATCTCTCTATTTATCTTATTCTTAATCTGTAGCTATCAGTTAAAATAATTCTCCGAACTTTGATGGGCTCATTTGGAAACTACTCAGATAACAATAGAATCATTTAACTTTTCTTTTGTGAGGTTTAATTTGCCTTCACTTTCTTTTCAGTGCTTGCCATTATTAAAGGGGGTTTGTGCTCTGATCTCTGACCTGGTGTGTTACGGAGGATACCAGGGGGGTACGGACTCTGGCTAGGCTGGCGGAAAGGGCAGAAGTATCATTTAAGGCAGTTTTCAGATGCTGTACTAACTCCCAGTCATGCTGATAGTTTTAGTCAGTTGAGCAAAAACACACGGCAGAGTCTTGGGCCAGGAAAAAGCAGTTGAGGTATGGAGCCTTTGATGTCTGAAAATTGGTTTTCTTCAAAAGGGAAAAAGCTTCCTGTCAGCTTGCAGCTACAGTCATGGGCAACGGTGGCTTTTTCCTGGAGTCACGGTTCAAACCCAGACTAAGAGTTAAAGAATAAATAGTGTGTAATGCTTAGTCAGTCACGAGGTGTTACTTGAGGTCCATTTTCTGCTTGTCAGGCTAGGGGCATCTAATTGAATTGGCACTGGTGAGAAACTATTGCCAGTTCACGGTGTCACAAACTTCTGCTGATGCAGGGAGGCACAGCGCAGTCATTTCGTGTGAGCCCCACGGCTTCTGCGGACCTGTCACCCCGTCCGAGCGTCCCGGGCCGCCTCGTGGGGAGGCTCTCTGGGCTGGGCGAAGATTTAAGTCACGTGGTTCTGTCCTGGATCGCTCTGTTTGCATTGTACCAAGGCTGGCAGTTCTGGTGCATGGGCAGTTTTTGTTTAATCCAATGTAGACGCTGTTCTTTCAGGCCGTTTCACGCAAGTTGCTGGGCAGGCAGAAATAACCCGTGTTGTGTGCTGGCCTCGGGCAGTGCTCAGAGCTGTAGCGCAGGGACGGCAGCTCTCCCTCCCTGCCCCCTCGCAGCGGAGCCCTGCAGTTCCACCTTAGCATTTGATTCAATAATCATGAATAAACTGTGGGAAGAGCTGACCTTTGCAGTGACCCTTCCCGCACAAAGCTCGTGTTCTAGCTGAGAGCTGCATTTTTGTTTTTAGCATGAGTTTTAAGCGCTCTAATTAAATCAGGGACCTGGTTTAATAATCCTGGTTGGCTCAGGCAGCTGAGACAATTCGTTCACAGTTGCTTTATTAATGCAGCAGTAATCTCCAGGTTGGGAGTTCACCTCTTTATTCATTCATCCAATTCTTTGGGAACGGGGAATGATTTTTAAAGCGGCACACGCTCTGGCTAGGAATGGCCAGCCTGCACTTCTGGCCAGTGCCCAGAATTAAAGCACTTGCCCAAAGAGGGCAGAGAAGGATGGAGCAAGGAAACCGCACTGACTGTTTTCCATCAGGCTTTCACATTATACCGCTTTGTATTTCCGCAGCAGGCAGCATAGTTCAGGTCCATTAAGTCTCGCATCTAAGTTTCTGGGTACCCACTACAATTAATAAATCTGTTGTCGCCTGTCCGTGGTTTAGAGCAAGCCTGGCAAAACCACGGCCAGGTTTTGAGCTGAAAATCATGTTGTTCTGTAAGTCATAAGTATGTGGCTTTGACTATTGAGCTTCCTGTGTGTGGCTTGGATTAGAATTTATTCTAGTATCCACCCTGTAAAACTGATATATTCACCCGATGTCTGATGCTGTTTGCACTCACTAGGGTGTAAACCAGGAGCCACTCGATTCAAATTGACAGCTACACCACATAAAAATTGGCATGAGCAAGAGGAGAATCAGTCCCCTGTGTATTTTCAAGGTGTAGAATGAAATGTCTTTCAAAGCGCTGCATAATATACAACCTAGCGAGTATACAGGATGGTTTGATTTTTCTTGGTTCTCCAAAATGTGTAAGAGGATAGAGATATGAAAAGAAAAAAAAATTCATCGCTTGATACATGGAAACTGTATCACAAAGTGGCTCTAAGGCAGATATATTTTCTTAGATGACACCAGTCTTTTAGTAAAATATCTGACATCTCAGCTGCTGTAAATCACCATTGCTGTGTTGACACAAGTGAAGCTGCATTGATTTACACCAGCCAATGATCTGGCCTTTATTCATTATTATGGCCTCAAATTAATCCCTCTGGAGAAAAACAGAGAAGTTTGGAAAGTTGGGCTAGTTTGTTGTGCATGTGTATTCAGTCAAGACAACTTCCAGAAACTCAGATAAAGAAAAACATTCAAATGAAGCAAAGATGAGTAATTGACGATCACAACTGTGATTATAAGGTATAATTACAATTAGCTGCACAAGAGCGTTAATCATGAAAATAATTACATGTCAGCTGTTTCCAAAAGAAAAGGGAACGTAATTAAGTGGCCCAAATGGGTGACAAAAACATAGCACAGGAGTGACAGAGATAGTGTTGGCAGAAGGGGAACGGGAGTGTGCTTAGCGGCAAAGTCCACTGGATATTTGCTATTGCCTCAAGACTCTCCGAAGAAAGAAAAGCAGGGAGTTGAGTTCTTAGCTCTAATAATGGGCTGTTTAGGTTGATTGAGCTAGTTTTAACACCACTAGAAAATGGGGGGAAAAGGAATCTCAGGGGTACAGCTACTGGATTTTTAATCTTTGTTAGCTTAGGGCTGTCTTTATTTCTTTTGCAATGGGATTAAGATCAGAGAAGTCCTCAAGCCACCTCTCCTCTACTGGACTCCACTACCAAACGAAGCTTCTTGGTTTGTCCCACAAAATAAGGCTTGAGGCAGCCACCCAGTTTTTAGAAGATGTTTATAGAGCAAGTCTCTTCTGTTTCTCATAGGGTTGTTTCAGCTTGCTGTACTGGGAGCTTGCTTTTGGTCCTTCCCCTCTTCATGCTTAGACAGCTACTTTTTTTTTTCCAGGAGGTGTTGGGTGAATCAAATATTGCAGCCTCCAGAGCAGGTCACTGTGCCACAGGGTATCTGTCAGAAAACCCAACCGTCCATTCCCTTACACACACATCGTGAATTATAAAAAGCTCTCTTCAGGGAGTGAGGGTGGCAGGGTCCTGTAATTTATCTTGCGTGAAATGAGCTTGTTTGAATGGACTGGAAAAGCCAAGCCATTAATTTAGAATAGCTTCTGGACTCTGCAGAGCTGCAATTCCATTCTACATATCCACTGCCGTAAAAGTTATGGGATTTTAATACCCTTTCCTTTTTTTTATTTATTTTGTCCTGCTGCAGACTCAGTGCTGGCTGCTCCGGTTGCAAGCTTCTGAATGCTTCTTCACCTCACCAGTCACATGTGAACAATTGAGTAAGTTTGCTCAGTGTAAATCCTCTTCTTTAAACTCATTAAAGTGTGCCAAGCCTCTCCAAGAGCCATTTGACAAACTCCCCTGAGTAGCAAAGTAGTGTTTATTATGATTATTATTACTATTATTATTTTTCTCTCAGCTCCATTTGTAATGTAAACACCATTATGTTTTAATTATCTGTTTGGAAAGGAGATTTAAAAGTGAATCCCGCAGGAACCTGGCCAGCATACACAATAGAAATCCCCTTGAGAGTCACTCCAGTAGGTGAAATATGACATGGGAGGCATCAAAGATGTGCTGGAAGGAAGAGGGCTGAATGCCACAGCCATCCCGTACCCACAAAGTCTCTTGTCCCGTAGAAGTGGGACTGAAAGCTGGTGAATCACCCCCTCCAAGGGGGGGGTTTTCCAGGTCTATTCTCAGCTATGAGTTAGGGGAAGGAAGATGCTGGCAAAAGGATTTCTCTACCTTTGGTAAAGGGATTGTCACCCATTCAGCAGAGAAAGGACTCGGGGATCTAAAGGAGCATCATCCTAAAGACGAGGGAATGAAAATGCACTGGTTGCCATGGTGCCTCATCTCAGACATGATGATAATAACAAGTATGAGATCATGCAGACAGCGTACCTCTGCAGACCCCATACAGATCACCAGCTGGAGATCTGGTATTTTTGGCCGCTTTTCAGATCCCTTTTTTTCTCCCTTGCTCCTAAGCCAGCTCTGTCCTCTCCCCTGTCTTGCCCTACAAAGGGAACTAGGGGTCTCTGCTCTTAGCTGGTTTTCCTCCCCTTTTTTGTGCTTAGGACCATGTTTTAATGTGCAGGATTTGGTGGGGAACACTTGGACTCACCCAAGTAAAGGAAATAATAGAAAGGGTAAGTTGTTAGGACAGGTGACCAAAGGGCATGAAAATGCATTCAAGAATTAAAAATGCTGCCAAAAGGAAAAGCACACTGAGGGAGTGAAGTCAGATCAAAAACAAGACGGGAATGAATTGTTGCAAAATCTGAAAAACATCTCTCTCGCTTCTTAAGCTCAAAGTAAACTCAGCTTTGTGACCCCTTTTTCACACCCTTGCATTGGGACAAATCTATTTGCCAGTCCTCCTCCGCAATGTAATCACTCCACTGTTTAATGTTCCGCATTTTCCATTATCACTAATCTCCTCAAATGAAAGGCAGGAACCCAGTCTGCTCCTCTGCCCGTGCCAGAGCCAATGTGTTAATCGCAGCCCTCCTGCCTGCCAGGACTGCGGGGAGGTGGATTCCCTCCCTCACAGCACTCTCTTCCTGACCATCCCCTGTGCTGGCAGCAGTGACAACACCTGTACGGAGGATGGACAGCAGTGCACAACAGTCTTCTGGACTGAAAAGCTCTTTTTCCCCTTCCCACGCTCCAGAGAGGTCAGCAGCCCCCCAAGAGAAGCTCCTGTAACACCGTGACTTCCATGTGACCGTCACAGCTTAAAACTAAAGGGTTCCCGGAAACTTGGAGGAGGCCCTCCCGCATCTTGAAAATCCACAAAGCTTAGAATTCCTCTGGGAGAAATGACACTGTGAAGATGTGAAATGAGAGTATTAACACCCCCAGGGTTACCAAATAAAAAAAATTGATTTTTAATAACTCTAACCATCTCTTCAGCTTTCATTAGTCTCCTCTTTGGCTTTATAGTGCTGGGCATGAAGAATATGAGGATTTGAAGAATTAACTGAATTAATGAGGGCTGATTATTAATGTTCAGAGCTCAATAAAAAAGGGAAAGAAAGAAATAAAACACAAAAAAATGAGCTGAAAATACGGGTAATCTTTCATTCCCCCAAAATGAGATACATTGAATTATTATACTATACTTAAAATTGAAGCACCGAAGGAATGGAAATAAATACCACCCATTAACTATTGGAAGAACTGTGCAATTTGCTGCAAGCGAATGTCCAAGTGAGGGGAAGAAGATGTAACAAGGAAGCGGTACCAAAGACAGTTGCTGAGGCTTTGGGTTACTCCTTTTGGGCCAGACTTTGAAAAACACTCAGCCTCTGCATTGTGGCCAGATCAACAGAGAACCCAGTGCCACTTCTGCCCTGCCTGAGGATTGTAGGGAATCCTGGAGTCAGAAGAACCTGGTCCATAATTGGAAGCTGTTTAGGGGTTCAGCTCCTCTAAAGATTTTAGCATTCAGTCTCGTGAAAGCCCTGCTCCTCTGCGCCTTTGAATATCTGGCCATCAATTCCTCCTCTCCAGTGAGAGCTGTACAGACAGAACCATTAGTGCTCCCATGTGTTTAGGTTGCAAAATCTTCAGGATAGGGATTGTCTGTGGAAGTCTGAACTTAGTCCAGGCCTACAGTCAGAACGGTAGCACAGCTATCACTGACAGTAGTCCTTACCTGCCCTCCATCCCAAAGTCCGAACCAGCTTGCCCTTACAAGAAAAGCAAAGCGCTTAATTATCTGCATAGAAAGAAATACCAAATTGACTGCCATTGCTCCTTCTCCATGGGTGGGATCGTCCAGGATTGTCAGGGCTAATGGTAATTGATGTTTCCTTTCACACCTGCTCTCTTTCCTGCTTTATTAAGCCTCTGCAAACACTGCTGTCTCTGGGGAAACAGTGGGAGTGGAGGAGGAAGCCTGTGGAAGAGAACAATTCCGGTTGTTCAGCATAGCGCTTTGCTAAATTGCATTCAGCCTCTTTTGCAGAGTAATAAAGTGTTGTCTGAAAGGCAGCATGGAGTTTTAATTTTCTCATTGTCAATGGATGCTGTAATCACGTAATTAACAAAGTGTGGGAGATAGTCATTTAAAGCAAGCCGAGAAAGCCAGGACATGAAGCAGATGCTTGGGGGAGTGAAACGACTTTTATTTGAGCTCTTCTAGACCTGGAGACCTTTTTAGTACTTGAAAGATGGAGGAATCACATTTGGTTAAGAGGAGTAGTTAAAAGAAGGAGTGTGCTTGGGTTTGCTATTTTATCCCTGTACTAACTTAAAAATTCAAGGGTTAAGTTTTCCCCTGCCTTGCCCCAGTCTGGCCGTCTGGGTACTAGCATCCCATCCGATGGCTTCAGGGCACATGGATCTCTGTAGTTCTACAGCCTCAAATCTCGTGCTGCTTTTTTCTCCTGCAACTTCCAGATTTCTCCCTACCCCAGCAGTCTTCACTGTATCTATTTTTCACAGCCACTGCGCTTCTACCAAAGTTTATTACTGGTTGGACAGAGCCGTGACTGCTTTATATTACAGTGACACCAGTGTTTCTTCTGCTGTGGTTTTGTGTTTTTCTCAGAAGCGAGCAAAGGACTTTTTTTGACCAAATAGCAGCAGTGCTTCCCCCTCCTGATGGAGCTGTGAGGGTGTTGGGGTTGTCATGGCACCCGCACAGCCATAGCCTACGTGTGTCATATCAGAGTAATCAGCAATCTTCGGGGAGACAGCAGGCGGTGATACGTAACCAATAACTTCTCCTACTCTGTGATCGGCAATAGGCAGCTGATGACTTTTTCAAAGTAACTCTAATAACCCAGTGCACGGACGGTAGGCACAACCGTGGCAACTGCATCCAGACAGCTCCGGCCCCAGAGCCCGTTTCAGAGGGGGCGATGGCTCCTGTGCCTGAGCCCTGGCCTGGCGTCAGATTTTCTAGAGCTGAAGAGACTAGTGACTGCGGTGGTCTCTCCTCCGTTCTGCACCAGCTCCCTGCGTGGCTTTGGCAAGTGCCAAGACCACGCGAATTTTTCACCGCACATGCTGCCTGCCTACACGCTGTGCAAACACCCTGGGGCTACTCCAGCGCCTGGTGCTGGCTGCTCAGCTCTGTGGATGCTGAGTGCGGACCAGGTCTTGCAGCTGCTGAGGACAAGACCAGATCTGTCACTGCGTCTCTTCTCTGCGGTGCTTTTCCTCAGCATGGCCTGAGAGTCGGAGAGGATCGGACCATGGTGTGCCCAGCAGCCTCCATAAAGCATCCTCTTCTCACCCTCCCTCTTTCTATTCATTTGTAGATATTTTAGGGTGAGGAAATGAAATCTCTCTGCAGGGAAAACTGTCTTCTTCAGTCGCTATTGACCAAGGAAAGAGACTGCCTGGAGGAAGGAGAAGAGAGATACTATTTTTTATGCAGGAAATGCCTCCCTAAGTCTGGGAACCCAGTAAACAATTACAGCAATGGAAGGATCCTGGAGATTTAGAGATGCAAGAGTGCTGACAAAGGCTAAGCTTGACCCATTTATCTCTCAGCCCCTCTCAGCATATTTAGCAGCAGCTAAGAAGCACCTCGCAAAATTGAAACCAGTGAATTTAAATGATAGCCTCTTCTGTTCTGGCGTTTTAATTTCACATCCTTGGATACTCCCCTCTCCACTTTGAAATGTGGAGTCCTCTTCGTCTCCAGTGATATATTATGTGTCTGTCCCCACCTCCACACCACTGAACTGGAAATTGTTCACAAAATGGACATTACAGGTCTGCTGACTTCAATTAGGAGGAGATACTGTCTTACAGGTTGGAGGCAGGGAGGGAGTGCAGACTTTGGGACAAGTTGAGGCTTAGGGGTTGGTTTGTGGACCAAAGTGAGCTCAAGGAAACTTTGCAGGTAATTGAAGGTCACGGTGTTCTTCCAGATGTTCACTGCTGTGAAGCTCCTTTAACTATCAGACACCTTTTAAAGTACTTGTTTGCTTTATAGCTCATTAACTGAGAAAGAAATCACCCAGCGGAGCCCATAATTTTGTGTGTGTGACCTGTGGATGCTCTGTACTTATACGCCTTTGGAAAAAACATCAAGGTTTGTAGTAGTATTTATAGTATGACAGTGTTTACAGGCCCCGGCTGAGAAGATGACCTACAGTATGAGGTCTCATACATACATAGTGAACAATGTGTGGGGTACGAGTTCATGGGCTTAAAAGCTGAGGGAGCAAATAGGCTGTAGGATTGCACAGGAGGACAGTGCTGGAGAATGGTTCAGGTTTGACACCCTGCTAACAGGGTCGTGCGTTGGTGACTGCCCATAAGCATCAAAGTAGAACTGAATGGAGCTGTGCTGAAATTCAGTATCTTATCAGGGCTTCAATACATACTGGGATTTAATGGGGAACAGCATCCAGATTATACAAAGGTTTGAGACAAAGACTGCTACTGAAACTGCCCTTACAGTCAATGGAGGGAAGTAGTTGCAATTCTTGCATAAATCATCTTTGGGAGAAAATGTTACTACTTGATATTGTACCCCTAAATAGTATGTGATGTGCATCCCCCACCGCTGTCTTGAACTTAGGCATCATAGTTGGTGGTTTGCCTCTCAGTGCTTCATTTGGTGTTTTGGGTATAGGAACCAGGCAAAGACCTCCAACATCTCATTTTTACCCATAACATCACCACATCTGTGCAAAATTGATGCCAGATTTATGCACAAGCACAAATGCACGGTCTCGGTGGAGTGACTCCCAGTTTGTGTGGGAGTCAATAAAAGGAACATTATTTCTGTGCGTGCTGCACGCAGTCACTGTTAAGATTTTCTTCAGGACTGTCAGTGTCTGCAGTCACCCTTCCAGATGGGACAGTAGGAAACCTTGCTGGTAGCTACAGTGCTAGCAGCAGTGCAGAGCTTGTCGCATCTGCAAGTCACTGCTTGCACAGCCCGCAGCCACCCACAACAATAATTATTCACAGCTCTTTAAATTCCTTTTGTACTGCTCCACTGCAATTTTAAATCACTCCATCAGTTGTGACAGTTTATGAGAGCTGATGTGGCTCATCCTCTGGAACAGACAAGCGGGCATAGGAGCGATTATTCCATAAACTCCATTTTATTTTTCACCCTGTGTCTTCCCTGATCCTCAAGCCAGTAAATATCAACTGCTTTCCCTTTTTTCTATTTTTTTCCTTTTTTTTTCCCCTTGAGCAACTCTTGTCAACAGGGCTGGAGCCCAAGTTATTTTTTTCGTAATACCCCCATGTGTTCACAGCTCCCCGACTCCCCCACAAATGACAGGCTCGATATTGTGCCAGGGAAAGGTAAATTGTTTAGTGCATTTACTTCTGTTAACAGAACATTCGACACAGTGCAGTCTCCTGTGTGAGCTGCCAGGCATCCGTATGGTTTTTAAGCAGCTGTCACTTAGGTACCTTGGAAGGATAAACTGCACTCTGAAAAGTCAAAGATGCGGGGAAAGGTATTTGCTTGTGTAGCTCCTGTGAAATGATAAGCCCTATTAATTAATCACTCCCTTTCCAGGGTAGGTGTCAGAACGAGACAAGATCCAATCAGTGAATGTGGGAGCACGAGTACCGTGCAGGAGCGGTGCTGGCAGCAGCATCAGCAGGGAACAAGAGGAGGCGAAGGAGCGGCCGTGCCAGGGGATGACAGCATCACCCCGCTGGTGTGTTAACCCATGGGATAAGCTGTCCCAGAGATGACCAAGGCCTTACAGGTAAACTGTAACGACTCTCTGTAGCTTATCCACAGCAATGTGTAACAGGAATAGACCTACTGAAAGTTAACAAGCTATGCCAATGTAAAAATCACTGAAGCCTAGAATTTTAAAATTCGTTTAAGTGCCTGGCAGCCATTGAAAACAGTGGCAGTCCTTTAAATAGAGCAGACCTTATTGAAAGCCAGTGAAGCCAGTGGAAAGATTCCTGTTGATTGCAACAGGTATTAGACAGCCATGTAAGACAGCATCAGGGAACGGTTTGCTGTGACCCTGTTGGTCTCTTCTGATGTTACCTTACTGGTGGTCCCGGTCTCACTGCACATCTGCGCAAGCCAGGGTTCTTCTTCAGACAAAAGGGCATGTTCAGATGTAAAACTCAAGCAGTAAATTGTTTCCAAATGCACAGCTAGGTCAAGGGAAGGAGTCAGCAATCTCTGGGCAGTTTTATGATCTAATTTAATTTCTCAAGTGTATCAGTCTGTGGTTCGTATAGTCCCTGACATATGTACTTGGCCAAAACCTAGGAATAGGAGTATGTGGGTGGCAGGATAACTCTGGATGAGACAGGAATATAGACTCTTATCAGCAGAATGAAATCATCAACCCTTTATTGGTTTGAATTGCTTACCTTCACTCTCCTACAGAGTCAGATCTCAAGCTTATATATATCAGCTGAGGATCTTCCTCATGGCAGCAGTATCAGCAGAGAATAAAGTCCTTAGAAATGTGCATTAATCATCTAGGAGGAAGCATTTGCATCTACGCGCACAGTTGAATTTTGCCGTGAGGTGTGTTTGGAGCAGCAAACAAGACCAAGGTGTGAACGTGGCCAGGGACTCCTCTTCTCACATTTATTTACAAACCTGGCCAAGGTGAGCCAGCATTTTGTTTGATATCCTCACTGCATTCAGAAGCGTAGAGAATTATTTCAGGATCTGCATAGAGGGCTATAGTCCCCTTCTACTCCAGAAAACAGCTGTATGAGGCCACCCAAGTGTCTGAGGAGAGGAATTAAGCTGCAAGATGGCTGGTGAGGTCATGTAACGCCATGAAAGCTGTAATTTTCCTGCAATTGATTTCCTAAAGACAACTTGTGGTGTGCGTGCAGCGAAAGCTAATTTAAACAAGAAAGATGAGTCTTTCCAACACACCTTGATTGGCAATTGTGATAAATTCCTATAATTACTATTGACTCCACAGAGGGTTTTCGTTTGTTAAAGATATTGCTGAAATGACAGCCCAGCAATGGAATAAAACAGGCGAAGGGGAAAGTTGCACGAATGCCTGTCTTTGCAGGGTTTCGTGAGTAGATCTGTGATGAAGCACCAGTTTTCCTTCTTTCTCCCACCAGCATCTCACTTCTCATAGTCAGATAATGCACACTGAAGTTATTTTGTTCTGTTTTCTGGCCAGGTAGTTTCTAACGTGGTCATTTATTATTCAGTCCTTGTACCAAAACACGGAGCAATGTGTGCTTGAATCACATGGGGTTTAGTCATAGGAATAAAATATTTACAAATGTGAGCTATTTCACAAGTCTCTATGGTCTCTACCAAGCATTGAGAAATTAGGAGTATCATCCAGAAATATTTTGATCTCTTTTTAAAAAGTCACAAGTTTAACAATGCTATAATACATGTGTAATCTTCATCTTCTGATTTCTGATTCTTCAAGTTGCTTTTGCTTCATGTTTTCAAGCTTTCCCCCCTATCCTTTTTTAAGAAAAATTGAAATTGTGATGTTTTTGCCATGGTTCAGCTGCTAAAACTGTAAAAAAAAATCAGAGCTGAGACCCATGATAAAATAGCAAAACCAGGCAACATTACAACACTTCCCCCCAAAAATTAATCAGGAGGTTTGCAAAGCCCTAATCTCTAAGGAGTCTTTCCAGATCTATTTGAAAGTTGCTCTTGCCTTAGAGCTTCCAGGACAAGAAGAACAAGGAAAAATGAAAATTGCAGATGGACTGTGTGTTACATCAACAGCAGCTGGGAGGGGGCCTGGGCTCTGATGGATTGACTTTAGCAGGATTTGGAAGGAACCCAAGAGGAAAAAAGTTCCAGATCTGTTCTGCTCCCATTAAGGAATGAAAGTCTGAGGCCAGGTCACTCAAGAGCTCATGTTGGTTACTGAGCTCTTTTAGCAAGCAGACCTCACGTCCGTTAAGTTCATTATTCCCTTGCCTACTCTTTGGAGACAGCCCCAGAGCCCATGCTGGTTTGTAACCTCACAGATTAAGAAACACAGGCCTGGAGTTGAAAAGAATGCCAGTCTGCGTGACCAAACCCCAAAGGGGCCAGATATTTTCCCACCGAAAAGAAAACGACATGTTTACATCTGCTATTTGTTTCCCAAAGAAAAAGGGTTTGTAAGTGACAGACGGACAGAGGCCACTTCTTCCACGTGAAACACTCAGAAGCAAGCAGGAATCGTATTGGCCACACATCAGCCTGCCTCTCTGCATTATCAATTTTCATACCTTAAATTTGGCCGATTGTGTGGGTGTGGAAAGCTCAGCCAGAAGCCGTGTTTCTTGCAGTGAAGAAGTGAGTGAACACAAAGCAACAGAAAGGGAAAAGAACAGCAGGTAAAATGAGTGCTTTGTAGGAGTCCTCCAGTCATTACTGCAATGATGATTTGACTTGTGCACTTTTGCTTTTGGGCTTTTTCCCTCCTTGGAGACAGAACACTTAATGATAAAATACCACCTTTGTTAAAGCAGAACTAATATTTAACAGCTGCAAAGCAACCAGTTCACACTGGAGTCAGCGTCTTCAGTGGAGAAGGAAGAGGGAAATGTCAAGGGCACAGCAGGTGCTGCGGTTTCCTCCCAGCCTGCTTGTGTCTGTGTTTAAAGTGGGTTTATAGATTGCTCATGCCCAGGTCCATGGGCAAACTGCAGATCCAGCGCTACACACGTGTGTGTGGATCTGTGACATGTGCAAGTCACAGCTGTGAACACACTTGGCCGCCTGCAAGGTACGGTGTTACCTCTCTCCTCGCCTAGCAGTGCCGGAGCTGGAGCAGATGTGTCCCCATGGCCCTCTGCGCATGTAAGTGCCACCGGATACGTGCACTAACACAGACACACCTTATTACACACATCAATATGCCACTACACAAACTCACACGTGACTGCAGCCACCTCAGGAGTACCTGGCCCTGCAGGGAGGTCTGAGCTTTGCGTCCCATCCTGAAGAAGCTGAGCTGTGAAGGCTAAAACCATACCAGCTGCAGTCTGTCCAGCCTCTCCGAGAGCTTGTGAAAGACGCTGACAGAGACCGCTCACAGGTGAACTTCTTTGTGGGGAACGAGCGTTGAGGTCCCGGCTTAGCCCTGTGGACAGATTGCAATCCTTTGGATATTTGCACTGGAGGAGGAGGACGGAGCAAGCTGCGTGCACACACACAGCAGATTGCTGAGCCAACAGGAAAGGGAAATGCAAGTGCTTCCTACAGAAATATGTGACAAGACACTGGAAAAATTTCAGACAGAAAAGTCACTGTGTGTTCTGTAAGAACTTTGTGGGCAGAGAAAGAGTGAACTTCTGGCACTAAAGGACATTTCTGAATCAACTCTTCCAGTGATTGCTGAGACTGTGCTGGAAAGCTCAGCACAGGAATTTCACAGACTGAGCCTCGCCAGTGACTGGGTTACTGTTCTCAGTAAGGGTCTGCATTCAACTCTGCTGAAAAGGAGAGGGAAACTTCCTTTATCTCCCCAAATCTACGTTTGAGGGCCCAGTTGTCTCCTTTAGATTCTCACTGGTTTTGGTGGGAATCTAGCACACACAAAGGAAGTGAGGGCAGAATCAGGACTTGGAACTTGCTTTGCCCACTGACGATGGAAGAGGCAGGCTGTGTTCCTTACCCCACCTTTCAGAAAGGCATCTTGACTACATCTTGCCAAATTGGGACCTTATTTTCACTGGGGAAGCCGCTGTGGATTTGCTCCCACCAGAATGTCTCGGAAATAACCCCACGGAACGCTCAGATACAGGTCTGTGTTACAATGCAAGAGAAGTTAGTGGGAAAGTGGGTCCTGTATCTGCGATGGGGAAAGACATCTTAAAAGATTAATGTCCTCACCTATAGTTTGCCAGTGTTTCCTGTTAACTGCATCATCCAAAATCAGACCCTTCCCACTTCTTTCTTAACCACCTCCATGCCAACACAGCCCTACAATTCCCAGCGGAGTTACTTTGTAGATATACTATTTTAGTGAATGGCAGAATTTGACCTGTCCTGTTGCTGACACAATACTTTCCTATCATTCCCACCACTCTTAAGTAATTCCAATATCTCTGCATTATTGCAAGATATATATTATTGGCTTAATTCTCCTCCTTCTCTGGAATTCCAGGAGTATGTACATATATTCCAGATATATTCTGCATTCTAGCCAAAGCTTGGCGAGCGCAGTATGTGTATCACACTAGTTACAGCTATAGCATGAGTAATTTGGGGGAGGAGGGAGGTGAGGGAGCAGAAGAAGAAAGAGCTTCTCCAAATCCTTCAGCTCTTCACTTGGACACCGTGAATGAGATATTTAAATACGTTGCCGTGGAAACAATCAAAGAGGGGGTCTTTGTGTGTGTGTGAGTGTGTGTGTTTTAGTAATCCCAAAGGGGGTATTTAATTGGAATCAACCACAGCTTTTTAACTGTGTTTTAAATTGGAGAGAAATAAAAAGAAGAAGCTGCCAGAAAAGGAACATTAAATAAAAGGAAAAAAAAAAAAAGGCCCACATGAAACAAGATGGGGGGAGAAAGGGAAATCAAAAGAATAAATTTACTGTAACCGGCAAAGGATTCATTAGGTTTACAACAAAGCTCAGTTCAATTTCCCTCCTATTGACATTAACGAGTTTGATGTAGGTCCAGCCTGAAAGGCAGCAGGAACGTCTTTCTCTCTCCCTCTCTCTGCCTGGTCCCAGGGGACTAAGCAGCTGTCTGTAAATTGCTCCACACAGGGGAATAAGGTTTCTTTTCTTTCCTCCTTGCGTTTTTCTTTGTCCGACTGCACGGCATTGAGCAGTGCCCTGGGAGCCTGCCTCACCACTTTCCGCTCATTGCAGCATCTCTCCTCCCTCCTGGACTCTCCGACTGGGACAAGCCATTTTATCGCCAATGAACCCGAGATGTTATTTATTACTATCCTGCAGCTTGAATACATTGGGCTTACCAGGGTTATTTTTGGTCCCAGCAACAGCCCCTCTAGGCTCGTAATTAACTTTTATTATCGTTAATGTTAGTATTGAAGCTGCTATTTAAGCTAAAGGACACTGTTAGTGTAAGAGCAGCCTCACTGTAAGTAAACTTATGCTGGAAATTAGAGAGAATTCTACGCCTTGGAAAGACTGGTCCTGGACTAAGGGCAGTAGGAGAGGAAGCCTAACAGTTTTTTGAGCAAATTTGATAGGATATGAATGAGATTTTATCTCAAAGAGCTGAACTTCATGGTCCAGAAGGTCTTTTCCAATCTCTTGCTCCTATGTTTTACGCTTTTTGTATTAAAATGAGATGTCAGAGGGTCTGAATTACAATGCAGTGTGTATTCAGTCACACACACACAGAGTAGGAGCCAGTTCCTGACCCTTGTGTAAAAAGACAAGATTACATTTGAGATTAATTCTGCATGGATGGAGGTGCCAGTACATGCACATTAAGGAAGGGGCATTGATCCCAGATGCCAGGATCAGACTCTGATGTTCTGCTGCAGAGAGCCAGCACAAAATTAGCACACGAGATAGACAGTTGCTGGGAGGAGTCCAGAGGCACAGCGAAAAGAAGGGACTTATTCAAGGTCCAGTTTCAGTGTTATTTTTAGATACAGCACATTTTCACTATCCACTAGAGAAGCAATGGGAGAATTGGTCCTACTGCCTTTCTAAAGGGCTTGGAGCTCAGGTGACAAAAGAAGTTAGGTGTTTTTGTCATTATTAATAATCACCTATTGGACTCATAAGTGCAGTTGTTAGAAACTGGGAATGCGCAGGGAGGTGAAGAAATCAGAGCCTGAGCAGGACCGAGCTAATTCAGCCTCAGCCGTGTGTAACCTTGCAGAGTGGCTCTGTCACACTGCGAGATCTGTCTGAAGAGGCCGTGACTGTGATAGAAGCGCTCTGCGCTTGGTACTGTCCCAACGCACAAGAAAACTGGTCTGTCAGAGGTAAGCCTCAGAGACCCTGGCACACTGTCAGGAGCAGCTTTGCCTCATGAACCAGAAATTAGGACATGCTGAGCTCCCTTCAGTTGAAATCATTACGTTTTGGCAGTATCCTCCCTTCCCGCTTGGCCATTCCTTGACTGGATCTTCCCGTTTTCAGCCGCGAGGGCTCCGAGCCCGAGCTCAAGTGTAGAATCCTCCGCTTGCTTCTCCCTCCTTTTCACCATAAGCCGAACTCCTCCCTGCCAGCCCTTCCCCACTCTGCAACCAGCACCTTGCTTGAAGAAGAATAGCAAGAAAGAAGATGTATAGCTGTAATAGATTTCCCCCACTGGAGTGTACATTAAATTTAAGGCTTTGCTCTGGACACTGAATGGTTGGTCATTAACGCACCTCAAACCAGCAGCATAAAACAATCCTCGTAAGTGCTACCATGAAAAATGGTGGCAGAGATCAGAAGTGATCAGAATGCAGACGGGAGCTGCAGCTCTTGGCGTAAAAATGATTAATGAAAAATCCCCAGCATCCTTTCTTCTCTTTGCAAGGGATGAAGTGAGTGAGCTTGACAAGAACAACGGCTCCTCATGTGAGGAGGATAATAGCAGGAATGACATGTCTCCAGGAGATTCCCAAGGCCTTGTGCGCACATAATAAATTGCCCTTGTCACTTTTGGGAAACTTATGAAGAAAGATCACCAAAGCCAGCAGAAGCAGTGAGGGAAAAGAACAAAAGATTCCACCCCAAAGAGCCCAGCCTTGCCTGGGAGATGCACCGGCTCTGCTCACCCCTTGCCTCCGTTTGCTCAGCAAAGTGATTTTGAAGTGAACAGAAGGAGTTGGGTCCCCAGGCTCATAAAGTATCTGTCAGTATATGACGGCAGTAAAGCCAAGAAAGGGACTGCAAGATGCAGGGCTGCAGATCTGAAACCCTGTGTTAGAGCAGGGGATGCCACTGAAATGCTGACCTGTGCTGCCATGGCAGATGCTGGCACTCGGGTGTCCAGGTGACTGACAGGGTGTCGTGGTAGGTCAGTGCTTTGGCTTAGGAGAGCTTGCTTTCTTCCTGAATTGAGTCAAAATGTCTTACATGAATGGTGCAAATCAGCTAATCTCTTCCTGCCTTAGTTCCCTACCTGGAAAACAGAAATGTTTCCTTTCTGTGCTTCCTTAGCTACTTATATTCAGATTCTCTGGGGCAGGCACTATCTCCCGCTGTACATACGTATCAAGAATGCGATCCTGGAAATTCAAGAGCCAATTGTGATACAAATACAGCCAAGCCTTTTGATACTGCTCTGGTTCTCCTCTAGGCATGCAGTGCCGTACGAGTGAGCGGTGCCACACAGACTGAGCTTTATCCCTGTGAGTTTGTGTAAGCCCACTGGTGAGGTGAGGGGGGATTCAAAGAACGGGGTCACACCGGGAAATCTGCTTTAATTTCCTGCTCCGCCTCAAGCTTCCGTGTGACATTGTAAATCACAGAAAGCAAGAAACATGAAGATAGATGGACTTCGTGATGCTCGACTGGTACTGCCCAAAGCACAGAGGGACCATCTAACAGAGTGCAATCAACACCGCTGCGGGCAGCTGCTTGTGCATATGCAGGAAAGGCAATTTCACAGAGCAGGGGTCCTTCAGGCAGTGACTCAGGAGTGAGATAGTTTCCCTTTGTGAGTCATCTGGTAAGACTTAAGACCTTGCAAATGATCTTTGTGGATTTTTCCTTTACTGTCTCTGTTTCGCACCCTCTGTGTTTTAATGATGGGGATGGCAACACTTGCTGTTACCCTTCTTTCCTGTGGGCATTCATTCTGAACACCTGCTGCAGGTGGCTCATCCTCCCTTGCTAAAGCACCATCAACCTTAGCTGTGAGCGTATTTCCATGAATGTGTGCCAGGTGCGTGGAGAAGATAAAGGCAGGTCCTGCATTGATGGCTGCTCTCTGGATTTCTGCCATAGCTCCAGGACTGGCTGTGAAAGGAGGGCTGGATGGTGGAAGGTAAAAGTATCCCTTGGCAGAATAGGGATGACCATGGTTAAACAGATGACACTAATTCTGCATTGTTACTCCACTGAGAAAAATAGAGAGGAATGACTTTTGCTCGAGTACCAGCCTTTCCAGGTCTGTGAGGGGAGATAACGTCCCGTTGAGGCCAGGTTAGCACTGTTGTTGGTGAGAAACCCGTTGTGGAGTTGGAGGAGGAGCTTCATTCCACCTTCTACCTCTGGGCAGTATAAATCATGCAAGAGCCGCTGTGCAGCAGTGACTCCCCTCACCTGGACACACTTGTTTACCTGCTGTCGTATCCTGTTAGTCCCAGTGCTTTATGCAAGGCAGGCTCTGGCCTCCCAGGCTCAGCCAAGTTCTTTCAAGGTACTTGCCTTCCTCTGTGCAGCACTGGAATAATAGCGGCCAGTAGCAGGGTCATTTATTTGGCCTTTCATCCTTCGGCGTGATGGATGAGGATACTGATAAATGGCTGCCTCTATGAGAAAGTCTGGGTTTGGTCCTTAGCTCTCATATGTGGCTGTATGAATTGTCTTCCTGCTTCATGAACAGCTGTTAAAGACTTCTGGATCTTTGAATGCTGTGCCCAGGGTTAAAGGCCTTATGATAAGGGCTGGGGATTTTCTGCTCCCTTGCTGTAAATAAAGCGAGTTTCTTCCCTGCTTACAGCCAGATCTTTCCCATGGGGCAGTGTCTCCAAGGAAGCCCCACGGATGCCCCTGGGGCCGCAGCAAATCTTGGTGGATTTCACAGCCTGTTAAGTGTCCAATCCCTTGGCATTTCCCGGCTCTGAAGGTGCTCCGTTCCTGAGGGACTGATGGCTGCTGTAACTTCCAGGCCAAGGAATCACTGCTGCGTCTCCCTCAGGAGAAGGGCAGAGGGGAAAACATCCTCATCGGTTACAGAAAAGTTGGGAAAAGGAAAGCTATGGCATGGGAGAGGTGTGCAGAAGGCTCAGCTTCAGGGCTGGTTTTGCTTCAGCTCCCTGCGTGACTTTGCAGCGCTCACTGTGCAGAAGTATGTGCTTTAATTTTCTCTCTTGTTTCTGAGCATATTTTCCATTATTTTCTGTCTTGTCTATGCAAGACAGAACTCAGGATAGATTTAGATACCTGCATTCTGTGACTGTACATTTCCTAGTGCCATGGGACACTGATTTCATTTGGATTTCTAATTTATTTCACAATACTGTGGAATAATTAGAATTATTTAAGCCAAAATGTTCTTTGCTGCCTGTTTCTATTAGGCAAAGCAGCTCAGACTGTCAGGTCTTTGGGGAGGGAGGAGGAGGTTTGTTTTTTACCCCCTCCCAATCTTTTGTCCTTCATGACCTTTACTTCTTTTGCTAAAACTAACATTCACGCAAAAAAACAGAGGTGGAAAATTGGTCCCTCTTCCCATTCCAGCAAACATTCCTGCGGAGGAAAGGTTATTCTTTTCATAGCCGTGCTATAGGGCATATCAGATGATATAATCTGCCCTTTCTCAGGCTAAATCATCAGCTCTAATATGTTTTCCTTCTTTCATTATTACTATCCTCTCCTTGGAACATGAGTACTTTCCATGTTGACTGTAACGTTACTGTCTCTGCTGGTAGCAGATGGAAAGCCAAGCTGGAGGTACAAGTCATGTTACCATTAAGAGCCAGCAGTGAAATGTAGTGGTTTCTAATGTAACCCTTCACGTCTTTGACAGAGCTGTTTCTCAAAAGAACCCAAAGAATAAAAATCCCAACCCTGAGGCACAGCTAATCCTGTCTTTAAGATGTTGAGAGTTTTACAACTGGTTTTGATGGAACTGGGAATTTTTAGCTTTTTATTGGAATAAATCAATCGATCGGTCAAGTGAGAGCTCTCCTGGGCATAAGCAAGAAAGAATTCCCATACTATGAAATTAAGCAGCCACATTTTCAAAAGGACAAATATTCTTAATAATCTAATTTGAAACATCAGTTTGGGGTCTAATCAGCTGAAGCAAATCAGCCCCACATAATCTTTCATAATTCATTGCATGCCATGAAAACAGACCTATCTGCTGGGGAGAGCCAATGTGCCTGCATTTGTTCTAAGAAAATGAATTTAGAAATGGCAAAACATTTTGTTGCAGTTTGTTAACTTAAATTGTTCATTTTAGGTTGACCCAGTGTAATTATTCCCCCTGCTGATATCTTTCATTTCCTAATGAGCCAAAGGTTCCTATGCAGATATGAAGTTCACACGTGGATTCTGGTCTCGGTTGGGCTGGTTTCGTGCAGGTGCTGAGACACTGACTTCAGGGTTGTCCCGCTCATTAACTTGCGAGCGGGACAACCAGCGCAAAGATCGTAGCTGGATCGTTCCCATATAGCAAGGGCGGGGGGGGGTTAAGGTATCCTGGTAGAGATCCAGGCTGTCTGGGTCCCCGCTTTGTTCGAAACGGGCACTGGAGGCACAGCTCCCTTGGGACGGCTCTGAGCGGCCGCTGGGCTAGGGAGCGCTGGACGGGCTGAGTGTGAACTCCAGCCGTGCCGCTCTCCTGGATTTTTGGATGTTGAAGTTAGTATCCCTGACTGCTGACCTGCCGAGGCCTCTACAAGCTTTCTAGAGCCTCCTCGGTGGGTCATTGTCACCCAGTTTAGAGATCCTTTCCTCCCTCGCTTCCCGATCCTGTACAGCCAGTTGCCGTTAGAGAGCAAACCCTGAATTCGGGAGGAAAGACAAGAGCTGGGTTTGATTCATTTCACTTGCAAATCTAGTGCCTTGCCATTGTTACATCTTTAGGAGCCCTATAGCCAGTACGGGATTTTAAAAGCGCTCTGTATTAGCCATCTCTCCCTTGTCCCATTCCCCGCTCCCCCCCAGCCTCCTCATTCCCTATTCAAGGAGCCGCGGTGAGCCTTTGTGCTCCGAACGCCCAGCAGTCACCGTTGCGTCTCCGTTCATCAACAAAGAGAAACCTTATCTTCTGATGGACACATACAGCACATTCTCTGTGACATTTAAATCTCCCTTTGTAGCCAACTCAGATATTTTTGCCGTTAAAAGAAGACGGTACAGCTGGGTGATTTCATTACTGCAAATGTTATTACAGTGAAAGCCTGTTTAAGACATAATGTCACTGAAGGGAAAATAGGATCTAGCAGCAAGTGTGGCCTGATGGAGGGTGCTGGGATTCATCACAGGCTGAAAGAAACCTCTCAAACATCAGACCTGCTAATGGAGCGGCTTTTTTCTTCATCAAATCAAACCAGCCACTTCCCCAAAGCCCTAAGGCTAGGAATTAGAAAGAAGATTGAAAGGAATTAGGCACCCAGCTCTCACTGACTTTATATTTGAGCTCCTAAGCTGTTCTTGCTGCTTTAGAAATTATAGCTGGGCTGCTGGGGTTCTTAGTACCACAGACGCAGTGAATAGAAAGGCATTGTGTTAACAGCAGCCACAGGCCTCAAAAAGACATTGCTGCTGCGTGTCCATGTTCATAATGATGAGTTCTTGGACCAAGAACACTCAAGAAAAGAAATAATCACAGACAGGTCCCAGCCTCCCTGAAGTCAATGTGAATTTGCTAGGGACTTGGCCCCAATTTCCACCCTGACGTAGCTATAATTCTTTTTTTCTCCAAAGCAGATTTCCCTAAGGATTTTGGATTTGCAAGAATAAAATTTGAGCTTCTAGAGTCAGAGGTGTCACACAGACAGAGCAGCGCTCAGCTCCGGGAGCGTGTGGCTCTGCACACGTGGGTCTGAGCCGCACCGGGCAGATGTGGCGGTTACAGCACAGAGCCGTCCAAACAGACCTACACTCGCTCCCAGCCTTTGAGCAACTGGTTTCCAGTGTTGATTGGCTCTGTTTTGAAGATCGCTTTGCTATGCAAGATAGATGTGACCTTCATCTTAGCCTTTAAAAAGTGCAAGTAGCTGAGACTCCTTGCTAATGGGATCACGAATGTCTCGGCTGTGCTCCCTTCCGGGGGGGTGCGGGTAGTTCTCTTCCATTTGACATCTTTCCGAGCGTCGAAACACAATGAGTATCAGGTCAACGGCAAACCTCCCACCAGCTTCAAGAAGGTTTGGACTGTGCCCCAGCCTGCTCTGCTAACAAGATGTGACAAGCTGAAGTGAGCGGTTAGACAGAAAGCATCAGGATTTCACAGCATATTTTGCCAGCAACTTATTGTTTTTTCAGCTGTTTTTTTCTTTGATTTTTTTTTTCCTCCTTGCGCTGTAGCAACTCAAATCTATCCCAGGCTGCTTCTGACATTAACAAGACAGTGGATGACAGGCAAAATGCATCCACGAGCAATTCAGAGTCTCCCCGCTAAGTAATCATAAACACTGCAAGTTTGCAACAAAGCAAGCAGCTGTCTTTCTCCCTCTGGACAAGGACTGCTTCCTCACAAATTGAGGCTCTGCAGGTTTTACAGCTGTCGGACAATGAGTCTGGTGCCTGTTATTTCCTCCTCCTTTTTTGTCCTTTTTCTTTCTTTTAATGGAAAATATCTCAGCATTGCCAGAACTCAAGTGGCCGCCTCCAGCAGTGAATCAATACAGCCAAGTGACGAGGCTTTAACTTTCTGGCCGACGCTACTGGAATGGGCACAGAGGGGTTGTGTTACTTGCGCATCCTCTCTTCCAAGGGTTTATTACCTTCGATCACATTTCTTACAGGGAAGAAGATATGTATTTGGGGGCTGGGAGAGGATTTAACAGCGCACAGCTTCTGTCCCACAGGTGGTGAGAGTGAAGGAGGGTGGGCTGCGCTTGGGGAGACCCCCGGCAGGGTGGTCACCTCGAGCTTTGCAGTCTCCTTCCAGACTGCTAGAGCACGTATGGAGCCCCAAAAGAAATCTTTATCCTTGACCTAAATGGAGGCAAGTAGAGAGTGAAGATTACTCTTTATTACTTCATGACTTTGACAGAGAGTCAATCCTACCTTGGCTTGACTGGTGACATGACCTTAGCCTTTGCAGATAATTTTTCTGTGATATATTCTGAGGCAGCCTGCAGTGGACCCCACCTTTACAATGCCTCATCCGTGGTGCAGTTAGAGAAAAGCCTGTGCACAGTGAGAGTGGGGGATTTACCTCCCCCAGCTGGTAGTTATTGCCCCCTCCGCCGAGCACGCAGTTCCTCACGGGCAGTTTCGGTGCCACGTAAATCACATTTGTTCAAACCCCTTTCAGTATGTGGCTGTAGTGCTGCTCTGTCATCCTGCACTACCCTTTTCAACAATGCCACCTTCTTACCCGGACTGTTAACTTATAGTAGACTTAATTTTACCTTGTTATGCTACAGCCATCTGTGCCCTCTGCACTCCCTCCGTCTGCCACCCTCGTCTGCAGTGGGTCTATCAAATAGCACATGTTGGATGAAATACATACATTCTTCCTGTTTATGATTGAGTATAATAAAGTCTGGCTCCTGTGCCTTCCAGGTGGCTTTTGGACATGCAGCATTTAGTGCGTGAAGTGATTGATCTCTGATCTTTAAAATAGAGCTGTGAAGACCAGGGTGAATTTGCATGCGTGGGGAGTATAAAGCCAGGAAATAGCAGCTCTGAAACTCTCTAACCCCTGCCCTTTATTTCCTTGTGTTGAGTTTTCCATGTCTGACAACGCGCACAGTAGTGATTTATGTATAACCAGAGCAGCCTCCAGTGGTTGGATCTGTGAACTTTTCCAAGCAGCCCTTTATCTTAGCTCACTTGTGGGTTTTGCAGACCCCAGCCCCGATTCCTCCCTGCTCCAAGCTCGGCCTTGGAAAAGGGGGGAGAGCTGGGAGCAGCGGGTGCCCTGCTTATTCTGCTGGGAGCCGATTTCGTCCCTAATTGAGCTGAAAACAGCTGCTCCATCCTCGCTGCCGCAGGCCTGCTGTGCACAGCAGTTTTTGACAATAGCTGAGATATAGGGATATCATAGCCGCCTGTGCCAGCATCCCACCCCTGTTGTAACAGCAGCACGCCCCACAGCAGGCAAGTCTGTCGGTCAGGGGATACAGGAAATCTCTGCCGGTTCTATCCTTAAAATATCCGGCCCTATAGATACTCTCTGAGGTGGTGCCCGGGACTGGGGGAAGCCAGATCTACCTCTGTCTCCATAGCTGTGCTCCCACATAATCTTTATCTGCCAAGGACCAGATGATCCTTCCCAGTTAAGGGCTCAGGCGTCATGGAGTGATAAAGCTCGCAGGGCAGTGAGGTTGCGGGACACCATTGTGTCCTGTCCTGCAGCTGGATGCTTCCCAGAGGGAACAGCTTTGAAAGAATCACTGCCAGGAGGAGAGAGAGTTTGTTTTTTAAATTCTCTCCCTGTGTCTTGATGATTAGTTCTCAGAGTGATTTTTGCTTCTCAGGGCCCTTCAGGGCAAAACCAGGTGAGAGACGGGACTCTGACCTGGGGGTGATTCGGAGGAGGGGGGGAAACTTAGCAAGATATATGTGAAAGTCACAACAAACCCCAAAGGGTGTTTGTGCCTGGGCCAAGCCTGCAGACCAGACCCGGTGTTCTCAGTGGCCCTTTGTCTTCAAGGACAGGAGCTTCAGAAGCAATGGGCTGAGCTTGTAAATCCTGCCAAGGAGCAAGAAGCAACTCAGGCTCTGCTACAGCACTGATGTTTGTGGAAAACAAGGAGAGGAGGTGAGGCAAAGAGGTCTGGTTTGTGTCTAAGAAACTTCCCTTACAAAAAGATAGATTACTGACACTTTTCCTTGATGCGGCTGCCCAGGCATTTCAAAGCATCTGAGATTTCATTATCTAAGAAGCAGTCACTGGCTTTGTTGGGGACTTCTGGCTGCTTTACAAAGCAATTCCGGTATTATTATCGGAATAAAAACATAACAACTACTAATCCTCTGTTTAAATGACCAGTAAGTTCCCTGCAGGCAATGCTCTGCCAAAACATTTATCCACCTAATTTTATTTCATGTAGTTTTTTTTAATTCAGATTTAACCTTTTGTGATGGGGGTTGTAAGCACTTCTGTTTAGAAGCGCATTTTACAGACTACTGGGAATGTAATTCCTTGGTGCAGGGGAGGGAGAGGGCCTCTGTTTGGCCGCGTTAAAGGTGTCTCGCAAAGCTGTGAGAGCACAAATTTCCTTTTAGGTCACTCGACCCCTGTTTTTCTGAGGAGCACTGCCAGGTGGAAGTGAAACGCTCGACCTTTCTGCAGGTAAGTGGACTTAAACCCTTTATTCAGGGGACAAGACAGGCTTTTCCCAAGCTTGCAGCATCACCCAGCAGTGCAGTACTGTCAGCTCAGTGAGGACAGTGAAGCCATCCCTCGCCCAGGACCTTGCTGTTGTCTGTGCCCCCTGGGAGTCTGGGCATGCAGGAGCTGGAGCAAACCGGGGAGGAAGGGGATAAATCAGGTCTCTGAGCACTGCTTCTCATGTGTTGAACAGGAGCCAAAGGGTGGGATCAGCAACTGCTCGTCACTGTCTGGGAGCAGAGGCAGCTGGCAGCAGGGCAGCCTTTCTTGAGGGCAGGAGCTTTTGGAGGCCGTGCCAGGAGAAGGGAAGGCTGCTGCTGGCCAGCCCGCGGGGCTGTACCTAGTGACTGGTTCTCTGTGCCTGGAGCTGCTGGCAATGTAGCTACCTGACCTGTCACATCTGCTGCCCCAGCGTGGCTGATGGACAGGGAGCCAGTTAGGGCTGGGCACAGTCACCCTGGGGGTATTCACACAGCAGAGCTGTTGGATAAGGAGCATTTGGGATGGATGGGGCTGGAGCCTCTGTTCCCTGAGGGTCAGGTGAGTATAGCTGGCGGGAGAGCTCATGGGGACCCCCGGGATCTGCAGCACTGAGAGCTTTGTTAGTCTTGTATCTGGGTCTCTCCTGGGACTTGTTAGCACCGGGTGAATGTTTCTGCAGGTGCAAAGGAACTGGAACAAAGTCCATCATCGGTGATACCCAGCTCCTACAGCGGCCACCAGTTACTGCTTGGGGAAAGCAGCTAAGAGCAGGGCACATTCCAAATGCCTTCCTGAGTATCTTCCAGCTCCTGGGGTGTTATCAACTTCCTAGGCCAAAGCTGCATCCAGAACTTCGTGGGAAAGCCTGAGAGATCTGAAATCCAGGTGTGTTCAAGGTCTTTTTGAACCCACGTATGCTGTTAGCCTCCAGTACAGCTCCTGACAACCCTGGCGTTTAGCTATGCACAATGCAGGGGTAAAACCAGGCCTGTGGTGTACTGAAAGGTGTGTGCTGCTTTGAGGCTGCGCTCCTGGGACCTGGGCTGCCCGTGATGGATGTTGAAAAAGCCCAGCTAAACCTCATCGCATGCACATACCGCGGTGCAGGTGGGACAGGATGCGTATCTGGTGATGCTGAGTTCATCCTTAAAGCTTCTGAGGTTGCATCCTGGGATAACCACAAGTTAAGCTGAAAACAAAACAGGAAATTTTCCAGGGTTTTAATCAAATAGCAGTGTGGGTGGCAATGCCATAAATCTTCTTAGGATGTGTCGTTTGGCCTGGAACAGCATGTTTCGATTCTTCCTCAGGTTGTTTTTCCCACCACACTCCTACTTTCTGATTTGAGTCAAACTTTTAAATTGAAAGCCAGCACTTCAAAGGGAAAAGGAGAATATTCTGCCTGGAAAATATTTAACTGAAATATTGCAGCACTTCTGAAATGAATGGTGTCATTTAGAAAATGTCAAAACAGAAAGCTTCGATCTTTTGAGTTTCCTCTTTTTTTTCTTTTTTTTTTTTTTTCCAGAAAAAAAGTAATCCCTGACTTTGACATGAATTTGTAAATAGTTTGTCATCTCACCACATACATCCTCCCCCCAGGCTTATTTTCTTAGCAAATGAAGAAAATGTCACCATGCCCTGGCTCTGCCAAAGAGACCTTAGCAAGGGGGGAGGACAAGATCAACTGTAAAAAAAAAAAAAAATGCAAAGAAGCATCCTCTAGAGATGGCTACAGATTTATGATATGGGTAATCATGTCATCAGCACCACTTTATCGGCTTTTTCTTCTCTCCTTCTCTGTGCGCCTGTGGTTTTTGGTTTGCTGGAGGAGGAGTGAGAGAAAAGCTGGCAGGAGAATTTTGATATGTTGTTGTTGGTGTTGTTTTTGTCTGCGTAGTAATGGGCACTTATGTGTGTATGTCTGTGCATGCTTGCATGCGATCTCTGCATTTGTGTCCGTCTCCCTCATTCCTCCCTTATCCATCCATGCACAGCATGATATAAACAAACCTGCCTCTGGACATGTCATGGCTTAAAATAGATGTTCATACATCAGCCTTTCTACAGCAGCGGCAGCAGCAGCAGGAAGACATGGCCGACTGGATCTGACTACAACACTCTGAGCCGAGAAATCACAGCTCTCACAAAGGTAGAGTAACGGGGTGGGCGTCTCCTTCCTCCTGCGTGTCTGTCTGTCTGTCTCTGCGGAGTGTGCGGGGCTGAGCAGCCTGCGCTCCTTCAGCGATGCCTCTTCAGAGCTCTCTCTGTGCATCTAGGCAGGCTCTGGCTGTTTCTCCCCTCCCTCCAAGCATGGCACGACTGGCAGAGGGGCTCCGGAGGCAGCCATGAGCGTGCTTGGGGCAGTGGGGTGCGAGCTCCCGGGCTTGGCTGCCAAAAAAGGGGGTACAGCCGATGCCTGTGAGGGTTCCGGGAGCCAGGAGTGCTTTGGGGTCTTGGATGCGGGGCAGTTTCTCTTCCCCTGCAGCACTTTGGGGGGGCTGGCGTGGCGGTGTGTTGGGGGTGGGATGCTGGAAGCCAGCTTTGGCCCTGAGGTTTCTAGAGCTGCACCCCAGGATAGGTGTGGATCGCTATTTTTCCAGCCAGCTGTAGCAGTAAGAGGGTCTGCTATTTGGCTAGTTACAGCCTTATACGGATGATTTAGTTGCTTTTTTCAGACCCTTCTGCTGTTTGTTTCTCAATGCTGCCTGGGGCTGGTGGCATGTGGCTGTGCTGCAGCCAAGGTCACACAAGGTTTAAGGGCCCCCGCACACGGCCATGCCGAATGCCTTCTCCAGGTGGGGTTTGCCAAGTCTGAATTCCCAGCGTGAAGGAGTCCAAAATTCATCGGGGCAGGGGAGAGGTGTCAGGGTGAGATCTGGCCCATACCCCGTGCTGGGGGAGCGCGGTGTGCTTGGTGCCAGAGACGAGCAGTGCCAGCAGCGCTGATCACCCGAGGGTGCCAGGCAGGGGCTGAGCTGCCACCCTGGAAGAGGGAGTGGGGAAGGAGACATCCACGAGTCTCTTCGGACTCCCTCTCTGAGCTCCCCCATGCCCTTGCAATGTTTTCCTCCTCCGCACATTGCCAAGAAATAGCTGGAGGCTTCTTCCTTCTGCACTGTTGGCTGCTGACCGGAGCCTGAGGCAAAATGTCAGAGCAGACAGACGTGCTCTGATCCAGCCTGGCCAGCCCAAGGTCGCTGCATTTCCCAGAGACCACTGGCCGGTGCTGAGCTGCTGCTGGGGGGCTGTGATGGGACGCTCTTTGGACACCTTCCAGGGCAGCTCAGGGCAGCAGCAATGATGGTGGGAAAGAGAATTGTATTCTCATGTAGGGGGGGTTCTGACAGTGAGGCAGCAGCAAACGAGCAGGAAAAGGCAGCTCTGACAAACCTCTGGCTGTTTACTGCTCCGCATGGGTAAGGCTGTCCGGGGAGGTTTCTTGCAGATGCGTGACAAGTATCGGCATGATCTAAAGGTTTGAGAGCAGAGTTGTGTCCTAGAGGATCCACTTTGCAAAATGAGCTTTCTCGTCCCCTGAAATTAACCCTTCCCACCCCAAACCAGTCCTAGATGTTCAAATGCAACAGCAGGACTGCTGTACTTGGAGGGGTTAATCCTGCCTCTCCCTCCCCACAGGCTTTTGTGCCTGGTCCATAGGAGGCTGGGTCCTGGCCAGACTCTGCGTGGTGCCATATGGAATCCTCCACCTGTTTGGGGGTTTCTCCTCCCCAGTCCTGGTGGCTTGCCCAGACCTGGCCGCCTTTCATTGCTTCTGATAGCAGGTTGGCAGCATCAGTTCTCGCGCTGGCATTGTCCCGCTGGCAGGCAAAGCCCCAGAGCCAGCTCAGAAGGAAGGTGGTCCTGTGTAGAACATCTCTTGCCAATGTGGCCTCAACCCAAAGTCATGGGGCTGGAGCAGAACCTCAGCCTGTGGAGACTCAGCAATCTGGCTGCCTCTCTGGCTTCGCTCACCAGCCCTGGCATCATAAACTTCTCCCCAGCAGTAATGCTTCTTGGAAGGGAGTGTGGGTGATACACTGTCTCACGCTGGGAACCACTGGGTAGCTGACTTGACACAGCCCTCTCATCAGGAAGGTGAGAACTGGCTGCTCTGGGCCAGTACTTCTACAAAAGGGATGGAGTGAGAAGTCCCCAGTTTTTCTAATGGCATCTCCACTGTTTCCATGACAGGACCGTGGGTGGCAGCAGCAGCAGAAGCGACCTCCAGGCCGCTCTCCGGCCTTCACGAACCCACAGGTATGCCTTGTGGGTCTCGGCAGCTCCAATGGCTTTCCTGTCCAGGTTCTCCAGGCATGGCACCAGGTCACCAAGCCGGGGCTCGCGGGAAGAGCGCAACAACCACCCCATCCTCAGCGTCTTTGAGCTTGAAAGGTTGCTGTACACAGGAAAGACGGCCTGTAATCATGCTGATGAGGTCTGGCCAGGACTCTACCTGGGAGATCAGTATGTATCGGAGGGCATACTGGGGCGAACTGGGGAGGGTTCGGGGTATTTTTGTGAAATGGGGAAATCTGGGAGGGGGAGGTTGGGAAAAGTGAGGGAGGGGAGGACATGGTAGGTGTGGTACATTGGGACAAAGGAAGAGGGAGGACATAAGCACGGCTGTGCAGAGAGTTCAGAGCACTGCTGGGGGGGGGACGGGGTAGGCGGAGGTGGTGTGCCCATGGAGTCAGAGATGGACTTAAAATTCAAGAATCTTAAGAATCTGGCATTTTTCCTTTGCATCCAGCTTTCTCAGATGTAAATGTTTGTCCAGGACGACCCTTACACTGTCCTTAGAAACGTTTCTTTAACTCGTCTGAACTTACGCATCTCTGCACTGTTTCTTACTCTCTGCAGAGATATAGCAGCCAACCGGCGTGAGCTGGCTCACCTGCGCATCACCCACATCCTCAACGCCTCGCACAGCAAGTGGAGGGGGGGTGCTGAGTACTATGAGGGCACGGGCATCCGCTACCTGGGCATCGAGGCCCATGACTCGCCTTCCTTTGACATGAGCCCCTACTTTTATCCTGCAGCTGACTTCATCCACCAAGCACTGAATGAAGGTCAGTGGGAAAGATTTCTGGGAGAGAAGTGGGGAGCTGGGATGGGAAGGAACTGTCCCAGGCAGATGGGAAGCTAGATTGATATCCTATTGCTAAGCATCCTAGAAAACAAAGGTGTTTCTAGTCTAGGATGGTGTCTCCTGCACTGGATCACCTCCTCCAAAGAAGGGACAGCCTAGGTGAGAGCACTGGCTCCCCAGGTCACAGCTCCAACCTGTGTCCTTAGCTGTGACTGGTCCTATTCAATCTGTTTTGGGACATCCCAATACACTGATACCCTTTGCCAAGAGAGGGACCTCAGTGTGTCACAGTCATACTATAACCTCTGACCCCGGAGGCTGCACACCTGAGCCGCAGCTCCAGGACGCACCATGGCAAACAGTCGGGTCCTCGGTAATTTTTTAATTGGGATTTTTGGTCTGCTGTGACACAGCCCCTGTGTTTCACCCCCAGGAAGGATCCTTGTGCACTGTGCTGTCGGGGTGAGCAGGTCGGCCACCTTGGTCCTCGCCTACCTCATGATCCGCCACCACATGCCCCTTGTAGAAGCCATAAAGACGGTCAAGGACCACCGCGGTATCATCCCCAACCGGGGTTTCTTGCGCCAGCTGGTCGCCCTGGACAATGCCCTGAGGCTGAAGAGGAGTGCGTGAAGGAGGATGAGAGGGGTTGTGCGGTGGGAGCGTTGTGTGTGCGGTGCTCATCTGATGCTGATGCCCGCTGAGTGGCAGAGATAGGGCTTTCCTCACGGTGCAGATGCTTGGCAGCTAGTGGGTTACATGCAACTGGCCCCTGGGCCTCCCCCTCAGGTAAGGGGTCCCCAGACATGCGAGCTATTCCTAATGGTAAAGCATAGGCCCTCAACCTGCAATCTTGCCACCTAGGTAGGCGTAACTTAGAGCCTCCTTCCCAGCCTGCTCGCTCCAAGATGCCTCCGGAGGGACTCGGCCCCATGTTTCAGGTTACTCTATCCCTGTTGGCTCCAAGAAGCCTTCAAGGCTTTGTTCTCCCACGTGGCAGATGCATTTGCCAAGCCAGTCCTGTCCCTCCCTCCCAGGAGACTGAAGCTCTGCGTGTTCCTTGTCTTGTTTCCCATTTGTTTTTGGTAAGTGTAGCAGTGTGAATTAGGTCTGGTGTGTGGGCTCAGGCAAACAGGCCTTTTGTCGTTGTGTTTGGATGTCCTCCATGCCTAGTGTTAACCTGTGAAAATAAAGCCAGTGCTAAGCAAAAAGCTTGGCCATCCCTTGTGTGCTTTGGGACAGACTTCATGTGTTCAGGCTGGGATCCGTCACAGGAGTCAGTGGGAGAGCATCACCCTGAGTGGGTTGAGATGGACCTGAGTCCTCCCAGATCCTTGGTGCAGGGGCTGAACCTGTCAGACTCCACTGGTGGCCAGTGCCTGTGCTGGGCCTCCCCGCTGTTTTCTTTTCCAGCAGTGGGGACAGAAAGGGGAGCTCCTGGTGGAAAGCAGAGCTGGGCTGGCAGTCCCCAGGGTCACCATCCATCACGAGGTGGCAATGTCGGTCTCCCAAAGGCAGGCAGGCACCAAGCCATCATCCAGGCTTGGGCTGTCCACTGGGGCCTGCGAAAACCACCTTGGCTGCTTGCAGAGGCGATGGGCGAGTCGAACCCCAGGAGGGTGGCCAGGGCCAGGAGCAAATGTCTGTGGTGGCCCATGGGTGCTGGGTGGCCCCACGGGTGCTGGGCTGGCACCCTGCCACCACTCATTGTCCGCCTGCTCTTATTATAGCCCCATTCTTCCTCCGCTTCCTGAGAACGCATGAAGCACTGCTCGGCTGCCGGCTGTATGTTGTGCTGAGATGATGTAAACACGTAGCAAGAGGAGCCCGACGGCCGCGCAGGGTGAGCCGCTTGGCTTGGGGCACACCGAGACCTGTGCTGTAGCACCCCATCACTGCTGCACCCGAGCAGTCCTGCCCTGGGGAATGCCTGCCTTCAGCTCAAGGGCAATCAGGAGAGCAAACTTTAGTTTGCAGAAGCTGTGCTGTCCTCTCTGTATGTTGCACAGCTCCTGGGCTGGGGACTCTGCTCTCAGAGGCCCCTGAGGTGCCACGGGGTGCTCAGGGCACGGCACCATCCCAGAAAGACAGCGGCAGAGAGAACAGACCGACTGCTGGCAGCGGGGCCAAGGTTACCCCAAGCAAGGGCTGCAGACACTGAGGCAAGGAGGAACGGGCGTTGGGCAACACGCAGGGGCTGGTCATGCTCTGCAGCATCGCTGGGTGCTGCTGGGACTGTTGGACATGCCAGAAGCTTCGGCGGGGGCGATTGGAGCTTGGCAAGGTCCTGAGGGGTGTAAAATGCCTCCTGTCTGATTTTGCAATTCTGCTTTGTGCTCCTTGCTGCTGCGAAGCTCCCTTTGTGCAGCCTGCTGCGAGGCGGCCCCCGAACGCAGAGCCTGGCTGTTGTTTGACAAAGCTGGGATCAGGGAGGCTCTGGGCACGAGGACAGGTTGTGTTTGGAGGATCAGCAAACTAATCCAGGGAGCGAAATCACTGACAGAGCCCGTGGTGTGCTGTACCTCACTGTGCTTGCAGCGGCTGAGCTGCTGTGTTGGGAGATCAAAGCGCAGCGTGGGGAAGTACCCCGATTTCAGGAGGTCTGTCAGGCAGAAACCTGCCTGATCCTGGGAGCTATTGGTGGAGAAGCACACACAGAGTCCACGATACTGTCATCCCTGACACGGGGCACGTGGGGGCACACGGAGCCATTTCACAGCCCCACACTGCCAATCCTGCTGCCCTCGTGGTCACTGGTCACCTGCAGGATCCACAGTTTGGATGAAGACGCTGATTGTGTCTAAAACCATCCCCTGCACAAGACTGAGAGCCACCAGGAGCTCAGTGCCTGCCAGGAGGTTCCCCCAAAGGGCTGGTGCATACCCAAGGACGGGCTGGGCTCCAGCCAGGAGGCATGTGAGGCAGGTAATGCAAACTTGGGTCATGTGCAGAGCATTTCTGCTGGATGTTGGGGCTGTATTTGAGCAGAGCCCCTTGCCTGTGCATGCTTCATGGGAACACATGTGGCAGAAAGGTGCATCGTGGGCATGTGTACCATGGGGACGTGTGTGGGGGGGAATGAGGATCATGAGAGACTTGAGAGGTGGAGCTTTGTGAACCTCATGAAGTTCAACAAGGCAAAATGCAGGGTTCTGCACATGGGCTGGGGCAATCCCCAGCACAAATCCAGGTGGGGCCGAGAATGGATGGAGAGCAGCCCTGAGGAGGATGATTTGGGGGTGTTGGTGGATGAGAAGCTCCCCGTGAGCCAGCAATGTGCGCTGGCAGCCCAGAAAGCCCCCAGCATCCCAGACTGCATCCCCAGCAGCGTGGCCAGCAGGGCGAGGGGGGATTGTGCCCCTCTGCTGCGCTCTGCTCTGGGGAGACCCCCCTGCAGTGCTGCCTCCAGCTCGGGGGGTCCCACCAGCAGAAGGACACGGAGCTGTTGGAGCGGGGCCAGAGGAGGCCTTCTCCCTCCTTCTCCCTCCTTCTCCCTCCTTCTCCCTCCTTCTCCCTCCTTCTCCCTCCTTCTCCCTCCTTCTCCCTCCTTCTCCCTCCTTCTCCCTCCTTCTCCCTCCTTCTCCCTCCTTCTCCCTCCTTCTCCCTCCTTCTCCCTCCTTCTCCCTCCTTCTCCCTCCTTCTCCCTCCTTCTCCCTCCTTCTCCCTCCTTCTCCCTCCTTCTCCCTCCTTCTCCCTCCTTCTCCCTCCTTCTCCCTCCTTCTCCCTCCTTCTCCCTCCTTCTCCCTCCTTCTCCCTCCTTCTCCCTCCTTCTCCCTCCTTCTCCCTCCTTCTCCCTCCTTCTCCCTCCTTCTCCCTCCTTCTCCCTCCTTCTCCCTCCTTCTCCCTCCTTCTCCCTCCTTCTCCCTCCTTCTCCCTCCTTCTCCCTCCTTCTCCCTCCTTCTCCCTCCTTCTCCCTCCTTCTCCCTCCTTCTCCCTCCTTCTCCCTCCTTCTCCCTCCTTCTCCCTCCTTCTCCCTCCTTCTCCCTCCTTCTCCCTCCTTCTCCCTCCTTCTCCCTCCTTCTCCCTCCTTCTCCCTCCTTCTCCCTCCTTCTCCCTCCTTCTCCCTCCTTCTCCCTCCTTCTCCCTCCTTCTCCCTCCTTCTCCCTCCTTCTCCCTCCTTCTCCCTCCTTCTCCCTCCTTCTCCCTCCTTCTCCCTCCTTCTCCCTCCTTCTCCCTCCTTCTCCCTCCTTCTCCCTCCTTCTCCCTCCTTCTCCCTCCTTCTCCCTCCTTCTCCCTCCTTCTCCCTCCTTCTCCCTCCTTCTCCCTCCTTCTCCCTCCTTCTCCCTCCTTCTCCCTCCTTCTCCCTCCTTCTCCCTCCTTCTCCCTCCTTCTCCCTCCTTCTCCCTCCTTCTCCCTCCTTCTCCCTCCTTCTCCCTCCTTCTCCCTCCTTCTCCCTCCTTCTCCCTCCTTCTCCCTCCTTCTCCCTCCTTCTCCCTCCTTCTCCCTCCTTCTCCCTCCTTCTCCCTCCTTCTCCCTCCTTCTCCCTCCTTCTCCCTCCTTCTCCCTCCTTCTCCCTCCTTCTCCCTCCTTCTCCCTCCTTCTCCCTCCTTCTCCCTCCTTCTCCCTCCTTCTCCCTCCTTCTCCCTCCTTCTCCCTCCTTCTCCCTCCTTCTCCCTCCTTCTCCCCCCTTCTCCCCCCTTCTCCCCCCTTCATGTCTCCGCCGAAGTGGAATAAACTTATTTTTAAAGGGCCCCAGACGCAGTCCCGGCTCCTCGCTCGGCTCCTCGCTCTGCCGTTTCGCTGTCAGAAATGCTCAGGAACGTGGAACCGAGTTTGCACATGTTGAGGGGTGGTTGGGGGTTTTTTTTTGTTTAAATGAGAAGTGGTTTATTTTTATGACTAAGTAGTTGAGAAGCTGTGCTGGGAATTCCACCATCAAAGCCCTGCCTGGGCAGCAAAGGCTGGGTTATTTTAATTTATGAAAGGGTTACAGCCTTTGAAGCTAAATATAATGCAACCAGTGGCTTCCTGTCCTGTAACACATACCTTGTGTGCTCTTGTGCCACGCGGGGGATAGGCAGCCCCCGGTCCTGCAAGCACTCAGCCCGAGACATGTGGTGAGTGCGCGTCTCTCCGTTAAACGGGGTACGTGTAAATGCTCCACAGCAGAAAATGCCAACGTGGTTGCGTTAAAGAAACATCCTAAATAAGAGAGACTTTGCTTTGTGATGCTCTGAGCAGCCGCGGCTCTCCTCAGCTTCCCAAGGCACGGGCTTTGGGAAACTCCGTGCACAGAGCCCAGCCTTGTTCAAAGGCCGAGCCGTGGGCATCGGAGTCGTGTGTTCTGGCTTTAAGCCCTGAGCTCACGAATACTCAAATCAGCAGAGTCTGGTAAAACTGCTTATCTGGACCTTGGCAGAATCGGGGCCATTGGTGTAAACAAGTCTGAGACCCAGTAAAGAAATCACATTTTCAACCTAAATAGGTACGGTCAAGATACTGTAACAGACGGCGTACACTGCCCTGCCTTGGCGTTTCGGCTCCTCTTCTGCATCGCAGTTTTTCCTCCTGTTGCCCGGCTGTAGCTGGGGGCACTCTGCAGTCCCCGGGCACGGGCCGGGTCACTGATTTGGAGGGGCACTGGCGATCCCCCATGGAGAACTGCTCGGCTTAGGGGCAGCTTTTGCAGGAAGCCTATTCCAGCATCACAGCAAAAATTATATGGAAGCTGCATTCAATTTTCTGATTCAAAGCCCACAGCTTTTGTGTGGGAGTAGAAAGAATGGTTTTATTTAATGACCTGCTGAGTTTTCCATTTGTTTTATTGGAACAAGAATTGGGGTGAGGGAGAAGCTCTGCTCAGCAAAACCCCCCGTGCCTGCACAGCATGGGCAGAAACTTGTGTCCGTCCTGACTTGAAATGCTGCAAAATACTGCAAAGTGTGGTTTGCAGAGGGCCAAACCACACAGCGTGGCCGGAGCAGGAGGGTCGGTGTTTGCAGAGGTGCTGGCCAGGCTGTTTAGTGGGGTGGTGGTGGTTAAATCATGCTGTGGGGGTTGGGAGGGAGGAGCAGGGCTCGGGTCACCCCGTTTGGCAGCTCAGCTTGCGGTGGGGTCGAACTGAACCCTCGGTGCTTCTGCTTCTGCCCGCAAAGGGGAGGGTTTGCAGTTTGCATGAGAAACCACTTTGCTGGCCAGATGAGCCACCTCCTTCTTCTGCGCATCCGTCTTGTAGTGAGGAGGGTCCCGAGAGCCGGTGCGTGTCTGTAGGTACTTCCCCAGATGTCTAGTCACCCCTTTTTTCTCATTTTTCAATTAAATAATTATTCCAGCGCACTGCCTTCAGGGATTCTGGTTTCAGGTACAAAACCAGTAGACTTAAGCTGGTGAAATGGGTTGTTTCGGTTTGGGTTTGGTGCCCATCAGGTCTTCATTTCACGTTGGTTGGAACCAGATTGGATCCATTCCCCTTGAACTAAAAATACGGCCGCCTTTGTCAGGCGAAGGGGTTTGCGCTAATCAAAACCATCGTGCAGCCGAGGCGCCCACCGCGTCGATGGGCTCTGGTGGGGAGGAGCGGGAGGGAAAGGGGCCGCCCAGCGTCTGGAGGACCTCGCTTTTCCCATTGCCTTGCGGAGACCCGCTGCTCGAGGGCTCGTCCTGGTGGGACCTTCTCATCTTGGCCGAGCCGATGGCTGTTCCCCGATGGGGAAAGGGCACTTCCCCGGAGCCGCGCTCGCTTTTCGGCGCCGCAGCCTGGAGCTCATGAATTCTGGAAAGCCTATTTAACGGGAATGAGCCTTGCTAAGCTGGTGAGTCTAAAATTAGCCTTGCCAGCTGTGTTGCGGCTGGCGGGGACATGTTAGACCGGCTCCTCTCTGCTTCCTTCAGTACGGGGTGGCAAGTTACAGCGTCTCTCGTTCCACCTCAGTTTTTTCCCCGCTGCTGGTGCGAGTGCTCCTCTCTTGGCACCCACATGGCTTTTACACACAGCGATTGCCACCTGGGGGGAATTTGGGCTTCTAACGTGGGGCAGTGCTGAGTGAGCAGCTTGCAGGGTTGGGGAATAGGATTTCTGCCCCATGGGATGGGGTGCGGAGCGCAGGGACCACGGGGACAACCCCTTGCAGAGGTGTGGGTGTGATGTTCAGGGGTTTGTACGCTGCGTTTTGACTCCTTCAGAATGAGTGCAGAGGGATGCGCCGGGCGGGGGGGGGGGGAGCCTGGCATCAGCGGGGGCTGTCATCCCCGGGGATCCGGCTTGAGCAGAGCAAAGCGCTCGCCGTGGGCGGCAGCAGTGTTTCAGGCCCCTCTCCCCTTGCTGAAACTGGGATTTGGGCTGTTTCTGCCACCACAGCCCTCGTGGCACGGAGGGGAACGGCTGGGGCTTTTCTGCAGATTCTTGGAATAGCGCTCAGTTTGAAATACACATTATTGCCTTACTTGTGACCCATCGTTGTTGCCATAACCCGCTGCTCTCTGTTTGCCCAGCTTCCAACGAGGCTTCCTCCGTCCATCACCAGCTGCTCTGCTGCCTCTGTCTCACCACCGCGCGCACCAGCATTACCTCATTTACTTGCTCAATGGCTTTTTTAAGAGCTGATAGACTTTTTTTTTCCTTTTTGGTGAGCATTTCTCAATCATTTCCAGCAGGGAAATAGAAAAAAAAAAATTAAAATAACCTTTCCTATTGTCTTTTCCTGCACCTGGTGGTCTCAAGAGCAGAAGGGTGGGAGAGCAGGACCTGACAAACAAATCCTCCCATTCTCGCTCTGTCGATGAGGTGGCTGATGAATTGTCTCTGGCAATTACAGGAGGTAAAGATCAGCAAGTGGCTCTGCCCTATGTAGCAGGAAAACCCCATTTCCTGCGGTCCAGACTCTCGTCTGGTGCTCGCTCTGGCTGCACAGCCACAAACTGCCGTCCCCGGAGCCGAGTGCTTTGGCCATCGCACCGATGGGGTATGTCAATTCAAAACACACGGCAAAGCGGATACCTGACAAAGTGCCGGGACGGCTGCGCTGCCGGGAGCACCGCCGGCACGTGGCACCCTGCGAGGTCCGCGAGTGCTCCCTCCCCCAGCCGAGGGGAGCCGGCGCTGGCTGTGCCGCGGTTGTGCTGTGGTTTACAGCGTGGAAGATCTCTGAGCTCGCTGACACCGTAGCATCGCTTTTCCTAGTTGGCAAGACTTGCTCGGCCTCCCGCACCCGGTGTGTTGCAGACACTGCTTTATTAGACCGAAGCTGGTCCGTGCTTTCCCCGGGGAGCTGCGTTCAGCCGCCCGGCTCTGCCCATGGGCACAGCTCCCGGCCCCAGCGCTGTGGCGAGACCGGGAATAACTGGGAATTGAGTGTCCCAGGGCAGGATCTCACCCCAGCGGTGCCGCCTGCCCATCCTGTTCTGACTCCCCTTCCTCCGCAGATGTCCTGGGCCCCTCTCGAGCACATGCCGCTGCCTTCTGTCCCCATTGCAGCGGGGAGGGAACCAGACAGACCAAACCTGGGATCTCGCCGCTTGTGCAGAGGTTTCCATGAAGGATTTTAGTGGGTTGTAATTAAACCCAGAAGGGTTTCTGTAGGAGCTTTTTGATGAGATTGCGCAGCGCGGGAACAGAGGGGCGGAAGGGGCGGGGGGAGATGCTCTGCGGAGCACAGATGGGGCTGGGGGGCTGCTCTCCTTCAAAGTCCCGTCTGAGCGAGATCTGATGAGAAATCAAAGCTCCAGCTCTTGTGGGGTCAGCATGATTTCAAGACCATAAAAAGCGGTGCTTGTTTAGTGCCAGAGCCTGACTCTGTGTCAGCCCCCCGCAGAGGCAGCTGCAGTGGGGCTGCTCTTTCTGTGCCTTCCCCCCTCGGTGCCGTGGGGACCCTCCTGGGGTGGCTGTGCTGTCACCGGCTCTGCGTGACACTTTCCTCTGCATTTCCCCTGTGGTGCCAGACTTGCAGCGAGACACGGTGGCCCAGGCAGCGGTGCGTGGCTGGTGTGTAGCCGGCACCCACATTTTTTGCTTGGAAAAGGGGATTCAGTCACTGTGGTGGCAAATGTGCTCCTGCACAGCCCCGGCGCTTCTCCCAGCACGGAGGACGAACCCACCACTTGCCATTTCTGGCTCCCACAGAGCAATGACAGATGCCAACTGTTCTTGTTTTTCAAGCTCTTTATTTTTGCTCTGTCCTTCCCTAAATCCCCTTCCAGCCTCCCTGCATTTCTCTGGAGATGAAAGCACGGGGCCTCCTTTCCTCCCCGACGCCTGGGTTCTGCCTGGGCTATGTTTCTGCTGCTGGAGAAGGGGTTTGTGTCTGTAGAAACGTAGCGGTCTCTCCTGCCTGTGCCGCGCTGGGCTGCTCCAAGGGGCTGCTGCTATTCCTGGGGAGGTCTCCAATTCACGGGCCACGAGACGATGTCTTGGCCGTGGTTTCTGCCCACTTTGCAAATACCAGAGGGGACAAAGTCAGCCCAGGCTCTCTCCACACTTACAGCATGTCTTCTTCACCTCTTTTTCCCCTTCTTCCGTCCTAAACACTGAGTTTTCTCTTCCCCCCAAAGGGTGCTCCTGCAGTCTGGGGCTGATTCACACCAGTAGACCCTGCACGATGCCTCCCGTCACGTTCCAGGACCTGCCACTGAACATCTACATGGTTATTTTTGGCACCGGCATCTTCGTCTTCGTGCTCAGCCTCATCTTCTGCTGCTACTTCATCAGGTGAGCTGGGGGCGGCTGTGGCAGTGGGTCGGCATCCTCGGGACACCCCCAGTCCTTTTGTCCCATGACACGGGAACTGCTCGCCACGAGGATCTGCCCTGAGGAGCGGGGTCGGCTGCCCGCTGTGCTCCAGCCGGGCGCAATTGTGGTCCCTGCAGTCCCCCGCGGCCGGAGCAGGGCAGGAAACGCAGGAAGGGGCTCTTGTTTTTCAGGGGACCACGCGGAGGGCCGCATTGTGTTGGGCAGGGAAGGAGCAGTGCCGCGCGGGAGAGGATGTGTCTTTACATTACACTCCCTGCTCAGGGAGGGCTATTTTTAAACCCAAAGCCGAGGCAGCAGCTGGTGTGTTTCTGCAGGGCCCGGGTGGCTCAGTCCTTCCCCTGGGGATGCCCCAGCTCCGCTGGTGTCCTGTGCATCTCTCAGCCATGTTTGGGACTGTAGAAGCACTTCTCGATGCCTCGCTTGGAGGAGAAGCTCGGCTATGAGCAGTCCCCTTCTCCCCATGTCTTGCTGGGTTTCTCTGCCAGGCAGTGTTCCCCGGCGCCCTCGCCCCAGCCAAGGTCACAGCAGGGCCAGGAGCTGCCGGCAGGCGAGTGCTGGAAATACGGCGTTTCCTGCACCGCGAACGACTTCCTAAGGCAAACAATCGGGGCTGCAGGCTCTTATCGCTCCCCGCTGCCGATTCCTGCCGGCGCTGGGGGGGACACGGGGCCCTGTGGCGCTGCTCTGCCCGGGGCACGGCAGACCTGGAGCTGCTTATCCCTAAATCCTGGTTGGGAAGGGCGCATCCCCCTGATTTCGGGTGCCTCCCAAATATTTTTGCCCACACTCTTCAGACCTGACCCTTGAGGATGCTGTAAAACTGACAGTGCCTTTTTCTTTCCTCCTCTCCAGCAAACTGCGGCACCAGGCTCAGAGCGAGCGGTTCGGGTACAAGGAGGTAACGCGATGGTTGTTTTCTGCATGTACCTGAGCGGGAGGTGGGCGCAGGTTGGGGGGGACACAGTGGGGACTGATGCTGCTTGTCCCCAGCTGAGCTGAGGGACTCAAAATCAGCGTGACAGGACACACTGCCCGCAGTCCCCAGGCTCGACCTGCCCGGCTCAGTTCAGCTCCCATTGGGGCTTCTGGCAAAATCCCTCCTGCTGTTCATTCCTCTCCCTCCTTTTCTCCTCAGGTGGTTCTGAAAGGCGATGCACGGAGGCTCAACGTGCACGGGGTGAGCGGCACCGCCTCTGGGTCGGGATGGATTTGGGACTAATGGGGACGATACTCTGGGGCACATCCCCTCTGCTCCGTGGGGTCGGAGGGGCTCACAGGCAGATGAGGATGTGCATGGCTGGGAATGGGGAGGGAAACCCCCTCCATGGGGGCGTTTGCAGAACTGGGCTGAACTCCCAGCTGGAAATACCCGGGAAGAGGCACCGCAGTGGTGGGATTCCCTCGGCTGTGGCGTTCCTGGTGGGAGCAGGACCATGGGTGGGCGTTGCGCTGGGTGCCACGCATTCGCCCCCACCCTCACCCTCCGTCTCGCCTCCCGCAGCAGACCTGTGCCGTCTGCCTGGAAGATTTTAAGGTGAAGGAGGAGCTGGGGGTGCTGCCGTGCCAGCACGCCTTCCACAGAAAGTGAGTATCGGCCGGGGCAGCCAGCGGAGGGACGCGGGAGGGGTTTTTTTCCCCGGCGGGGACATGCATCCTCCTGACTTTCTGCCCCGCAGGTGCCTGGTGAAGTGGCTGGAGGGGCCCTGCGGTTGCCCCATGTGCAACCACACCAC
>NW_009648254.1:1042634-1045191 GCF_000708025.1 Charadrius vociferus
CCTGAGCCCGGCAAGGGTGGGTGAGTTGGTGGCTGCGCTGAATGGCTACGCAGCCCCCCCAACGCAGGAGCAAGATGCTGCAGATCTCCCCAGCAAGGACAGTGCGTATGCTTCCACAGCTGAGAGAGCAGCAGATGTTGGATCAGTGTTCCTACACCTCCTTGCAAAGCTGGAAGCTGCCAAGACCCAGGAGTCTCTGGGTGTCCCTGTGGTGGGTCCAATCCTATGCCGCGTGATGGGATGGATGTACATCTTTGCTGCAACACATATTGTGGAGAGACCCTGGACAAACGCGAGGTCTCAGTCGGTAGCACAGGAGCTGCTGGCGTTGCTGGTTAAAGCTGCAGGGTGCAGGTCAGTGGCTGAATTCCTTCGGGGAAAGAATGAAGATGAGGAAGGAAGATTTGCAGCAGTGATGGGGCTTCTGAAACAGGAGCTGACCAAGTAAGTTGGAAGGGGAGGGCAGCGCTGGAGACAGTGGTGTGTTTGGCTGGTCTCTGTGTAGGAAATGCTGGAAACTTTTGGGGAGACTGTGTGAGCTCAGGCAGTACAAGATGCTAGATAAATCTGGGGCTGAGAGCTTTACAGATACCCAGTAATGGAAGGTGGTGGTGGGGGGGAAATCAGTCAGAGCTTACTGTCAGCTGAGAGACCCAAATGTGTAGGAAATGAGCATTCGTTAGTTCCAATGTTCATTGAGCTTGTGTGTATTTCCAGAGACACTTGGAAGCGTAACCCTGCCACAAAGTTCGTGTTCTCCTGGACGCTGAATCATGTCACTCGGCCCTGGCTCAGCCATTACCTGGAGCGTATCCTCCCACCGTCGCTGCTTATCTCAGATGACTACCGGGAGGAGAATAAAATCCTGGGTGTGCGCTGCCTCCATCATATCATTCTCAATGTGGTAAGAGATTTGAGAAATGAGATCCCTTTCTGTGTCTTGCTTGAAGGAAGGGTGGGTTGGATGCCTGTTTGGATTCCTAACTTGTAATCCTGGTTCTGCTGTTAACGTAGCAATTCTGCTCTATCCTCCATACTGTCCCTGTGTGTTTAAATATATGTAGTTCTTACATTTGTTAACAGGAAGCAAAGAACTGCTTTGCCACCTTCTGAACTCAGCCGATTCACATACCGGACTGACAACGGTTTGCAAAGCAGGATATTAAAGTAATGCCAGTGAAACTGCAAAAATGCAGCTGGGAGACAAAGGAAAGTGGCTGTTCCTGTGCGTGGCAGGGCTTAACATGCATTTTTACAGCACCTGCTCCCCTTTCTTGTAAGCAGTGTTCCTAATGTGCAGTATGTGCAAGAGTTTGTGAAGGCTGTTCCCTTTTATTAGGTTAAGTGGGTGCTGGTGTGATGCATGGGAATAATGTTCTCTGTTGTTGCAGCCAGCTGCTGATCTGTGCCAGTTCAACAGGGCTCAGGTTGTGTACCATGCCCTTTACAACCATCTTTATTCACGAGAGGCCCCTCTCATCCAGGTAGGACAGCAGAACTTCATTTTAATCTGCCTTGTGGTATTGTGTATCAGCCCCACGAGGGATAGGCAGGAGGAGGCAGAACCTGTTTCCTTGCAGACAGTCTAGTCAGGCTGTTACTAGCTGATGCTTGTGGCCAAGAGACAAAGTAACTCAGTAGATTTCAGGAAAATATCAAAGTGGAGGGAAGATCTCTTGCCTCCTGTCCCCTTCTGGGTGGCAATCTTGCTGAAGAGGGCTGGTAACAGGTAGTAGGAGTAGTTGGGTCTGTCAGGTGAACTGCAGCAGCTGTGGGTAGTCAGGGGGTTTGGGAGTTACTGGTGTTTTGGAGAGAACGTCAGCAGAATTTCACAGGTTTACTGTCTCGCACTGAACCAGGCAGTATTGCTGTGCCTGCTGGACTTGCTGCCGATCCTGGAGAGAACCCAGCGGCAGCAGAAACAGGCCAGGCCAACCGCCCCCTGCGATGAGGTGCTGCAGCTGGTTCTGACCCACATGGAGGCAGAGCATCGCCTTGCGCTGCGGCGGGTGTATGCCAGGACCCTGCCTGCCTTTGTGCAGAGGTGAGAGCAGCAACTGCAGCGCTGCAGGGACTTGCTTTGGCCTTGGTCTGTATCACCCTCCTCAGTGTTTCTTTGTGTTGGCAGACTTGGCATCCTGATAGTGCGGCACCTGAAGAGGCTGGAGCGAGTTATCCTGGGATATCTGGAAGTCTGTGATGGCCCTGAGGAAGAAGCCCGACTGGGAATACTGGAGACGCTGCAATGCACCATAGAGCATGCTTGGCCCAGGTACTGGTCTGGGGGTGAAAGACACTATAGAAAGCATATCTTGAATGCTGTCCCTCTTTCAGAGCCAAAGTTACTGTTGCTTGAGGAAAAGGCCCTGAAATCTTAAGGGAGAATCTCTCACAGGGAGGAATTGCAGGCATTACTGCTTTGCTGAAAAACCTGACCAAAAAGTTAGGCTGAATCATCATTTTGATCTGTCTTTTGCCTACTCTGGAAGCATCATCTTGGCTAAAAACTAATGTCTGAGTGGCAGAACTGTGGAGTAAGCCCTCCGCTGTGAATTAG
>NW_009648254.1:1045204-1065098 GCF_000708025.1 Charadrius vociferus
GACAGGGATTCCTGATGCACCCGCTGAAGGTTTCCTCTATGTTTGGGGCCTGTGTTCTCCCTCCCATGGACATACTGAATGCAGCAGCTTCTTCAGCCTCATTGCTGAAGCAGTTGCTCATCTTAGGCCAGCTACAATCCTGCTCCACACATAAATGCCAACTAGCAGCTCCTGCCTGAAGTGTCTAGGAACTGCTGAGCAGGGCTGTGCTTTCCCTTGGCTTGTGAAGGGGATTTAGAGTAAAGCAGGATTGCTCTTTCCCTCGCAGGATGCCATGCAGACTCCCTGTGCTCCTCAAAGCCCTGCTGAAGATGATCTGGGACGTACACACCGACCAAGGTTCAACACCAGAGCCCGTAAAAGCCACCTTGCTCCAGGGGGCCACTGAATGCCTCATCCTGCTGGATCGCTGCTCTGAAGGGCAAGTGAAGGTGAGCCGGGGACCCAGCACTGCTTCATCTCTGATCCCTTCCCCCTTAGAAGGGGCAGCATGGTGCATGCAAGAACGCTCTTGCTTCCTCGGTCCCATAGTATTTTGAAAGCATCAATTTCCACCCACTTCAAAGTTAGTACTTGATTTGATAAGTGACTTGATACATATCAACAGGTATATGCTTTCTAGAATTCTCATCCAACAGATAGCTGGCATTGGAAATGGATGCTTTTCTTGTTTCAGGTCCTGCTGGAAGGCGTGTACAGCAGCTGTGAGGAGAACCGCATACGGGAATGCATCAGAAAAGTCCAAGAGAACACATGAGGTGTGGCTGATCGATGCTCACCCTGCTTTTTGTACAGTAAAAATTTTATTTATTTAAAGTTACTGTCTTTCTCATCCCACCTGTCAGCCCCATACCTCCCACAAACAAGACACATTTGTGTGCTCGCCTAGCCACACGTGGGCTTCTCCAGCTTTAGAACAAAGCAGTAGTGCCCCCCAGTCCAGGTCCCTTCCCAGAGCACAGTCCGAGCTGAGCCTTGTGTGGTTGTAGAGAAGGTGGGGAGTCTTCTTCAAACTGCGCTTCATGAAAGAGTTGTACAAACTTGCTGCAGTTGCCTGGGGTGGGGACAGAAACCCTTCTTTTCTTAAAGAAAAGTATTAGTCTAGAGCATGGAAAAAGTAATTCATGAGGGTCCTGCAGAGTGGCGAAAGCTGGAAGGAGTTCTAGCGACAGATCTGGAGTCCTGTCATTCAGTACAAAATACGGGTTCAGGAAGAAGTCAGGCTGCTTTCGTTTTGGTGGTTGGCTCTGTTTCTTCTTCATACTCTATTTCAATGTAGCGACGTTTTCTTCTGGTTGGTCCTTTCAGGGGAGTTTTCCCTTTAGATTTGGAGTGAGAGGCTTTCTTCTCTACTTCTTCCTCCTCTTCCTGCTCCTCTTCACTACTTGCCTCCAACTTATCCATGTCCTGAGAAAGAATGACAAGAGTGATGTCAAAGCATCCTGTGTAACTAAACCTCCTCTTTCTGCAAAATTATCTTGTGTATCTGGTTCCATTTTATAATTCCTGGCTCCCAGCTGTCTAGCCAGAGGAGATGGGGTGTAGCGGACACCATGCAGTCTGGCTGTATCATTATGTTCCACGAATCTGATTTTGCTGGCTCTTACCCCGTCACCAGAGACACAAAGAGAGTGGAGGTCACTCTCAAACAGTTTATACCGGGAGTTTCACTTACCTCAAAGTCACTGAGGTCACTGTCATCTGCTTCCACAAATTCTCTTTTATCCGTGTCCTGTAAGAAATAAAGTCAGAAATAAATACCTGCACACTGAGCACAATACAGCGTCACGACTCACAATGGAAGGAGCCATCCAGGGCACCGCTTGCACACACATACTTTTTCTGAGTTCACCTCTCCTAATCTCCTCTTCTCACCCCGACGTTCACGCTACAACACCCAGCACGTAGGTGAACCAGAGGTCCCACGCCAGGTCAGGGAAGATTAACTGTGGTGCTGTGGCTGAAAGCATTACCTCGTCATCTTCTTCTTCCTTCTCTGCATCAGACTCACTCTCGCTTTCTGCATCTTGCTGTTGTAGAGCTTTGTCAAAGGCATGGATGGGGAAGTTGTAAATGTCTCCATACTGAAAAGGAAAATACGTATTTTCTGTAAGTCAGAGGACGAAGACAGCCATTGGTGATATGGTCACCTAAACCCCATGGCCTGCATGGAGGCAGTACAACGTAGGCTGAACTTGTGGCTCAGCCCTTCCCTGATTCTCAAGCATGCACTCCTGTAGAGAAAACGAGGGGCTCTGTGTTTTGGGGAAGCAAGGCCTCCAGCCTGTTATAAAGCCACTCGAAGGGCAGTGTGCAATCATCCCCTACCCCTCCTACACAGGTGGTGCTTCTCTTTCATACCAACACCCGTGTCCCTCACTGCAGAACCAGCAGGACAGAGGGCAGTAGGAGCAGTTTTACGGCTGTGTTCCCAGTGCAGTGATCCTTACGGTATCCTGTTTCAGTCTTTCCAGTAATTCCTTCTCAATGGCGTTATCCAGCTGAGCGGCAATCAGGGCCTTCTCCTGATGGAGCAAAGAGGAGCTGTGTCAGTAGTTTGAAAGACGTGTGGAACAGAAGCAATAGACAGGAGATTACATGAAGGAGTGGTATTACCTCTCGTCTCTTCTCTCGCCTTTCAATCTTTCTGCGTAAAGGAACAAGCTTCCTCCTACAGGGAACAACAGGCACTAGTTAGTGAATCTGTCAGCCTCTTGCGTAGCAGGTGAGCAAATTCTCATTTAGGGGAACAACCAGCAGTTATATCATTAGAAATGTGACTGCAACTAGTTGAAGTGCATTTATATACTCAGACTACACCGCAGTTAAATCCATTTCTGCCAGGTTTATTTACAAGCCTGCCAAAGCCTCAGGGAAACAGCTGGGTGCACCAGGGCCCTGCGTACAGCCGGTGACAGTGGCTCAGTGGACAGGCAGCAGCTTTAGGCCAAAGCAACATCATTGCTCTAGGTCACGTCACTTACTGTCGCTTCAGCGTCAGCTTCCGGATACGGATGAGGTACTGTGTGATCTTAGTGAACCGCTGCTTGCATTTGTGTCGGATGAACCGTGGCCAGTAGATGAGGTTCTCATCTATCTCTTCCAGCGCTTTCTCATAGTTCTTGCTCAGCAGGACCTGGAGGGGGAAAGGGAAATGGTCGAGCTACGGAGCAGCAAGAAAGCAGGGACATGTCTGCTCTTGGGAGCTCCCTGCACTCCCCTGCCTCTCGGTGTGTTCCATTAGAGGTGTGTTAGTAGTCTGCTCTTGTTAACTCACCCGCTCCCAGAGCCGACGGGGAAACGCTGCCCGCTCTATCGTCTTCATGTACAGGTAACACCGACCTAAAGAAAAGAGGAATGTGATCCTGGGAAAGAGACTAAGCATGTCCCCATGATCCCGGGGGAGAGACCGAGGGTGTCCCTGTGATCCCAGGAGAGAGACCAAGCGTGACCCCGACAGCGGCAGAGTGCTGGGAGCTGGCACGGCTGCAGGGATTTGTCCCTTCTCCACCCCAGGGGTGGTCGGGTGCCACTGCCGGGCTCTCACCTTTCTCCTCCCGGATGGTGGCGTACTGGCTGTTTGCCAGCGGGCAGGAGGAGCGGTTGCACAGTCCCGTCAGGTTGTACTCATTGCGGCAAAAGTTTTGGGTTTTTGTCCTGGAAGGAAGAGAAGTGGGATTAAAGGGGAAGGGCTGCCCCTGTGCCTCACAGCCACAACTGTCACATGTGGCACAAGGACAAGGGGAACGTGTTGGGGTCTGCGGAGCAGCCAGATCCCGCTCCTCTCTCTTCCCCCTCAAGCTGGGAGAGCTCAGCCCACCCTGTCCCCCCAAAAAACTCACGTTATCTTGTAGGAGCAGAACTGCCTGTTCCCCAGCGTGTCCCACACAACCTGCGAGGACAAACAGCGGGTGACACACCCCGCCCCCCCTCACCCAGCGCCCCGGGCCACCCCGCCGCGGCTCTAACGGGGCGGGGGGACACACGATCCCCCCGCCGCGCCCCCCCGTCAAGCATTGCGGTCCCCTCTCTGCACCCCACGGGCAGGCGGGGGCGGGGCCACCGGCGACGCAGGGACAGCTCGTCCCCCTTCACGGCCCCCGCCGTGTCCCTCTGTCCTCCCCGGGCTGGGGACGGGGACCGCGCCGCCACGTGGTGGGTGGGGTGGGGGGGGGGAGCGGTACACCCCAGCCGGACGGAACCGACTGAGCGACGGGGCGGCTGCCGGGCGGAGGGCGCAGGCGGAACCGAATCAACCGGCGGACTCACGTCGTCCGAGTGCATGATGGCGGCGGCGGGGGGGGTGGTGAGGCCGGCGGCCTAGCGCGCCGCCCTTACCCGGAGGGGCGGGGGCGGGGTGTCATGGCGGCGGGGAGGAGCGTCGTCCGCGGCGGTGCCCAGGCCGGGGAAATAAAGCGGCGGCACTTAAACCCGGGAGGCTGTGGCGGGCGGTGCGCGCCGCCATCGGGGCCCTGTCGAGTGCGTTGTCCCTGGGCGGCCCCGCGCGGGTGCTGGTCGAGGCCTGTCTCTTGCGTGAGGCACCGGGGGGGCGGTTGGGGGGGTCCCGCCTCGGGCCGCGGCGGCTCTGCCCTCCCTCCTCTGGGCTTTCGGTAACGGAGCATGGCAGGTGCCGCGGAGACGGGGCCACTGACGCCACCAGCTCCTGCTGCAGACCCACACTGTTTAATTTTCCGCCGCAGGAGCTGTGAGGGAAACGTTTGTCTGCCCGAGGGGGAACACTGCTTCCTCCGCCATGACCCATCTCCCTCCGTCTCCGCGGGCTGCAGAGCTGGCGGTACCTGCTCATAGCCCTGCTAACCCACTCAACAGTTAGATTAATATTTTCAGCAGAGTGGGTGGAAAAAATCAGGTCGTTTGATGGAAAGATTATGACCTAATTCTTCACTCAGAACAGAGAAACTCCATCAATGCCCCCTGGAGCAAGGCGGCTTTTACCGGCTCTGGCGTTGAACCTTGGGCAGTGTGTACCTCCCAGATCACCTTCAGCAGGGCTTTGAGGAGCACAGGGAGCCTGCATGGCATCCTGCAGAGGGAAACGGCAACCCTGCCTTACTCTAAATCCTCTACACTGCAGCTAATTTATTAATTACAAAGCCTGAGCTGCCAACGCTGGAGGAAAGAGTCTGAGTTCTGTGGCCAATGGTGGGTGCGGTGCCCGGGGAGGGCTGGCGGTGAGGAGCCCACCGGGCTGGAGGCAGAGGGTCCTCTGCCTTGGTGGTGCTCACAGGGGTGGGTTTCCAGAGCAACCGGCCGCCGGGCAGGCAGAGGGGTTTGGTGTTAATATTTAACTGGGTGGTGCGTTGCGGAGGTGTGAATAGATCCCCGAATAGAATGGCTCGCTTTTTTTTCCTTCCATCACAGAGAGCAAACACGTTTTTCCTTTTATTCTTGGCAAAGCAGGGAAACAGGTGGAAGATAAAAATAACACAGGTTTTGAGAACAGGCTTAAGCATTAGTCACTTCCAGTCAGCCTAAGAAATATAATTTCATCTTGCATGTGCAAAGCGAGGGGCAATGGTCCCACCGTGGATGTGGGATTGCCTGACAATAGCCATTTATGACCTTTGGTAATGAGTCATAAGGTACCAAATCTTGACAAATTGTTATTACCCTCCCGTTTCCCTGCTGGCAAGCGCATCTGCATTGTGCTGCCGGGGCTCCAGAGCGGTGAATCATCTGCTCTTTCTGGCAAGTGAAATGGCTGCGCGTTACACAACTGCTCGTTCAAGACAGAAACAAGTTTATATAAACTGCCAACGGTGGAACGAGAGAAGTTGTAAGTTTGAGGTGTCACTGGAAAAAATGAGGTGACGGGAACTTCTCTGATACTTATAAAATTAGTCTGGTACTTCTATTACTTCACTCTCTGTCTCTTGACTGTAACATACTTTTACAGATCATTGTACTCGGTAATTATTGCTAACAGTGCAGCTGCTCTCTTTCTAAACTTGTGCCCAGGAAATTGCAAAAGGGCAATTAAATCAACGTATTGTACTTCTCGTTGCGGTGGGTTAGGGTTGCAAACACAGCCTGTTACCCCATCTCAGCCGAGAGGCAGGGATTTTTAAAAACGCTCTATTAGTCACTTATAATCACAAGGGATCTAAGTAGCTTTGTTGGCTGAGTCTGCATTTAAGAGCCTAAAAGTGCTTTCAGCCATATTTCTACCTGAAATTCGTAAGAGTTCTTCAAATAAATGAATTAATGGATGTTGGAAAGGACACACGAACGGCTGTATGTAGCACATAAATAGCGCAACACACAAAGCTGTACTGAGACAGCAATGAACGTTTGTTTTAACTGTCTTCAGAGGACTGTGGAGCACATTAGCAGTACAGTGTCATCTTTATTGACGGCCTGGCAGTGACACAGATGGATTGTGCCCGGTTGTTACAGAAAGGTCTCACACTGGGGAGTACAGCAGAATTCTGGAGAAAGAAGTCTCCCAAAGCTGATGCCGCTGATTTAATTTTCATTTTCTCCAGTACTTTTCTTTCAAAAACAGTAAGCGCTTTAAAGACATTACTAAATGCCACTGGACTCATTTGGGAGAGATGATAATAGTATCCTGGACTGCGTGGATGGACTGTGCCCAAGACAACGTTGTTCTGCAGGACAGATTGATACGATTCTCCTCAGTTTTGTAACTTTTTTTTTACAGATGAGGTGCAGTGAGTTTGGGTAACTAGCCTAGAAGCCACACAGCACTTGAGTGGCTTAACTAAATGGAGAGAGCCTCCAAATCCTGGGTCCGTAGTCCCTGCTGTGAATTGCGTGGCCGAGAGAAGAGGACGGCGATGCAGCCTGTGTCTGTCCTGTGTCCACGAGCCTTGGGGGAGGCTGGGTGATTCTGGAGCACTAATACATCTGTATTGTGTCAGCGTAATACAGCTTCAAAAGGGGGCACGCATCCTTGCACTTGCTATTCCGCATTTTCTGCCTCCACGTCACTGTCATCTGTTAGAGGGAAGTCGCGCAGGGTTTTCTGAGTGGTGTAGCTTGTTTGATCATTTGTTTTTTAGTTTTCCTCTTTGTAAAAATGGTGATTAATTTGAATAGTTAACAGGAGCATTACCACTTGTGGAGAAAGCCAAAGCAGCCAACAGCTTTAGCCCAGGGAATACCAGCTGTGAGTTAGGGAACGGACCATAGCTCTAAACTTTTCTGGTTTTATTGTCTTGAGTTTTCTGTCCCTTTATTGAGGGCAGAGTAGACCCCAAAAGGTAAGACACAATCCCTGGCAAATTTATTCTTATCTCCCCCCCAGATCTCTGGATTATCAATCCCCTATACTTTAAGGGCATAAAGTATACTTAAAACTCACAATCTTCTCCTCTTTAGCAGGAGGGTTGCGCAGGTACCAACAGAGAGGAGCATAAGCAATATTGATAACTCCGATGATGATCATCAGCCAGGGAAACCCAATAGCTCGTACAATTGCACCACCTGTGGATGGACCTGCAAATTTAAAAATTAAAAAAGGCTAAGAGGACAGAGAGCGAAGGGTGCCTGTCCAGTTCGGAGGGGGGCTATAAATCTACAGTGTCTGGGTTGCAGACTCCATGCTGGTTTCTTGCAGTGGACGCTGGGTGGAGGAGAGGGAACGATAAACCAAGCGAGATACACATGGAGCGCATCATCCCATGGGTAAGCGTTCCTCCGTACCAATCGCAAAGCCCATGCAGAAGGCAACATCAGCTATGGCGTAGACACTGCCGTAGACAGAGGTGTGGCGAAGGTCCACAAGGTATCCCATGATAGGCATCATTGAGGAGTCCACCATTCCTGCCCAGAGCAAGCAGGACCTGATCAGTCATCGCCTTCCCTGAGGGCAGCGGTGAGAGCTGCGTTTGGGCTGTATTGCACAGCCTGAACGCCGACAGCTTACCTATGGCAAAGCCAAGGCCACCGTTTGGGCCGATGAGCCCGTAAATGTTTTTGGCCAGAGGTACCTTTGAGAGGAGAGAGGGTGAACACGTGAATGAGGACAGAAGAGCTGTGCGAGGTGTGAAGGTGCAACAGGTCTGTGAAACCGATACACACGTGCAACCACTGAACACATACTGCCCGCCGGGCACGTAACCCCGTTTCAGTACGACCGCCCACGCTGCCCCTGCCGATCCTTCTACAGAAAGGTCTCAAAGTTGTCTTGCGCTACTTACACAAAGGAGACTAATTCCCACCACAGCCATGCCGATCAGGGAGCACAGCCACCTGCAAGGAGGCCGCGGTTAGGAGGGGGCAGATGTTCTCAGCGTGCGCAATACCACGAGCGTAATTCATGCTGAAAGCGCAGGACTGGGCTGGGCTGAGCTGAAATCTCTCCCGTTCCACTTACCGGCCCATTTTGTTAGCCAGAATCCCGAAGAGATTGGTGCCGATGAGGTAGGATATGCTGGCAGGGAGGAACGCCATCCCTGAGCGGGAGAGAATAAAAAAAACATGTGTCACTCTCAAGCAAATACAGGGGATTTAGGAAAATAGCCACTTGAGTAACTGCCTCTCTCATTTGGAGAATCCTGTGAGCCGGGCAGGGCAGGCTGAGGTCCAGCACCCGCTCTGGGTGCCTGTCCCTGCAGTGGTGCCTCTCCGTGTGCTCCACCGCCGTCGCTCCGTGTCACGGCTGCGCCGGCTGCCCCGTTGCTCCATGCCCTGTAGAAGGGTGGGGGTCCCTCCGTGAAGACAGAGGGGGGCATAGAAAGTGCATTTCCTTATTGATGGGGGGAAACTAAAGCACAGTGATGCACCCACAAGATCTGGGGGAATGACCTTGAGCTAAACGCAGGACGTTTTTGTCCTCTCTGCCTTAATTAACTCGTCCTTCTCTCCTGTCGTGCTTTGTTCCTCTTCCACCTTTCTCCCCTCGCCTTCTGCTTTTCACTTACTAAATAAAAGAGGAATAAAATAACTGCTTAAGTAAAAAGCTTAGGGATTATTATGTAGTCAAAATTAAATATTTGCACTGTTTGCTGATTTACCACTTGTTTATTTTTAATATACTCTCCCGCAGACTATAAATAAAACTGATCAGCTCCATTTCACTAAGAGAACTTCCTTATTGAAACACACTGATTTATGTTTAATTTTCTCTCCTCTCTTTAACAGCTCCAGAGCACAGTTAATCCTGCAGGTTTAGTCCAAGCTCTTCTGTGGGTTTTTTCCCAGAGCTGTGGGAGTGGGCAAAGCGAAGCACGCAAATAAAGAAGCCCTTTGAGCTCATAACAGCTTGTGAGGTGGGTGGCTTGTGGTTGTGCTGTGTCTAAATCCAAACTGCTCTCAAATCTTAGGTACCTGAAAATCTAGTGAATATATTTGGGGTTTTCTTTGATGTCTACTGACCTCTGGGTCCTTCTACGTCACCTCAAAGGTTCCCCTTGAGTTCGGTGGTGCCGGGGGCAGCCCTGAGAGCGTTTCTCAGCCTGTGACCTTTGTGGTTTCCAGGCAGCTGCGCTGTCCCTTCTCCCCACAGCGTTGGGATGCTGCTTTGCCCTCCCCCGTCCTTGCTCAATCACTCGCTCATGAGAAGCATCATAGGCTCTTATCGGGATGGATGTTCCCGCCTGACCAGAGGATAACTCGATTAGGAGCTCTCTCAGCCCTCCTGCTCCCAGGCTGCAATTCAATTTGGGATATAAGTGTAGCCTGGGGCACCCCCTGGGTCATTCCTCAGCCAATTGGGTTTTATAACAATTAGATTTTATTTTTGTAGCAAACACAGACAGTGTTATCTCCATATCACATTTTCTAGGCAGCTGGTAATTAGCACGTACCATCCTGTCCTGCCTGGAACTCTCTAAATGGCCGTGTTTTACTCAGAGCTGCTTCTGCAAAACCCATCTGGCTGCCACGATTTCAGCCCAGCACGACACCATTATCTGCCCTGCAGAAGACAGGCCTCGACAGGCTTCCCATGCACCAAACAGCCTCTCTTCCACCGTTATTGCTCTTGTGGGGAGTCTGATTCTATACAATTTTTTCAATAATAGAGAAAAGCAGATTGTATAGCTACCGCTAAGGACATTTCCAGCTGAAATTGGAGCAACACGCAGCCTGGGATCGCTCGCTCTGTGCGGGTGAGGGTATATGTTTTCTTCTTTTTGAGAATGATATAAGAGGTTATGCAATCCATCTCGCAGTGCCAAAGCAGGACCGGTTCTAGCTGAACTACATCGAGCAACGGCTCAGGAGCGAAGGCTGCAAAGCACGGCACCTACCCAGCTGCCATTTCGGGGAGCACATGGTTTGCATCATCCAGATGGGCAAGGTGGGCTCCAGCATGGCCACCCCCATGTTGGAGAAGCAGAGGGCTCCTGACGGGGAGAAAAGGGGGAAATGCTCGATTTCAGCCACTTTCTGCTGCTGGTTCAAGCAGGCGCGAGCGGATCCCTTTGATCGGGAGACGCGGGAGCAGAAAGGGGACCGTGGTGCCTGCTGGCGCCCGCCTTTACCTGCAGCGACCAGGATGTAGGGGTCTCGCAGCAGGGTGACCACCGGCGTGCCTCTGGTGCTCTGCGGGATGGCAAAAGGGGGTTACCCGGGCCGAGAGCCGCCTGGGCATTCGCCCCATCTTCGGCTCAGCACCCGCATCGCCCCTCACGGATGCTCACGCCTCTCTACTCACCTCGGGGCAGATCTTAGAGGGCTGCAGGATGCAGAGCTGCAAAGCTGGGAAGAAAACACTGATGTTAGCTTACTGGTGGAGACAGCACCGCTTCCACCCGCATTTCCCTCTGGTGCTGCCTTCATCCCCACCCCTTCCATGGGCAGAGCCCCCGGGGATGCAGTGACTGTGTTTGGGGACGGCGTTGGAGCGGGCAGAGGGAGAGGTGGGTCCCAGCCCCGCTCCCACGGGAGGGAGCAGCAGAACTGCCTGAAGTGGACCGTCTTTGAAGTGTTTTGTCAACCCATGAAGCAGTCAGATATGCAAATGCTTTCCGTCAGGCTGCCAGCTGCCTGCTGGGGAGCCGCAACTAGAGCATGACAGAAATTAGATGTGGAAAAGAATAGGATTAAGAAAGAAAGTTTCATATGTATGGGACCTACGTTTCATTTTCCAAAAGCTCTTACATGCTTCATTAAAGACGTCTTGCATTACATCTAGGCAGAGATGGTAACTGTGACTATAATTTAATTAGCTTAATACTTCCCACTAAAAAAATGCACATTTCTGCTATCTGTAACTTTGCCGCCGCGCTCTGCAGGCTCTCGTGGCCTGCATCTGTAATACAGCTACGGGAGGAAGAACAAGGATCACCATTTATGCTGGCAAAGTCTAATTCCTTGGTGGCGTGGTGAAGAAGCGGCAGACAAGTGTGCCTTTCACAAAGAATTCGCAGTTCAAAGAGCTTTACTGAATGTGCTATTCAAGCCATTAAAGCAATCAGGGGGTTTATTAAGTAATGAGGGACTAATTCTTGCTATATTGCTATGTCATGCATCTGGTGGTAGAAAACATATGATTTAGCAATAACAGAATAACCAGTGCTGATGATATCACCCGTGTTGTATTAATGTGCCTCTTCCTTCACACAAACCCTGTGAGATTCTCCCCGAAACATCCACATTTAAATCTTTTCACATGTTTGGGGTTGGGTTTTTTTGGTAGCATTAAACCATGTGGCTTCTCACCTCCATCTAAGAGGGCGAGGAAGGCCAGGACCAGGAACGGAGACGATTTCCCCACGAACTCGTACATCACGCTGCCAAAGGGGGCCCCGACTGCGAGGGAAAGGCTGTGTCACACAGCGGCAGCGCCACCGTCCCCAGCGCCCGGGGAAGCAGCGCTCGGCTCCTGCCCTCGTGGTTTTCTCTGAACGCCCCCACGGGTGTTCGGTGAAGGTGGTGGGAAGGTGCCGGGTCCCACGGGCAGTGGCCGTGGGGAGGGAGCAGAGGGAGGGAGGAGGACAGGACAACTGTGCCCGTGGGATGCCAGCGGGGAAGGGGCACAGGCAGGCAGGTGGGAGCCGTAGGGGATGGCCAACAAAGCTCTGGAGATGCCGTTGGTGTAAACCCCGTCGGGAGCAAGGTTTCCTTACTCAGCACGCCCAGGGCCAAGCCTCCGAGAGCGATCCCCATGGCGTTGCCCCTCTCGAAGTCGTCCGTGTACACGCTGGCCAGCATGCCCAAGCCTGGGGGCAGAGAGAAAGCAGAGGCCGCGGGAAGATGGCTGGTACCGGGGCCAGGGGGATGGGGGGGCTCCTCTCTGAAAGCAGCCCGGGCTTCGGGGGGGGTTGCCTGCGTGCCGGCTGAGCTGTGTGGGTGCACCGTCTGTGCCAGCCAGGCAGGCGCAGTGAGGAGGAGGAGGCTGAAGCCGAGGAAGGCGCTCGGTGCATCTGTGCTGCTGATCATTCCTGAGATGATAATTGGACCCAGACAAGGGGTGCTAACACAGCGACTAGGGTGTAGCTAAAACATTTACCTGCGACTGAGGAGAAGGAGGACCCAATGCCTTGGAGGGCTCGGGCGATGAAGAGCAAGGTGTAGGTGCCTGAGAAAGCAAACACTGCGGAGGAAGGAGAGAGACGGCGTCAGGCAGAACTGCGGACTGAGCGTTAAAACCCTGCAGAGGGTGACAGCAGCACAGCTTGCACCAGTTTGAGGGCTGGAGAGTGCTGGGTGCCGCTCGTCCTTTCTTGTCACCTATTTCTGAGGCTGGCTGCTCTGCTCTCACTCCTTTCTCCTGCACGGGGACAGCGGTGCAGGCACGGACCAAAGTATTTTTTCCTGTGCTGCTGTGGATGAAGGGCAGCCCGAAGGGCAATACTCACTGACTGTGGAGAGGAACATGATGATGAATCCGATGAACATGGGGATGTGGTATCCTATCCTGGAAAGGGAAAAAAAAGGCACCTCTCAGAGAGGATTCCCACCCAGCTCAAGATCTGGTCTTGCTGCCCAGCCTTAACACGCACGTCTCCGTGGGCTGGTGAGCATCTCCTGAACGTGTGGATGTGCCCGTGGGAGCACCCAGTGTCCAAGCGCCTCCGGACAGTACTGTAAAGCACTCCCAGAGACACGGCTCTGTTTTGCCAACTCACGTGCCCACCCAGGCCATGTGGGGATGACACACATGTGTCCGCTAGGGACAAAGGCAAGGAAAAACTCAGGGACAGAAAATCCGAACAACAACATTATATCCATAGCAAGGTGGGAATCCTTGTTTGTTTATTTGATGGTTACTGGTATTAAACAGCATCTGTCTGCACCTGAGGAGGGCATTAGTGAGGCTTATGTTGTAATATAAACTTGGAAGCTGTTTGTAGGCTTTTCGAAAAGGTAGAATTCCTGCTTACATTGATGCATATATTCTCCCCTTTGCAATTTTCCCTGCCAGTTTCTGTAGTTCCGTGATTGCGGTGGCGGCACACGTGCAGCACAGACCTTCACTGCTTGGCTAACGGTGATGGCATTAGCAGGCAGCAGCTGCCTGTCCCCGGTACAAACCCAGGTCTCTGACCTACCTGTTGGTCAGGAGACCCACGGACGGGTTCACCACCAGCTGTACGAGAGCCTTGGAGGCAAAGAGCAGTCCCACGCGGACGTTTTCCTTGGCGAGGACCTCCTGGCCCTCCAGGCAGCCGCTCGGCGGTGGGGGGCTGCTGGTGGGGGGCTGTGGTGGGGGGCTGCTCGCCATCCCGTTCGCCAGCTCCATGGCGCTGGTGGAGCCCGAGACAGTCACCGTGGTGGTGTCAAAGTAGGAGAAGATGGAGGAGAAAGGAGGACCCTTCAAGGCTGGAGGAGCTGACTCAGTCAGGGCTGACACAACAGAGCTGTTGGCGCCTTCATATTCTGTTGTATAAAGGAAGGTGGGGACAATTGGAACTGGAAAAAAAGCCAGGGAAGGGATTAGTTAGTGATTTTACTCTGTTTTCTGGCTCGGCATGCAGCTGAAATGAATGGTGCTGGCTAGATGTGGGTGTCCTGCAAGCTGCCCGCCCCCAGCCCTCCCCACGGCTCTCCCTGCGCAGGGACCCTGCCGGCATCGACCAAGGAGCCAAAACCCTGAGGTGGCACCCAAAGAGCCGCACGCCGTACCCACGACCGTCAGCAGCATGTTGTCCAGCAGCAGCGCGACGAACACCACCACCAGCACCAGCCTGCGGGACGCCCTGCCCGCTGCCAGCCAGCGCCAGGGCACGCGTTCGGCAGCCGGCGGCATGGCCGAGAGCCTGGAGCTCAGCCGGGGTCCTGCTGCCTCCTGGGCTTCAGCGCTGAAGGTCTCCTATAACCTTTAAAGAAAACACTCTGCGTTACAACCTCCCGCAGCGCATGGCTTCTCCTTGGAGAAAGCAACTCCTGAGGTCGCTTAGCATCTGTGTCCTCGATGAGCTGGGTGCTCTTCCCTAGAAGCTGGGACCACCAGCTTTGCTCTTAAGACCATGGTTTTATCCACCTTGTATTTATAGTTGCAGATGGAGCGTGCTCTAACCCATTTCCACCCTCCTGAGATATCTTGTACCTGCTTCAAGGCATCATTTAAGTCTTCTTCCAAAGACTCAAAGCAGAGATCAAGCCGGTAGCTTATCTGTGGTAATCTCTACATCTTTTATTCCATGTTTGTTCTTTGGAGATTAAATTAGGTCTCAAAGGAAATTCATTTACCTTACATGTCTTTTCATTTGACCTAATTGAAATGTCATGGCAAGATACAAGACTTAAAAGCCTAACGTACGTGATTAAGATCAGGGCTTCAGAGGGACTGCAAAAAGATTGCTTGCTCAGTCACACTGAAAATATCAATCAGAAAATTGCACTAAACCAACCGAACAATTAGCCATTTACATTCTTGTGGCTCATAGGCACTTCAGAGACTAAGTGGCAAAATGGATGGAGTTGAGCCCGAACTATCCCTCTTTCCAATACTCCTGTGGTTTCCTGAAATCCCAGCCAATGGTATTTATCGAATTTTAATTAAAAAAAAGCAAGCAAACCTTCCAATCCCTTATCATCGAATATGAGTGCCACTCAAGTCACTTAGTTGGGAAACAGGGATGGTTTCTCACTGTACCTCCAAGCAGTAGCAAAGACCAAACAAATGTGTGTATATATATACATAAAAATTAGAGAGAGAGAACAAGTAAGGAAGCAGAGACAATAGAGACATGTAGACTGATGGAGCCCTTACGTCTCAAGCCACAAGCCCTGTCCCCTTCTCAAAGCAAACCTGTTGCGTGGAGCAGAGGAAGAAGAACTCTTACCCTGGAGCCCATGTCGGTGCGAGGAGCCGCTGCTGCTGTGGGAGGCGGTGTGGGCTGCAGCCGCTGCTCCCGCAGGATTTATGATTACCTTTTATCAGAAGAGGATATGAGTGTCCCTCTTCCATGGAGATTTAATTGGAACCTCAAACAAGTTCCGTTCAGCCCTGCAGCTCCCTCTGCGTCAGCGCAGGACGGTGGGGTGGGCTGAGGGGGGAGAGGAGGAGAGAGGCAGGAGTGTTTATCTGCAGCAGAGGCACCCGCTCTCCTCTCTGGGCTTTCATCGACGCTTATCTCTCTCTGAGCACCTTAACTCTTGCCTGGGTCTGAGCACACCGAACCCGCTGCCCCGGGACTGCAGAACCCTCTGCCCCGTGGGGAAGCCCGTTCTGCTTCCTTGGTTGCGGTTATGGGGCAGCGAATGGATTCATCACTGGGAGAGGAGGCGGGCATCGTTAAATGGCCCTGGGATTGTGTGCATTTATAAAACACACAGTAGTCTAGGTGTTGGACTACTGCCCAGAGACTGATGGCCATTCTCGTGCTGCCTAGCGCGTCTCCTCCTTGTGACGGCTGCCCTCCTCCAACCATGACTCCGTGTCACACATCCCGGGGTAAAACAAGGCAGATTTGGCCGAGGGCACCTGCAGCACCCCAGGGGTTTTTGGTGAACTCCAAAGCTCAGGGAGCACAATTTGACGAGAGAGGGCTGTCGCACCACTCGCTCTTCCCCGCTCCCTCCGCACGTGTTTGCGCGTCACCATGGGCTGTACGTGTGTGTTCTGCCGATGTGGGCAGCGGGTGCCGGTGCGTGGGCTGATGCCTGCGTGTCGCTGCCGCAGGAGAGGCACCGGGCAGCCAGTGGGGAAGGACTCGCTGAGGCGGGGTGGGGGAGAGGCTTCTGCAGGATACACAGCCGAAATGGCAGCACCTGCGGCGGGGGGGGATTTGCTAATGGGTCTGTGTGGAAGCTTTGCAGGGAGATCTGCAAAGGGAGGGGAAGGAGCTGCGTGTCCGACAGTGCCCACAGCCGGCATTCCCGGAGTCGCTGCTTCTCCCGTGGGATGTGGTACACGGGGCTCCCTCCAAAGCATCCCTCCTCCGGCAGGTTTTTCCTTTACGCGCGGAATGCTTTTAGCATTAGAAGGAAAATAAAGTGAAGGAAAGCCCTTCCTCAAAAGGAAAAGAGAAATCTTTAGGTCACTGAGTCTCAGGCTGTGGGCTGGTCCATAGGATGCTGACAAGCTGCCTTTGCCTAGTCCACAAGGTAGATCAGCTTTTCAGGATTTCCAAAATTATAAGCGTGATGATAAGCCTTCATAGTGGAGGGAAATATCTTTGAGGCCAGAATGCCCTGATCTGGTCTGTGGTTTCTGAGCAGTATGGGGGAATCTCACCTCTCCCCTGGGTATCACCAGGTTATGGACCCTCCACATCCGAGTCCTGCCCTTGCCTCCTCCCTGCAGAAGGATGCTGGCAGTGGGATGCCCATCCACAGCCTTTCCCCGTGCTGTTACGCGGTCTGCTTTATCTCCAGGGACAAGGAGATCTTTCTTGGACTAACAAGGCCAGTTTCTCATAAGCAAAGCTGGATGGAAAATTACATCCACACATGGGTGAGGTACTGCAAATGCCATTTACAATGTGATCACTTTTCTTCCACCAGTTCTGTTTTCTTAAACTTTTGACACTTTGCTCCGTGATTTCTTTTTTAAACCAAAACTGATACCGTAATTCTTTCAGGATACAGAGATTTACCGCAGAGAAACAAAATAAATCCTAAACATATTCACCTTTTCTCTGTTGGCGTGTAAATCTGCCATTGAGGCCATTTATCTGGCTTCTGCATGGCCAGAAACTATTGCTGATAGCGTGAGATGAGTGCATCCTACCAAGGAATTCCCTGGGTGTGCATTAGAGCAGAAGTTGAAGCCGTTAAATATGTTTCATGAGCTGAGAATTGAACAAAACTGGAACTGGAAATTGCTTTCTAAATATCCGTAAAGTAGGCAGAGGATGAGCAGTGCAGCACTACCATCTACTGAGGGAGCTCAGAATTGCTCAGCTGTACCGTGGGGTCTGGATAGAAAATAATTCAGATTCTCCTTCAGGAGGCGCATGAGGAGACAGTTATTATTATTATTATTATCTTTTTCTTTTGTAGGCCCCAAGGTCAGGACACCACCTCATTTGGCAGCCTTAAGCAGCTGAAGGAGATTGCAGTCATGTCACTCGTTTTGCAGAGATGATGGGAAAGATTACTCAGATGTGCTGTGGAAGCATTTCCACACGTCTGTCAGATTTTTCCAGGCAACTCTCTTTGAGATTTTATTTTTTTTTTTAACCGTTACAAATGTTTGCCATGAATTTTTCTTTCAATAACCCGACAGAAAAAAAAATGATTACAATTTTCTTCCTGGCCAGACTGAGGTAGTACAGTATAGTGAACATTTCTAATGTAATGAGAAGTATAAGAGAATTTATGGGCTGTCTCGAGGCCCAGCGTAGGACGTGGGCCTGAAAATTCGCTGATAGCAGACCTCACGCCGGCTCTGCAGGCTGATTGCAATTCCGGTGAATTCAGTCGACAGCAGGCTTCGTTTGGCGAGATTGCTCTCTGCTGCTGACTCACCGCAAAGGTGCAGTGAAATACATCCGCTGCGCAGCCAGGGCTCCTGCCTGCCAGCACAAAGCAGCATTTCACAAAGCGGCGTGAGGCAAACGCTTTGTAGATGTCCTACTGCCAGCCCGGGGTTGGGTGAACACAGCGGCGTAAACAGAGATGGGAACAGGCACCCGTAAAACTGTACTTTGCTTTAAAGTCGCTCTTTGCCATTATTTCCTTTCCCAGAAGGTTTCTATTACCCAACGTGGGAACCGCTGCCCTGGCGTTGGCCGCTGCCTGTTGCCTTATGCTCTCCTGCGGGTGAATTTGCATCGCATAAAAAATACTTTCAACACAAAAATGTCTGTTTTGGAGCAATTGGAGTTTGCATCCCTGGGCCACCTTTTAGCCAGGCTTGGAACACAGGTGGAAGCAGTTTGCAAAGTGGTGGGGGTTGAAGCAACCCTCAAGGCTGCCATTCGGCGAGTGCTGCTGGTTTGTATTTTTATTAAAGTCCTTTCGACTTTTCACAAACAGGAGAGCTCGGTAATGCGCTCAAGGTCACGTTGCATTAGAAGGAGAGCTGAAACCCGGCCAAAGCCTTCCAGTTTTGTGTTTAATCCACTCAATGGCATTGTCCCTTTGTGTTGAGATTATTTATTGTGTTTACCCCCTCCTTAGCCAAACAGTTCCTTGTGCGATTGTTTATTTTTTTTCCATCAGTCTCACCAGTCCCTGGTACTCCGTTGCTCCTCCAAACAAGCACAGAATTGCCAATATCTCTTTGAAAACGTATTCCTGCAAAATATTTCTAGTTTTAACATAGAAGGAGATACAATATTGCTTTATAATATCAAATAATTCTGTCTCACTGCTACGCCAGGAGGAGCACAAACAGCAACTATTAAAATTTAAGACATATGAAGAGATACATAACACATAAGGAAACAGAAGGTTGACAGGCTAATGATTTCCTGGAAAATGGTGTTTACAGACAACGCACTTTTTTTATTATTAAATTAAAGGTTTAGGGGTTAAGGCAGTTCTCATTCTGTCCTTTAACCAATTGTACCAGTCAGCTCTTGATGTCTGAGTGTGAGGCACCAGTGGAGGTGAGATGTTTCCATCGACAGGTCTGTCTCATTGCCAGTTCGTACTTTATTTCTTATCTCCGATCTGCCCATAGCAGCTACTGCTACGCTCTAAGATCAAAGCGCTGGTTTAGACTGGGGCACGGCTGCGCTGTAAGGACACACACGGAGCTTGTGGGACCCCAAATCCCAGTGCTGCAGCACTGCCCGGTGGGGCTGACAGGGCCCCAAATGCCTCTTGCACCCCTGGCCTGGGGCTGGGGATGGCTGTGCCGGGGTGACCTGGGCAGGAGGCCAGGGCTCTGCTTTCTGGTACGGCAGAATTACTCCTTTTCTTGTCTTCTCAGACATTTAACTCTTCTGTCAGTTCAGTAGTTATTTTTCTTTCTTTTCTTTCTTTCTTTCGTTCTTTCTCTCGTTCTGTCTTTCTCTCTTTCTCTTTTTCTCTTTTTCTCTTTTTCTCTTTTTCTCTTTTTCTCTTTTTCTCTTTTTCTCTTTTTCTCTTTTTCTCTTTTTCTCTTTTTCTCTTTTTCTCTTTTTCTCTTTTTCTGTTTTCCTCTTTTCCTTTTTCTCTTTCTCTCTCTTTCTCTCTTTCTTTCTTTCTTTTCTTTCCTTTTCTTTCTTTCTTCCTTGTCTTTCTTTTCTTTCTTTTCTTTCCTTTTCTTTCTTTCTTCTTCTTCCTTGTCTTCCTTCCTTCCTCCCTTCCTCCCTTCCCCCCTTCCCCCCTTTTCTTCCTTTTCCTTTTTCTCTTTTTCTGTTTTCCTCTTTTCCTTTTTCTCTTTCTCTCTCTTTCTCTCTTTCTCTTTTTCTCTTTTTCTCTTTTCCTTTTTTCTCTCTTTCTTGTGTCTTTTTATCATCTTTTTATCTTTCCTTTTTCTTCTCTTTTCCCTTTATCCCTTTCCCCCTTTTCCTTTTCTCCTTTTCCTTCCCTTTTCCTTTTCTCCTCTCCCTCTCCCTTTCCCCTTTCCCCCTTCTCCCCCCCC
>NW_009648254.1:1065406-1065949 GCF_000708025.1 Charadrius vociferus
CCGGGCCCTCCGGCGGGCACAGGCGCCGGGCTGGCCCGGGGGTGCGCGGGGGGCTCCGGAGGGCTGCGGGCCGGTGGCCCCCGCCCGAGCTGGGCCTTTGATCGCACCGGGTGCTGCAGCGGCGCTTCTCAGGGCTTCGTCCTCTCTAACCGCGTAAATTAGTCACACGCTGGAACCAGGAAGCGGTTCCCCGCTGGGTGACATGGGCCATCTCGGTGTCCTTCGTGAAAAACTTACGTTTTTAGCAGGAACTGAAAATTACTGTAAATTGCGGAGGGTGGTGTGGAGTCTGTTCCTTTAAAATGAAGTTGAGAAATGTGATGGAAAAGAGGAAATACGGTGGCCTTGTAGAAAACCCTTTATTGCAGTGTAGTAGGGGGAAAGTCAGAGTTGTTTGAAGGTGCATTTTTTCTGGTCTTTTTTTCATCTAAGTGGTAACTACATGAGTCACTCTACCTGTACACCTAAATAGCGTGAGTATCTATGAGGTGGTAGCCAGGGAGCTTCTTGGTGATGGTTTCTTTGAAAATGTCCATCTGGTTT
>NW_009648254.1:1065971-1066268 GCF_000708025.1 Charadrius vociferus
CTTTCCTGCTCCCCTAACCCTACCGCTCTGCTTTACTCCGGAGCAGAGGCTCCTGCCAAGGTGACTTCATACTCAGTTCATGTTTTTCTATGTAGATTTTGGCTTTTTCCCAAACTGACACTGCTTGCGAGCTGGATATGAGAAACATCTCAGTTGCATTTGAGTTGCCATAGAACTGGTGGATCTTAATGGAAACAGGAATTTTGAGTCAGTGGCGAGCTGCTTTCAAGGGGAATTGATGCTGATTGATGTCAAGGACATATCTTCTCGTGGACAAAGCAAGGAGTGTGAGCCTCT
>NW_009648254.1:1066307-1080317 GCF_000708025.1 Charadrius vociferus
TGCTTTGCTCAAGATAATGTTTTCCATGTCTTGCAGACAGTGGGCTGCAAACACTTGCAGTCTAAGCAGAGTCCTCTGTGTAGCATAATGTCTAATTCCCTTTGCTCAGGGGAAGGGAGCAGGCCAGCTTGTGCTTTTGATTAAGGCTAATTCAGGGATATGTGTAATGTCTCCAGATGTTCAGGAGGATTTTGACAAGTAAAACTGAGAAATAGGAGTTCCAGTCTTGGACCATCTTACACACCCAGTGATCTTCAAACCTCATCTAATATGGTTTTGATTGTTGCTGTTTAAGAAGTTACATTGCAACAGTTCAAACTATTTGTTTAAGTGTAAATACCGCATTGTTGACAGTCTAGACAACACAGGGTAAGTGTGCCAGACCTGGGCAGACTGAAGTGTCCAAGCCAGATGATACCTTGGTGCTCATGGCACTTGTGATCTTTCCTAGTACCACACGTCTGTGTCTCCTCTGCCATATAGCATGAGCGAGGATGGGTGCTGGTGTCTCTCCTGTTCTGCAAATTACTCCACTTGCTCATTTTTCCCTCCCTGGGATAAGTGATTAACAGTCACTCTCTTGGTCACTGCTCCTTGTGATCCTGATAAAGCTTTGACTCAGTGTTACTTTTGTCTGTGGATCAAGTGATGCTGGGCTCCAGCTGGGCTGCTAGTGTGTCCTTAGAGCAACACAGGAGGACTGTTTACTACATTTTCACAGCTTTTGCACAGGGTTGATAGCAGAGTGATGAATTCTGGGCACACGGTACCCCAGAAGTTGTGTGTAGTGCTAATACTTGAGCTGCTGATGTTTAAGGCATGAGCCTTCTGATGAGCTGGCTAGCTGTGGCCTTCTATCAGGTATCAATCCTTAAGTTAAGCCAGGATAACCCAAGAGTAGGAGGAGTTTGTCTAAGGTGAAATTCAACCTTTTACAGTATGGTGCATTGACCTTTTCTTGGAGACAGGAAAGGTATTATAAGGTTTCCTTTTAGCAGTATGCCAAAACCCACAACTTACTGTAGAAGCTCTGCTGATAAGCTTTTGAGCACGAGATCTGCTTGCTTTGGCAAGTCCAGGCTTTCGCATGGGCTGTTTCAGTGTCATGGAGCAGGACACTTCATTGTTTTAAAACAAAAAAAAAACAAAAAAACAAACAAACAAACAAAAAAACCCAACCAATCCCTAGGAGTGTTGTTATTAAGGCCTTCTCACCGTTTGTTGGACATAAATTGCAGTGGCGCCTTCTTTATCACAAATTACAGATGTTGTTATCCCTGCTTTTTAAAGATCTTGCAACTGTATTTTTCTTAGCTTGAAAATGTCAACTCTACATTGTATTGGCATTTCTGGTGCCATCCAAATTATCCCTGGATATAGACTTGCAGTGAATTAGTGACAGACAAGAAAATGGTGATACTGTATATCTTCATGTTACCTCAGGTGCTTTGCAAGTCACAGAAAAAAGTGCTGGCCACACAATTCAGTACCTAGTCCTTCTTGTAGAGTTCATAAATAAACCTAGAATTGTTACAGAGGTGGGACTGAAATCTGCAAACCTGAGACTGGTGATAGGAATGAAACTTGGAAGAGTTTATGTAGGATATTTCTGTTGTTCTGAGGCAGTACCTGACTTGTGGCTTGCTTTCTTTCAGCTTATAAAACTGTATCGGGTGTGAATGGTCCCCTGGTTATCTTGGATCAAGTCAAGGTAAAGTTTCAGTTTCTTAATGAATGAAGCTTTTTGGGGAGAGGGTTTACAAGAAAAGGGTTAAATCCAGACTGTTGTGAAATTCATGGGTCCACTGAGCGATTTTAATGCAAGATATGTTCCTGACTGCTGAGATAAATGAGAATATGCAAGTTGCTGTGAAGCTAAGGAGAGTTGTCTGTACCCTGGAAGAAAGGGAAAGTAGTTGAGACTGCTGGGGGAAAGAGAGGAAACACTGTTTCAGTTTTGCCAAAATCCCCAGAGTGTTGTCTAAACTTGAATATAGAAATGCACATATTCACTTTGTTCTTGACCTTTTTGTTCTGAAAGCATAAGTGCTCTCTAAAAGGGAACTACAAACAGTTCTGGCTTGTTTACAAATTACTGGGGAGTTACTGCTGAAGGCAAGCAACTGATGCTATGTACAAGCAAAAGTCAGCTTTCTCTTCTTAGTGTCAGGCGCTGCATTGTGGCTTTCTGTTAGTATGTCCCAACTGCTAGGGTTTTTAGAAGAGGTTCTGTCAGGTCTTTTTGCAGCCTCCAACTCTGGGCAAATGTGTTATAGTCCCTGTAAAAAATGGCTTTAGCCTGACAAACTTTAATTGTCTTAGAATAAGTTTTATTCTGATGATAACGTGTTTTTTTTTAAAAAAACTTAGTAGTTAAGCTTAAGCTTGCTTGAAACTGATAACGTTAGTTTCATGACTATTCTTCTGGATTTTAATGTTTTGCACCACCTCTCTTGCTTGTCTTCAGTTTCCTAGGTATGCAGAGATTGTCCACTTGACTCTTCCTGATGGCACAAGAAGAAGTGGGCAGGTGCTGGAAGTCAGTGGCTCCAAAGCTGTGGTTCAGGTACGAGGAGAGACAGGAGTGTCTCTTACTGCAACAGAAAAGTATTTTATTAATCAGCATCTATCTGAGCCATGTCAGATCTGTCCTGTGATATGTCCTTTCGGTACTGTAAATTTAAGAAAAAAAAAAATAATCACCTACTTATTCCAAGTGCAAGTGGCATGAATAATTTCAGAAGATTGAAAACTGGAGTACAGTGACATTTTATTTGCATCCCCCCCTGGATTTCTTTGCTGCTAAATTAAAGGAACTGTACTGTAATTGTACAGTACTAAAGTAAAGATCAACTCCTATGCTATGTGGATGCAGGTATTTCTTCTAAGCAGCTGTTTCTTGTTAATGTTAATTCTTCTTATCTGAAGAACTTTACCCTGTTAGTAAAGGGAAATACTTGAGATCAAAGGAACGGCACTGGGTTTGTTGGTTACTGCGGATACGCTTCATGAATTTTGTTTAAAGTAGGTTTTTATGTGATGTTTTGTACTAGCAACCTGCTCTTGAAGTCCTTTGCTTGCAGAGGACTGCCTTGCCTTTCTGTCCTGTGGCTGATCAAGTTCTCAAGCTGTGAAGCAGCATTCTAGTGTGTTAATTTGTAAAGCACAATACTTCTTTCTCCTGTGTTTTTTTTTTTTCTTGTATATTTACAGGTATTTGAAGGAACTTCGGGTATTGATGCTAAGAAAACATCTTGTGAGTTTACTGGGGATATTCTTCGAACCCCCGTCTCTGAGGATATGCTTGGTGAGTACTTGTATGTTGGTTTGAAGAATGAACAGACTTATCACATGCTAACTTATTCTCACAGTAACTTACATTTTGATTTTATTGCTGTTTCTTGTAGGCAGAGTGTTTAATGGATCAGGAAAACCTATAGACAGAGGCCCCATTGTCTTGGCCGAAGATTTCCTTGACATAATGGGTATGTTGTTAATCCATTTCTGGTATGGAGTTAAAGACAAATCTGGTGTTCCGATTTCTGAATGTTACTGTAGTTTTGATTTTGAACATAGGATCTAACTGTTGGGGGAGTTTAAGCTTATTTTTAAGTATGTGTGTGCCATCAAACTCAGATTTACATAAGTGCAGGATGATGAGGTAGAAGAAAATAACTGTTTTCAGTAATGCTTGGAAGCTGCTCTTTGAAGTATTTGTAGACTGTCTTAATTATACAGCCTCCAAAGATAAAAAACTAATAAGTGCTCTTACAATTTACATGACCGTAGAATGCCAGAGTCTTGGGATCTACAAAAGGCTCAGGTTTGACCAGGTGCATCTAAAGATTTGTAAGTCTAACGGTGGGGGTTGCACCTTTTGACATGAGCTTTAGATCAGTGCTCAAGGTCAGTGGTAGCTTCATCACGCTGCAAATGTGTACATGAAATAATACGTGTTCTCTTAAAATATAACAGGTCAGCCAATCAATCCCCAGTGTCGTATCTATCCAGAAGAAATGATTCAAACTGGCATTTCTGCTATAGATGGTATGAACAGTATTGCCAGGGGGCAGAAAATCCCCATATTCTCAGCTGCTGGCTTGCCCCACAATGAGGTGAGTACTCAAAGCTACTCTGTAAATGGTTAGCGGCTTGCATTTCAGTGGGGTTAAAAAGTAAACCAAGTTAAATTCTGGTCTGTGTAGCAGCATGAAGTATACAGATAGACTGAAACATCCTTTTCTCTAGATTGCAGCTCAGATCTGTCGCCAAGCTGGCTTGGTGAAGAAATCCAAAGATGTGATGGACTACAGTGAAGAAAACTTTGCCATCGTGTTTGCTGCTATGGGTGTAAGTCAATATTATTGGAGGAAAATGATGCTTGAATAATAAAAAAGACGATGCTGAGAGTAGCTGAGCATTACTTTTTTGGAAGTATTCTCAGTAGGTCTTAAGTATATAACTAAATAGTGCTGAATTAGCTGGCTGAATGGCTGAAAATCCCAAATGGCCACAAGTGCCAGATGTGTGTCTGAGCAGGATAAAGTATCTGAAACTTAAATTTTCTAGCCTGGAATTCTAGAAATAACTCATCCTGTTGGGAATGTTGAGGAGTCTTCATGATACAGAGGGCTTTGTTTATGGATTAGCAATGAGGTGTTGAGACCTTAATATGATGCAAAGTGTAATACACTAAAATTTGGTCTGGCATTGACGGTTTAATACTGTGATTTAGGTGAACATGGAAACTGCTCGGTTCTTCAAGTCAGACTTTGAGGAAAATGGGTCCATGGACAATGTGTGTCTGTTCCTGAATTTGGCCAATGATCCAACGTAAGTAGTTATGCTATGATGGTTGGGGAAAAGGCTGAAAGAACAAGTAAACTGGAAGCTGAAACCTTGCTGGTGTCCTGCCAGATGTTGCTTACGTTGGCATTTTGCAGCAAAGTCAAATATGAAATGCTGCCACTCCAGTTGGTGCACATAGCAGGTTTTCAGAGGATTTAAGTATTTGTAACTGTGGACTGTAGCCTTGCAGCCTTAAAGCGCTTGCCATAAATAATGCCATACTGTTCCGTTTCAGCATTGAACGCATTATCACGCCTCGTCTAGCTCTAACAACAGCAGAGTTCTTGGCATATCAGTGTGAGAAGCATGTGTTGGTCATTCTGACAGATATGAGCTCCTATGCTGAAGCTCTGCGAGAGGTACGCATTTATTAACTCGCGTGCTGGGTGTTGGCAGAAAGGGTTTGTGGTATAAAGTGAGTGTAAACTTCTGCTCAAGCTGTTACAGTTAGTATTCATTACAATGTTCTTAAATAGCCAGTGAGGCTTTTAGTTATTCATTGGTTGTCTAGGATTATGTTCAGCAGTCAAAAAGCCATTGCTTCTGCGATAGCTAAACTTATTTGACTAGTGGCATTCAGCAGTTTGATATTATAGTTTCTGATTTGCCTTGGCGTCTTGTCTCATCATACATGGTGTGGTGACATATTTCGCTTAAAATGGGTTTGTGTGGCTGCATTTTGGTATCACCTGCAGGAAGAAGTACTTCAAGTCACTAGTGTAGCTTAATTAGGGGAGACAGCAGGTCTGTGTGAGTGGTCTGATTTCTTGGAAACATTTTTCTGGATTGCCTCAGGTTTCGGCAGCTAGAGAGGAAGTGCCTGGCCGTCGTGGTTTCCCAGGTTACATGTACACTGACTTGGCTACTATATATGAGCGTGCTGGGCGTGTGGAAGGCAGAAATGGTTCCATTACTCAGATTCCTATTCTTACCATGCCTAATGATGGTGAGTTATTTTCAAGTGTTTTTAGTAAATAGCACTTTAAAGGACTCCTTTAGAGCAACCTGCCTTATCTTGGATGCACAGAAAATTAGGAGGTCCTGTGGCCTTTAGGTTTCCATTTGAGTATTGCAGTTCTTGGCTGCCTTTTCTGTCTGTATTGCTGAAACAAATGCTTTGCCCATTGTGGACTCCAGGACTGTTCTCCAGCCCTCTATCAGTAGTGCTTACAGCTCTAATCCTTGCTTAAGAGCATTTAGTGATGTATAGGGGTACCAACTGATGGCATTTTTGCTTGAGAAGTCACAGCAAAAAGCTGCTGCATTGGTGCTAGAATGGATATAAAAGGTCTGAAAACTGTCAAACCACTTTTTTCCATAGATATTACTCATCCTATCCCTGACTTGACTGGATACATCACTGAGGGACAAATCTATGTGGATAGGCAGCTGCATAACAGACAGGTGTGTACCACGCTGGATAGAGCATATTGAAGATTACTCTGTACTTTTTGAAATTCATGGATGTCTTGTTTTTTTTCCTTCAGATTTACCCACCTATAAATGTCTTGCCCTCCTTGTCTCGACTGATGAAGTCAGCTATTGGAGAGGGTATGACCAGGAAGGATCATGCAGATGTATCCAACCAACTGGTATGTAAAAACCTCTTCAGAGAAGTGGAGTTATATTTCAAATATCCCTCTCACTAAGCAGTTGCAACCCAGAACACTCCTGAGACTGCTTTAAAAGCACCGATTGAGTGGTTAGTGAGACGCTTTGGGTTTGAATAGAAATCATTACACAGATGATCGAGGTAAAAGCCCTTGTTTCTGTCCCTTCTAGTACGCCTGCTACGCTATCGGAAAGGATGTGCAGGCTATGAAGGCTGTAGTTGGTGAGGAAGCTCTTACCTCAGATGATCTTCTTTATCTGGAGTTTCTGCAGAAGTTTGAGAAGAACTTCATTGCTCAGGGTAAGCGTCTGGGTCTAGAACATCACGGTATGCAGTAACACCTCGCAGGTCTTGTTCTCTGATCTGCCTGGTGGTGAGATGCTTTCCTGCCCTATGTTTCAGTCTGTGGTTGCTCTCTGCAGGTCCTTATGAAAATCGCACTGTTTACGAGACCTTGGACATTGGATGGCAGCTTTTGCGAATCTTCCCCAAGGAGATGTTGAAGAGAATTCCTCAGACAACACTGGCTGAATTCTATCCTCGAGATTCGACTGCAAAACACTAGCCACAGCTTCATCTCTAACTCCTTGCTCTGTGAAATGCTGTTTGTTTTCTTTTTTCATGTGTTGGTGTTTACTTGTCGCCCTTACAATTAAAACCAAGAATAGGTGACATTTGTGCCAGTGTTCCAAAGTACACTGATACCAGTTTTTAAAATATCCCTTCTTCCAAAGCCTGGGTCTTCAGGAAAACATTTAGGCCAGCTCTTATAAATGTGCAATAGCTATCACAAAGCTTGTTTTTTGAACTGGACTTTTTGTAGGCATTTCAAAGGAATGTCTGAGGATTACCAGAAATTGCAAATCTTTACTTTGAAACCAGGAGCATGCGGTTTAGAAAACATGAAAGAGCAAATGTGACTGCCTTTGTCCGTAGCATCTGCTCAGTGCGATCATAGGCAGTCGCCGTGCGGCTGGTAGAACAGATGGCACTCTGCTGTCCTGCTGTTGTGCCTGAAGAGCAGGGTAATACGTGGAAAGCACCGTGCGTGGCAACATACCTTTCTGAAAAGTGCAAGCCACTGATTTGTAACTGTGGCTTAAGATTCTTAAGGGTATGCATGAACTGAGAACACTAGTAGGCACGCTAGGTGCTTTTCCACAAGCAACGGGTCTCTTCAGAGGTCACGGGCCAGTGGGTTGTTACCTGAAGGTAGTGTGATAAGGCTTAATTACTGAATTGAAGGTTTCAAATTGAAGTTTGCAGAGTAAGTTTCCTACTTACCCTTTTTTTTTTTTTCGCTTTGAATTCTGGATATGCCAGAGACACAAAAGAGCAGCTAAAGCATTCTGAGATCGGTAGTGTCCCAGTGGGCAAAACTGTAGGCGATTCAAGGCTTTGTGCTGCTACTGAAGGGGATTGTATGAGATGTGAAAGAAAAAAAAAAACTTATACCTGACACAGTTGTACTGGTGGGAGGTCAGCTTTTAAAGTATGTCTCGTACTAAACGATGCAACAGGAGAAAGCAACTTAATGTGTGAATGGATATTTTGAATTCTGTTATAAAGCATGCTCCAGGTGGCACTGGGTCCTGAGTTGTGTTTGAAACTGTTGTGGTTTGCACTCCAGGCACAGATTTGGCTAGTCAGGAGAGCTCAGCATTCCCAAACACTGCAAACTTGGCTAGTCAATTCAGTGTTGTGTTTTTTCAAATTGGTTCAGATGAGGCTCCGAGCCCAGTGCTGGCAGGCTTTCTCGCTTTTTTCCAGGCTTAATGTAGTCTAAGCTCTGGTCTAGCTAACCAAAGCATGTTGCACCTCTCTCAACGCCTTCAGTGCTTGTCTAGGAAGGTGCGAACATGACTCGAACGGTAGTGTACTAATTCCAGCTTTCCCTGACGTCTCCTGTGTGCAGTTCTTTCTATAGTTTGTTCAGTGTTCTCTGTAACTTGGACGCAATAGCAACTTTATTCCAGTGCATTCCACCCTAAGGCTGTGTCAAGTCTATTTTTCTTGAGGTTGGGACGGGAGGTTGGAAAGTGTTGGCATGAGAATACTTTAATGTAGAGAATATCTAAATAAATTAAATATGGAAGGTGTTGGAAAAAAAAAAAAAAGGAAGCTTTTGTGATTCTGTAGTTAAAAACAACTTTGGATCTTTCAGCAGTGGCTGGGATGTCCTTTGCCTCTGGGGATCCTGGATGTCCTTTGCCACTGCCGATCCTGTTTACCGGAATGAAACTACTTCGTAACATGCTGAAAACAGTTCTTACTTCTGTTTGTGTGTGTGCAGTGAGGGCTGCTTGAGCCACCCCCACATTATCACTAGAGCTGGCTGCTTTTAGAGGAGGAGGATTTGGCCTTCAGCTTCAGGAGCGAGTGCTTCGTGCCGGTGGAGCGGATGGGTGGCACAGTCCGGGGAGAGGCTCTGCAGGTGTGTTGGAGGATAATGCGACAGCACCGTTCCCCTGTGGCTCTCAAGGGGCAGTTTGCACCAGAGGCAGCTGGGAAACCTTAAAAGGCTTCTTGAAAATGAGCGGAGACGTATGTTGACTTCAAATTTTCTGTACGAACAGTACTACTTAAAGGTGAGGGGGCCCTGGGCAGGTTGGTTTAGGTTTTCTGTGCAGACAGCCTGCGGTGTGACTCTGCTTAAACCCCCGGTGGGAGTCTCTCCGTGCACTAACTGGTGTGGGGCTGCAGCGCGGCTGGTGAAGGTGAGAGACACAACGGTGTGAAGCGGAGAGATCCGGGATGCTTCCTGAGGGAGCGGAGGTGAACCCGAACATACCTTCCTTTGCTGAACAAGGCGCACATCAAACCCAGTCGCTTACCGAGGGAAGAAAGCGCTTTTCCTTTCTGCTGATTGTGCTGCTCATCTTTAAAGAGTTGGGCCCTGATGTGCTGAGCTGCACCGACACTGTCAGCGTAACCAGTTTGTTCTGACTGATAAAAGCCTGAGGCTGCCTCAGGTCTTCTCCTATTAAATGTACTAAGCTATAATTCGAGCTGTTTCTTGTACAGAAGTACAAGTCCTTGAGGTAGGTAAAGGCATTAGCTCATTTTTTTAGTTTTTTTTTTTTTAAAACTCATTTAAGTGTCCAAGCTGCTTCCTGTGGTATTTTTCACCAGGAGAGATGAGAAGTTACAAATCCCATGTCCTGGGTATTAATAATGGCTTTGATTGTCCCACAGAGCTTGAAAGACTGTTTATTTAACATGGTGGAAGAAGGGTAAGGAGGATCTAGTATGCTAAAAACATGTCTGATGGCTTAAAAAAAGTTTGGCCAAGTACTTTTGACTTTTTCTACTCATTTTACCCCCTCAGTTACAGTCACTGTCTTGAGGGAGAACCCGTGGTTGGGGCACGGGAATAACTATGGAGAGATGCAGCCGCTGGCGCGCAGTAATGCAGGGTTTGAAACCATGAGTAAGAGGAGAAATTCCAAAGTCCGGTGAATTCCTGAAATCCTCTGTCAGGTGACAGGTTCCAGGGACAAAGGTTGAACAAGCATTCCTGAGGGAGGGCGGTGGAGCGAGGCAGCGGCCTCTCCCCCGATCCCTGCATCCCTGCAAACATCTGCGTACGGAAGGTGCAAAGCAAAAGGAATTCTGTAGTTATAAGCATATTTGCAGCAATTAAGCTCTCCTAATTTGCAGCTGATGGGAGCAAAGGGGAGAGAATGAGATGTATTCTGTGGCTCAGGGCAGGCTGGGAGCAGCTCCCATGCATGGGCAAGCTGGCAACGACAGCGTGGCTCGTCCGGGCCAGACAAAGGTTTGGGATGAATATAAATAGCGAGGGCGGCTTTGTGCCGGGGATAAAATTGCTGTTGTCTGCAGCACAGGGGAGCTGCGTGCTCAGCCTGTGTCACGGGCAGAGGCCGGCCGGGCTGCGGTGGATGCGGTGCGGGATGGAGCGCGGCAGCCGCCACGCAGCGGCACTGCACACCCGGCCGGCAGCGAGCAGAGCAGGGATGGAGCGAGCTGCCGCGTGTCGGCTCCCTGTTACTGCGCTCGGGGAGGACAGGGCTGTTTCAGCCCCTGTGTCACCTGGAAATAATATATTTTTTTCCTATTAAATATTTACACAGCAGTGCCAGGACTACTTCAGAAATTATCAGACCCGCTGGGAGCAGCAGTGCACGCAGTGATGCCTCTTAGCTTGTTTGGATGCCGCTGGCTGCAAATGCACCGAGTTTGGGAATGGCGTTTGTGGGGAACGGTGGGAATAGGGCTGGTTCTGGTTTGCTTGGCTTTGTAAGGTCAAGGGAGAAAGTTGTGCGTATTGCCACAAAATCAGCGTGCTGAGACTCTTTAGCTCTTTTCTGGGGGAGTTAATTCAGCGGCTTAGACCTCGAGGACTGCTGGTTTAATGAGGTGTGTATGTCTGGCAGAGGTTTGGTGGCAACATCCAGCTCTGACCTGTCCCCTCTCCTCCCTGGACGCGTGCACGGGGGCGGCTGGGCTGTGCTGCCCGTGCCACGCTGCTCCTCCACCGGGATTGCAGGGCACGCCGGTGCCTGCTCTCCTCCAGCTCCAGAGTTTCCGGCAGAAATCTCCATCTTCCTCCGGCCTCGCGCTGCCCGGCTGCTGGTGAAAATCCATCTGCTGACACAGGCACAGCGTCGCTGTCACCCTGCGCGGGGGCAGGTCCTTGGGTTGCAACAGAGCCCGTCCTACAGATTGAAGCTCCCAGGTAGCGAAGAGCCTGAACCTGGCACGGGGCCCTGTAAGAGAGGAATGACAAAAATAGCTTTAGCTCCCGTCAGCCGGAGGCCCCGGGAGCAGGCTGGGGCTTGCAGCACAGCTATTTTAGCGCTGAGCCGAGAACATAGCCCTTCGCTGGGAAAATGGGGTGGGAAAGCAAAGGGGCGCTGAGCACTGGGAGGAAGGATGCCCCTCGGCGTGGTGTCGGGCCGGGTGATGCCGTGAGCAGTCCTTGGGCAGCTCCTGCCCTGGCGCTGAGCCGGATGCTAAACAAACAACCCAATATTTCACGGTGCGGAGACAGCAGGTACCACGCTAAATGGGACGTGCTGCTCTCCCAGCTGCTGCCTTAGTGCATTTACACGCTGTTTTCTTTTTTTTTTTTTTTTGGTAATGGCTAATGAGGACTGCCTGGGGGTCTTATCCCCCTTCGCCAACTGATGTCAGCCAGTCGGGTCCCTCCGAGAAGCACACGCCAGCTGTCGGCTCATTTAGGAGGGGAGGAGAGCAAACGTTGGCCGCCTTTCCCCCACCCTGCCCCTTGGGTTTTCAGTTGGGACTGGCAGATGCAAGGCAGGGGAGCGGGCTGGTGGGGAGAGCTGCTGCAGGTTATTTGCACATCAAAAGCGGCTTTGCCTCCGACCCTCTATCACCCTGCCAGCGAGAGGTGGCTCGGTTTAATTGCTCTTTCAAAGGCAGCCCCGGTCTTGTCTCTGCTGAGATTTTTAGGTCTGACTCTGCCCCCCATAGCCAGCAACTGGTGCAGTGGCACCGGGGTGTTAAAAGAAGATGCAAATCAGCTTTTCTCCGTCTTGAAGCTTATTTGCATCCACTGATTAGTTCAACGACTAATTCAAACTCCTTCTGTTTGAGGGCGGTTGGTGCTTGGGCAGCTGGAGCTGAGCTAGCCGAAAGCACGGACGAAGCAAGAACCCCGGTGCTTCTTAGTGGAAGAAGCAGCTCGGGGTCCCCAGGGTTGGGGTTTTGGCTTCCCAGTGTCCCGGGCATTGCCAAGGCGCTGTCCTTGGGATGCGTGTGCCCTCAGGGATGCTGTGCTTCCTCCTGGACCAGCCCGGGCTCCTGCTCATGCTCAGCCCCGCTAAGGCTCTGTGCTGCAGCATCTGCGGGATGGGGATGTTCCCAGGGATAACAGCCAGCTTGGGGTCCCCTCCTCGCTGCTCCCCTCACCCAGAGATGTGGGCAAGCCCTGGGAAGGGCTCGGCTGAGCTGGCAGCACCCCGCAGCCGGGGCAGGTGATGGTGGGAGGTGATTTCTGACTGAGGGTGCCGCTCAGGAGAAAGAGAGCCCTCGCACGTGGTTTTTCTATCATCTCCTTCCTCCTCGGCAGTTTTCAAAGGCTCTAAAAATAAACTTCCCTCACGCCTCGGGCAGCGTGAGCAAAGCCAAGGTTTCCCTGGGAAGCGCTGGCAGGAGCCGGGTACCCTTTTGGAGGGCACAGAGCAGCTTGTGTGTGACTCGGGGGGGCCCCCCAGCCTGCACAGTGGTGGGGCGAGTGCCCTGTGGACACCGCCAGAGGAGCCGGGGTGGCACTTTCCCCAATTTGAGTGTTTCCCCCTATTTTCTGCCCACCCTCCAAACCTCCCTTTATCTCTCCCTGCGCTGTTCAGACCTGTGAAACCACCAGATCTGTGCAGTGCAAATGGGGTCCGAGTCAAACGGTTTTGGAGGAAAACAGCTTAAATAGTCAAAACATGTCCTTGTCTTTTGTTAAAGCGTTTCCACTGTCTCCCTCTCTCTGTAATTGTTTTTTCCGGGGGAGATGGAGCGGATGGCTCTGGGGACGGTGTGTTGGGGACAGCCAGGGCTGGGGGCTTTGGGTGGCATGAGGTCAGGATGAAAATCGGTCTCACCTGCAGAGCAGGGGGGCGAAGCCGTGGGGCACGGGCTGGGAGCGGGGCCAGGAGGATTATCTCCTCCTCTCCAGTGCCCCCCATGTTTGCCGGAGGCAAGTCGCTGCTTTTCCACGCATGGGTTATCCCAGCTGCAGAGCGGAGATAACGCCGCTCGCCCGCGCAGCAAAGCGCTCGCGGGGCTGGAAACAAACAGGGCCAGGTGGAAGGATGTCCCCAAAGGGGACCTTGGTGTGCCGCGATAAATGGTTTGTGGCCTGCGGGGGGTGACGTGAGAGGGGCACGGTGAAGCACTGTCCTGCGTTGCCGCTCACTGGCAACGAAAACCCTCTGAACGCTGCTAGGAGACGCTAAGTCAGTTTTTAAAAATTTATTTATAAATAAAAACATAAAATTACCAGTAGTTTACATCGGTCACCAGAAATAACATCCGAAAAACCTGCAGAAAAATAATTATATGTACAGGCTGAGCCCGGCCGGCCGCGGAGCGGGCAGGGTGGCCGCGGCTCACGCCAGGAGCGACACAGCTGCGATGCGGACGGTCACACACAGCGTTGTGCAAAGGCAGCACGTCGATGCCTCCGGGCGATCACATCATACAGCGCTGGCTGGGGAGGATGCGGGGCTGGGGCGATGGGGACCTGGGACGGTGCCACCGAGGCCGGCGGGAGCAGGAACAGGGCTGGGCAGGCGGGGAGGGCTCTGCTCCCCTCGGCACCCCGTGTTGCGTTTGGCGCCGGGAAGCTCCTGGTCGCCGTGCTCTGGCTGTGACATGGGGTGCGGAGGGGGTGCAGAGCCCTCGGTGCAGGGCTATGGCTTGGATGATGCAGAAAATCCCTTCTGGCCCCGGGAGCCGGAGCGGAGCCGGGTCCCATCCTTCATCCCTGATCTTCTGGCTCTCCAAAACACCCTTCGGCAGGTCTGGGCAAAGGCAAAGGCTCGCTCACCCGCCACGGCCCCCCCCCCCCA
>NW_009648254.1:1080399-1085444 GCF_000708025.1 Charadrius vociferus
GGCCAGGACGCGCCGGGGCGGCGCGTGGGAGGGTGCTCGGGGGCAGGTTCGGAAGGCACAGACTGGTTTCTGTGTGTCACCCTGGAGGGGGTGAGGGATGCTGAATTTTGCTGCTTGTGCACAGCTTGGAGCCCTTGGCCGAATTTGCGATTCGGGACCGTGCAAGACCCACGGCTGGTGCCCAGCTCGCCAGTGGGTAAGCAAATATATTGCAGTAAAAATACCATTGCACCAGCACAACGTGTTCCCGGCTGGAGACCTCCACCCTGGCAAGCTGGATGCCAGCGGATGTCCTCCCGGCCCGTGGGGGGACAGGAGAGTCACCGCTGGTGATGTGCAGTGGAGCCTTGTTATCCACTTGCTGGCGGCAGGAGGAAATTTTAAGAGCTGGGGTAGAAAGCAAAATGAAAGTGATTGGTTTGGGTTTTTTTAACCAGCTCCTGCTGCCGGGACCCTGCGGACATAAGGGCACGGGAGGAGCTAAGGCAGGCGGCGTTCCCGGCAGGGACGGTCGCAGTGAGTGAGAGCACGTGGGGTCAGGGGGCAAAACACAACCCATTTCCCCCTCCATTCTTCAGGTCGGACTGTGGCTTGGAAATTTCTGTTAATTCTTAAATCCAGTTGCCCGTCTGGCAGCTGGAGAAAAGGGACACGGAGCCCTTGTCCTTCGGAGGGGGGAACACCGGGCTCGCCATGGCTGTGCCGCTCCAGGAGGAGGGATGTGCCGCCGCGGCCGAGGGACAGGAGGGGTGCGGGGTGGGCTGTGCTCGTTAGTGAAAGGTGATTTCGGTGGGGGTGTTGGCTGTAACGAGGTGGGGTGTGCGTGTGTGCAGGTTGGCTCCTTCCTGAGGCACTAGAGCAGCCGAAGGACGGGAGAAGTGGTGCCGGACGGCAGGAGGCAGCTCCTCGATCCCGTGGTGCTCTGGAGGTTGGCACCGACCAGAAGAAGGTTAAGGAGGTGTGAGAGCAGCACAGAGCTTCCTCCGGGCTGTGGGCAGGGAGAGGCTGGAAACGTGCCGTGGCCGATTCCTCTTGAAGATGGTGGGAAAGGCTGTGGTGTCCCCGTCCCCAGAGCTGTGCCGTCATGGGATCCCTCTGAGCCCGGAGCAGAGCATCCCCTGGGAGTTTTGCATCATCTCGTTACCTGATGGGAGATTATTTGCTGAAGTCCTGTTCCCTGACCGCCCCCGTCGCCAGCTTCTCAGTCCTACAAGGGGGCAGAAGGGATGCTGCGAGGTGGCAGCGGGGGCGAGGGGGAGCGGCTGGCACGTCACCACTGGCACGAGTTGCTTGTTCACCTCTGTAACACGACAGGCGACGGAGGGCACCGCCACGGTGCGACGCGGGGAGGGGAGAAGGGCTGGCGAGCTGGCCAGGCCACCAGCTCTGCTAATAAATACATGGCTCATCTGAACTGTACAAGGCGCAGGGCAGCGCTTCTCACCTGGAAGAGATGCCCGCCGCCGAGCTGCAGGCAGGAGAAGGAAGACCTGGCTCAGATCTCGGTGGCAATGATGTCCTCGTAGGGGACGTCGGCACCGGGTATGTCCAGCTCGATGGGCTCCTTGCCGTCTTCCCCTGCGGCGAGCTGCTGGAGCATCTTCTCTAGGTTCTGGTTCCTCTTGTACATGTGCAGGTAGCTCTGCTGCAGCTGCTTCTGGTAGTGAATGACCTTCTCCTTCTCCTCCTTCCACGTCTGCCGCTCATGCTGGAAGCTGGAGGTCATCTGCTCGTTGTTGTCCCGCTCAGCCTTCAGCTCTGCCCTCAGCCTCTCCACCTCTCCCTGCAGGGCTTGAGCATCGTCCACCACGGCGCAGGGCCTGGCCACCTCCCGGGCTTCACTCAGCTGCTCCTTGAGGACGGCGAGCTCTGTTCGCAGGTCCACGATTTCCTGCTCCAGCAGGTTCACCTTCTCCCTCAGCAGCTCGGACTCATTCTTCTTGCGCTGGAGCTCGTTCTCGCACACCTCCAGCTCCATGGCTTTGGTGCGCAGGGAACCTTCCAGGTCCTGGGTCTTCATCTCCAGCCCTTCCATCTTCACCCTCACCTCCTTCAGCTGAGCCTTCAGGCTGAGGATCTCGGTGGTCTTGGTGTTGAGCTCCGTCTGGGACTCCTTCAGCTGCTGCTTCAGGAGGGAGATCTCCCCCGACTTCTGGCACACCTGCGGGGAGGGACGCAGCACCCGAGTTAGGGCTGAGCCTCGGAGAAAGCCCGCAGCACCCGCGGTACCCCGCGCAAACCATGCTGGGCACAGCCGGCGTTTGGCATGCAGACCCCGGCCACGAAATCCCACCCAGGGAGATGCCCCAGCACAGGGACCAATGCCCCAGGCTCCCTGGGGGGGCTGGAGGGGACCCCACCCTCTCCATGCACCAACAAGCCAACAAGGAAGGCTGCTGGTGAACAGCCGCAATGATTTAATGAGGTGTGGACACTAATAGTGTTGAGGAAGCGCTCAAGTCTCAGTACCCCAACGGCCGATGCTGATGGCTCATGCGGTCAGTTAAACTTGCCGAGCCTGTCTCGTGAGCAGACACCCCGCTGCACCCTGCGAAATCACAGCTGGGAGCAAAGCACCTAAATCCCGCTGGAGCATCCCGCTGGAGCCTAAAGCGTGGCCGGTACAGCCGCTTCCCGGGATGGCTGTTGGGGGTTCAGCATCCAACCCTGCGGCTTTTGGTGGGGCTCTTGAACAGCCGGGAAAGGTGGCTGGAAAATGCAAATAAACTGGAGATACTGAAAGCCCTATGAGAAATCCTCGCGTGTGAGGGAGCGGAGGCGAAAACTGTGCTCCTCGAAGCACGCCGGGCAGCAGCTATGCTTCTCCCTGTACAGCCGCAGTGAAACGATTCCGCTGTGAGTTACTCGGGCGGGTGAGCGGGCTCCCTTCTGAATTTTCAGCAGTTCAACGGTCTTTGTTGAGCGATACCCAATCAGTGAGAAAATTACGCTTAAGCACTGAGTGGAAGGTTTTACTGCTCTCTAATAAACGGCCACGGCAAGCCCAAGCAGTTCCTATTTACACACGGGAAGGCAGCTTTACTGCTCCTCTGGGGCAGGCAGCCTGGAGAACCCTGCGCTGGGGGTTGGAGATGCAAAGTTATTTTAATGACTGGGGATTTTATGCAGTAGTTGTTTCCTTATACGATGTGAAGTGCTGAGGGGTTAAGAGGGGCAGTGAGTCACTCAATTATAACTTGCAGAGCCTCCACGTGACAGACCGGGGCTCTCCTCAGCTTTAATATCTGTCTCCTACAGCCTGGGCTTACTGCGTGCGCCATCTGCTCTGCTCAGACCCTCCGTGGTGCTGCTGGATGCAGGTGTAGAAATGGAGAAGAGCTGCGTAATCTACTGCTGGTGCCGCAGCTAACGCTTTCCAAGCACAACGCAATGTCGGCATTGGCAGCCCCAGATATCTCTTGGTGCTACAGTGCCACTTACCTCCCACTGGGTCTCCTCCAGCGCCGGGGCGAAGCTGGTCTTCTCCTTCTCGTAGGACCTCAGCTTGGTCTCCAGCAGGTTTTGCTCTTTCATGAGGTTCTCCAGCTCTTCCCGGAGCTGCTTCTTCTCCTGCTGCAGCTGGAACACCTGGAGGTGAAGGACCTGCTGCGTCCGCTGGGTTTTCTGAGAGGTTTGCTTGAGCTTGCTGTTGCATTTCTGCTTGAGGCCCTCCAGCTCTTCCTTGCAGCGCCGCTGCTTCTCTTCATAAGCCTGGCAGGAGCTAACTTCCTTCTCCTCGAAGCTCGACTGAAGCTCCTGCAGCTCTCCCTCCCTCTCTAGCAGCTTCTGCTCCAGCTCCTGGATGGTGGACTCATCTGTGGAGATGGGTGAACGGATGCAAGTGGTCTTCTCAGTGGCGTGGTGGTGAGGGGTTTTGCTGGGGTTGAGGATCTTGTTGCCCCCGTCGGAGAAGGACATGGCCTTGAGGCTCATCATGTTGCTGTCCTGGATGATGGCGCACTGCAAGATGTTGTGGGCCGAGCCCCCGAAGCGGCTGATGGGTCCCATGGGTGTGACGAGGGGGTCGAGCTGGTAGCTGCTGCTGGTGCTGTGGGTGGGGAGGCTGGACATGGAGTTCCTGCCGGAGTCGGACAGACCCCCCGAGCACAGCACCGGCTTCAGCTCCTGCTCCTTGGCTTTCTCTGAGGGGTGCAGCTGCTGGGAGAGGTGACCCCCATTCTCCGGGGAAGAGTGGAGGATGGCGCCGGACCGGGGCAGCACCGGCTTGAAGGCGGTCGGTCGCGCAGCCGGCTTCTCCGTGCCCTGGGGAGAAGAGCAGAGCCCGTCAGCGCAGACCGACAGCACGTCATCTGTTCTCTCCATCCCTTCCACCCCCAGGGATGAGACCCCCATGGCGGGGATGGCTCAGGTCTCCATCAAGGGCTGAAAGCTCAGGAAGAGCTAAAACTGCCTCTGCTGGCTGGCGAACGGCATGTTTGGGAATGAACGGATATGGACCGTATCGCTGATCTAAATCCCCAAAAGCAAAGGGTGGCAGGGTGCCCTCAGCACCTCCCCGCTGCCCCCCTCCTCCCGCTTCCTCAGCACAAACTGTTGCTTCTGAGCCTTCTCCTGCACCAGGACAGCCCTGCGGTGGGACCTGCACCCGCTTCGAGGGCAGATGCCCTCCAGCAGACACCCCCCCAACTTCTGGGGCCACCGTCTCCCCTACTCACCACTTCCAGCTGACTGGGGAAGGGCATCAGCTTCTGCGGCGTGGGCGTCCCGAAATCCATGCCGCTTGTCCCAGCTTGGCTGCCCAGCTCCCCGCCGGCAAGCGAGGTATAGTCCGCCCGGTGGGAGCTGTGAGATTTCTGGCTGACCTTGATGTAAAAGAAGTCCTCATTCTTGCTGCTTTTGGAGCTGGACTTGTGGCCGGAGTCCTGGGAGAAGCCGAAGCGGAGCAGCCCGTCCGAGTACCTGTTGAGCTTTTTCAGGTGGGACGACTTGCGGAGCTTGTACTGGGAGGCTCGGCAGTGCTTGCTGTGGAAGCTGTGCCCGGAGATGAGGCTACTGACGCTGCCCATGCTGCTCCCGGGGGGGGG
>NW_009648254.1:1085944-1089282 GCF_000708025.1 Charadrius vociferus
CCGCGCCCTGCCGACCTCTCCCAGGCTGGCTGCCCCCCGCCGTGGCATGGCTCCTAGCCGGGTGGGTGCGTGCTGCCCCGCGCCCAGGGGCTCGTCGGGAGCTGCTGGGCACAGTGCACCTCTTTCGACGAGCGCCCGTGCCTCCTGCTTTGCGCCGCGCCGGATGGATCCCGTCGCTTGACAGCCGCGCACGACACTGCGAGATGCAGTCACAACCTCTCCTGCATCAGCCTGTCGCTCCCTGATTTCTCTCCAATTTTCAGTGCTCCTCTTAACCTACCTGAAAAGGGATGCTGTGAGGCTTAATTACGTTTAATGTCTGTGCAGCACTTAAGAAGACGAGAGGCGTTATGTGTGTGCTGAGTATTGTGATTATGGTTCAGAGGTATGTGGGGCTGTGCATTAATTCTCTTTGCTATGGGAGAAAAAATATATAAAATAAAACCCTGGCTCCTGGTGGCCTTTGCGATGCTTGGCTCCCAGTTTCAGGGCTATAATGGAGATGCACCTTCCATCTAGATAATTAAAGGGTGAGGTGGGGAGAAAGGGGAAGACCCTCTCACAGGCAGAAGTTAGTGCATAATCAAAATGAGCTAAATTCTGTTAGCACAGGATGATGAGAGAGGACACGGTCCCGCTCCCCGCTGCGTGCAGAACAGCTCAAAGCTCCCACTCTCGGTGGTGTCGGCACTGCGCTGTCTGGCTCTTCTCTGGAGCTGCCCCGTGTTGGGCTCCCATCACCAGAGTGGGTGTCCCGGGGGTAAAATGTCCCCTGGCAGCAGGAGAGGGTTGGGTGGCGGAGGGGGTGCAGGCACGGTGTGCTGGGGCATCCTCTCTGCCTCATCCTCAGGGTCTAGAGAGCTGCTCCTATGTTTTTCCCTATATTTTTCCTTATGTCCTGCCTTACGCCTGCTGCGGCGAAGGCTCCTCTGCATCCTGAACAGGGCAACGCCAACCTGCGCTCATCCCTCAGCTTTATTTGTTTGGGATTTTTTCTCTGTGCCCTGAGGACCCAGATTGATTAAGCGTCAAAGAAAAGTCCCAGGAAGACAGAATATCCTCTTTAATCCCTACATCCATTTTTGGGAGATTAAGAAAAGAACCGAGGTCTGAACTGCTGCCTGGATGCTGATGTGCTAAAAGTGATCGATGACTTTGGCTTCATTCATTTTTCCAGGGTAAGAGGCATAATGTGCGCGGAGGGGGAGGAATCGCTGCAGGGAACGGGATAATTGGCACAGGAGGTTGCTCTGCCTCTGCGTGTGTTCCCGACACCAGGCTTGTGTGTCTGCGCCCGCAGAAGAGAAAAGGCAGTGTCACAGCAGCAACGCTGCCAACTACAGCGACAGCAGCCCCGAGACAGCGCTCAACATGTGCGAGCGAGTTGGGGGGGGAAAGCAGCCGATGTATTTACACACACCGACGGCAGCGGTGTCAGGGAGGTTTGATGCCTTAAAGCACGGAGCGGTGCAGGGTGCATGGCCCCGGTGCTCGGGGGATGCCAGGCTCGCTGTCCCTGTGCCCAGAGCCCCTCACCGAGGAGCAGCGAGTCCCCTGGGATAGATGCGCCCTTGGGTGCCTGCAGAAGGCAGGAGAAACGTGGAGAAGGAGAGCTGGGACTTTCCAGCCTCTTGGCAGGAGGCGTTTCAATCAATCCCAGCCCTCCTACACATGCCTGAGAGGGTTGGGCATGTCTTTTTCTTCTTCTTCCCTCTTTCGATTTAAAAATGAACACTTTGAAAGCCGTGGAGGAGTTGGCGTTCATGCACAGCGTTAGCAGAAAGAGAAAAGCTCTGGAGACGGCACAGCCGGGAGCGCACCGAGCGAGCAGAGGGCACGGGCTCCTGCTCCAGCTTTGGGGCACCTCCAAAAGGGGGGACCAGACTTGTCCCCCTTCCTTCTTCAGCCTCTGTGGCACATGCTTGTGTCTTCCCCTGCATCAAATCCAGCGACCGTGTGACTCTACAGGGAGCCAGATCGGTGTGCCGAGCCACACAAAACCTAGTCATTATGTACATACACATATATTTAGATGCATGTATATATGTATATTTTAAGGGGTTTTGCACGCTTGGCAACAGCCACAGTTCAGTTAGGTTAGGCATATTGCAAAGTGTAAAAGGGGGCTGGAGAAAAAAAAAAGAAAGAAAAAAGAAAAAGAAATGTAAGTGATGCTGAGAGTGTCTGAAAATGCCCCGGCGATGGCGGGTGCCCCTGTCTGCGCTGCTGTGGGGAGGGCTGCTGGACACGGGGTGGGTGGCACCACACCACGTCCACGGGCTGTAGGAACAAGCGGGGAGCTCACACCGTGGGGAGCGGTGCAGGCAGCCCGGGTAAGCGTGTAGGGGTATGTCTGTGGGGTGCACCTTGTCCCCTGCGGGGCCATGTGTGCCCACCAGCGCGCGATGGCGATGCCACCGCACCAGCTCCTCTCTACCCGCTCTGCTCCCGGCCTCGCCTGGCTCTCGGTGCTAAATGTGATTACTTTGAAACGTGATTTGCCCTGTCACTCACCAATTAACGAGGACAGAAAGCCAGAAAAGACACAAGCTGTTCCCTCTCGCTCTGCCACCTCCAGCAATGAGCCCTTCAAAGCCCTTTTGTCGGGGCGGTGGTGGGGAGGGGGCCGGGGAGATGGCACGAGCCCCGTGTCGGTCGGACCCCCGGGGTGATGCTGCGCCTGTGCTCCATAACCCTTCGCGGGACGTTGAGAGACTGTTAACAAACCCCATTGAGGTGCAGCGGTGAGCCGACAGGCGCGGGGGTCTGGCAGTGATGGACCCCCAGTAAACACCCGGGCAGTGTGAGCCAAAGCCAAGGGATCAGAGCTGAACGCATGGATGCACTCACTCTCATTTTTTGCAGAAACAGAGGGGAAAAAATGAATGGCATCCCACATTCACCGCAGTCGTGCCTACCCTGCGATCGCACGTGGGAGAGCGACTCTCCCCATCGCCTCCTTTCTGAATGGGCTGCAGGAATTTAATCTTATCTCCTCACAGCATGGTTTCTTTGAAGCCTTTCCCGCTTCCTCGCAAGATTTTCACAGGCAGAAGCTTTCTCTCTGCCTTCCCCAGACAGGTCATCTCAGCAAGAGCCTTCGCTTCCTTCCAGGCTTCACCGTGTTACTCCTTCCCTGCCGATCCTGTTCTTCTCCCCTCGGTATGTGAAAGCTTCCTTCTCCCCTGCACTCTCTCGCCTACTCTTTTTCCCTCTTGAATTATTATTCATCATTTCTGTGCAGATGCACCCACACATTTGGGTGTTTGTTGGGAGATGCGGAGATAACACAGAAGAAACAGCAGCTGCCAAGAGCCGGGATCCAGGAGCAGCCTCTT
>NW_009648254.1:1089349-1092426 GCF_000708025.1 Charadrius vociferus
GAATGGGGCCCCAGAGGAAAATGCGGGCATTTCCACTGGGAAAAGCCGTGCACGTGCTACCTGGAGCATCTGACTTACGTTTTAATGAAGAGAATGGCTCAATCCAAAACTTGGAGTGCAGCAATCCTACTGAGCGGGATTTGGGATCTGCAATCAAAACCAGGTTCTGATTTCTGGAGCCCCACACACTAATGAACACTGAGCTGATGAGACGGACCCACCATGGGGTACGCGAGCATCTGCCGGTCTCTGCTCAGACTCGGGAGCTCAGCCCGCTCTCCCCGTGCCCAGCTGGAGCCGAGCTCTCTGAATCCTGCTCATTTTGGTCTGCAAAGAAATGGCAGCAATAGGGCTTGGAGAGCCCCATCAGCCAAACCGACCTTGCTCCCACCCTGTAATCTTCACCCTAATCGCGCTAATGGGGATGAATTCAAACGCCGCCCAGGCAGACGCCATCCTTGTGGTGTTCAATTGTGGCTCGGTGCCGGCGAAGGGCCCCATTACAAGGCTTTCATTCACTCTAATTCATTGTCCCCCGCTCATTCATTGATATTCATTGGGATCATTTTGATCGGAGGCAGGGAGTGAATTGAGTCCGGGACTCACAAAGCGCGCACCATGTGTTCTGCCCTGATTTGCCATTAGTGAAGGGGGGACACTCCAGATGAAGAATAACCAGCCTCAATTACATGTTACATCCACTCTAATAGCCCAGGAGTCCATCACACTTAATGTTATTTCAATGAACACTAAGAGAATTCACACCCACTGCCTGGTGCTTGTTAGAGGAGCCAGCCGTGGCTTTGGCAGGGCTTTGGGTGGGCTTCATGCCAGCGCAGCACTCGTAGACTGTGCCGTGTCTCTGCCGGTGTGCCCTGGCAGCTGGGCTCATACACAGCGACCGCGACCGGCGATCCTGCTGCAGGCCCTGGAGGTGAAGGTGCAACCGCTCAATAGAGGGAAAAAAAGGCAACAAAAGGGAATCTGCATCCATTTTGAAGCCCATCGGCAGCACCCAGTGCTGCCTCTTTGTACCCGGCTCCTGCGGCTCAGGTCAAGGTCACTTCTGCCACCCTTGCTCCTGCCAGCCCTGCTGGAAAAGCCAAAAATCAACACGGAATTCAGCATCAGCTTTGCAAAGAGCTTGAAGGAGCTGCGTACACCTCTGTTCCATCCATCGAGCAACCGAGGCAGCAATCCTGACCGTGGATGAGTCAACAAGTGGCTTTAATGGGAGAGCGGGGCAAAATCATCCATGTGATGATGTAGGCGGCACTGAGGCGACTGGCTTGAGCCGTGTTTGGGGAAGCCAGTATGAGAACAAGAGGAATTTCTCAAATGAACAATGAATCATATTGGCAGAGCGAGCGTTAGAGGATATCGGCTCAACACCCGCTGTGCCGTGCCGCTTCTACACTGCCTGGTCCCTCGGCGGGGAGACGGCAGCGTTTCCCTGCGTGGCAGCCCTGGCTGAGCGGCGAGAGGCTCCTGGCCCTGCCCGGGGACGATTGCTCAACCCACAAAAAATCGGTGTAAGTCAGCAAAGTCCCATGACTTTCAACATCTGCATTTCTGCAGAGCCTCGTGCTTTCTCTCCAGCAAATGCTTACTGGACAGTTAGCCTGAGCACAAACTGGTAGCACCAGCAAATACGTGGGCTAGAAAAAGTGATGTATTATTCTTTCTGTCTCCCTAACCCGAGAGGGACTTAGGAGCGAGACAAACCAGGCTAGCTTGGTGCTGGTGGCTGAAAGGCTGTAACCTCAGCCAGCAGGAGTTTACTCCCAGAAAAAGCTGGTGTTTGCCCTGGCAGCCCGCGGGAAAGTCAGGAGATGAGCGAAGTGACCTGTTGGGGGAGGGCTGGGCTGGGGCATCATAACCGATCCTCAGGACCGGGGCAGGTCAGCGAACGATGCGGCGATGGGGGATGAAACATCACCTGCTTAACCTGCTCCCACCGGCCAGCCCTGCCAGCGATGGGACGGTGTCGTTAGACGGCTGTGCCGGGAAGCTGATGCTCCCTGGCCAGCCCGTGAGCACCGCTCGTGCCGTCCTGGGCGAGACGGGGCTGATAACAGAGCCAGCCCGTGTTTTCTGTGCACAGAGCGACGCGGGATTTCTGGTGCCGAAACGCCTCGGCTCTCCCCCGCACAGCTGCAGTTTATATTAAATAGCTCCATACGCGAGCAAAGCCAAACGGCGTTATCAGGAGTGGGGCTTGAGAAAGTCCCGGCCTCCCTCCTACCACCCCTCTACCCCGTCTGACCTCGGGCAGGGGTTGTTCCCCGGAGGAGCTGACCCCGTACGACGCGTCGCCCTCGCTGGACACAAGCGCAGCAACAGCAGAGCAGCGTGGGAATATCCCGGCACCGCTCGGGGAGCCTCATCCTCCGTCTTATTGCCACCTTGGCTCGGTCTACAGCTCCTTATGCTCCTGATGCCGTGTATTTCTCTAGGTAACCCTCCGTCCCACCTGTGACATCCCCAGCTCTCCGCTTACACCAGAGCCCAAATGCTTTCTCACTGTTTGAGGTTAAACGCAACTCCAGGACCCTCCAGCTCCCAACCTTCGCTCGACCCTGTGCGAAGACACCCCAGAAACACCCAGACCTCCTCGCGGCTTCATCCCCGCTCCTGCCCGCAGCCTGGCGTCACACGGATTTCGGAGCTCATCGGTGATTCAACAGCCGAGCACAGCACCCACACAAGTCATATCAGTCATGCTCCTGGTACAAAGGAAACGCTTCTATGAGACATAGTTAAATATTCCCAGGGTGGAGAGAAAGATCTTTTCAGCTTACTTAACTCCTAAGAGCATCTGGCTTTTCCCAGTAATGAGCAACTAATACTGCAATTAAAGCCTTGTTAATTGGAAACTCAGAAATGCCCCGATCGCCGCTTTTGTTGTCTTTTCTCAGGTCTGGGGACTCGGCCGTGGCTGTGGCAGGCGCACCTGAGCTGTGATATCGGCACTGGGAAAAGGCCACCGCCTCCAGACCGGCGAATTCACCCCAACTCCCGCGACAGGCTCCATCGCTCCGGGGGTCAGCGCCGCGACCCCGCCGTGCGGCGGGAAC
>NW_009648254.1:1092520-1098715 GCF_000708025.1 Charadrius vociferus
CCCCCCCGGCCGGGGAGGTGCGAAACGTCCGCTCCTTCCCCGGGAGGAGGGCGAGGGGGCCCTCGCATCCCCGCCACGGGTTAGTTATTTTGGGAACCGTCTGGGGCTGGCAGCTGGTGCTGGGGTGGGTGACAGCTGAGCATGGCTTTCACTTGGGATCCGCGAGGCCCCTTCTCGCACATCTATTTCCGACCCTGTAAAACACAATCTGCCGGGGTGTGAGCACCCAAAAAAAGCTGGTGACAAGGGACTGGCTTGCCCAAGGCGCAAGGCAGCTCGGAGCCTCCGTACATCTCGCAGGTGTCCTCCAAGTGTGGTTGGAAAGTTGCAGAGATGCTGTCCTTTAATTCCTGCCTGTGCTGGGTGCTAATTGGCATAGCTGCAGCCCCGGTCAGCAGCACAACCGGTGAGGTTTGTTGTCCTACACGTCTCCCACGCGCTTTGTTTGGGGTCTAATTGATGGAAAGGGTTTGCCTGTCCAGCTAAAAATAGCAAGAACTTCATGTAACTTGAGCTGAGCCCTAAATACCTTTCCTCCCAGCTTTCCGCTTCCACGGGCTTCGCATCTGTCCCCCTAATTATGAATAAAACAGCAACGAGGGACAGTGAGCCCGTTTCCCCCAAGTTATGACAAGATGGTAGCACCAAGGGTGTCTTCCACAGGGCAGTCCCTCACCAGCCACCAGGAACCACCTGGACTGAGGCTCTTTCTGCTGCAAAACTCCCCCAGGAGCACACAGGGGAGAAGCATCCTCTTCATGTACAGGGAAAATTTAGAAGTGGAGCTGCAGGCTGCCATGGAGACAGGGCTCTGTTTGCAATCTTCTCGCCTTTTATTGTCTCTCCTCCTCTTCCAAGCGGTTGAAAAGCAGCCAGGAGCACGGCCCGTGTTGCTTCCCATGCTCCTGCTGGCCACGGCCGCCCAGCCCACCTTTGCTGTAAGTACGTAGGAGGCGCAGGTGGGTCTCCTCTCTGGTCCTTCACCTCCTCTGGCCTTTTGGCACCTCCTTGGTGTATCTGGGGACCATAAAGAAAATCTGTGCTGCTTCTCTCTCAGCCTTGTTGAGTTCACGTGCAACATGAGCACCGTGACGGTGCGTGCACCCACGGACCGCTCTCCCTTGCTCTTCTCTCGCTGGTGATGACCAGGTAGCTGAGGCCATGAGCAGCCCGAGGCTGAGATAGGGCTGGTCCTCCTGGGACGTGCTCCTAAAGTCATAGGCTGGAAATGGTCTGCTGCAGTGGGAAGCTTTGGCTGCTGCCCAAAGAAACAGGAGAGGAAATAACTGACCCTGGCAGCAGCTGGAAACCCTCCATCTCTGTCCTTAGCAGCGAGGCTGTGAGTGTCAGAGGAAGAATTTCTCTGAGGTAGGACCTAATGATCTTCCAGCAAAGTAAACTTCTCCAAGTCAAGTCTATGCTTGACTTCATAACACCTGAGCTCCAAAACTAAGCTGTGCATTATTTCTGTGGTGTCCTTCCTTGTTTGTGATACCACTTATGCTGTGGTTTGTCTAAATGCTGGATATTTTTGTACCCTGCATGATGCTCATCCAAGTGGGAGCTGAGAAAAGGCAACTTCTGCATGTTGATGAAGAGCCAATCTCAGTCCTTGTTGCGAAAAGCATCTGCTGCGCTGCCGCTGTCTTCTCATCCTTCAACTCCCTCTCTTGCTTTCCAGAGTGTTACGTGTCCCCATCCCTGCTCTGCTCAACCAGGCTTCAACGCAGCAGCCACAGAAGGAAAAAAACAAAGGCAAATTCTGTTCTTGCTTCCTATTTTCCTCCTCCTCTTATTTCAAACTTGGCCCGTTGTGAAAACCACCCCTTTAATGCCTGGCTGCCAAATAGAGCAATTCTCTCAAAAGAGAAATGTACATCAAAGTTGCAAGGAATATTCAATTAACCTTTAAAGGAGATCATCCATAACCGGCTTACAGAGATGTCATTTAATTGTTTAAAAAAATAAACACAGGCACTTGCATTTCAGAGGAGCACGGCTGTTGAGACAACTCTGGCTTTTGCTGCTGTTAGCACCGATGTCTTGCTAAAAGGCAATTAAATATCTAAACGTTCCTTCCAACTTGCATTCTGTGCTAGAACCTCTGACAGAGTTACCTTTGCTTGGGCAATAGGACAAGCGGTCAAATTCATCCCTTCTGCATCTAGGAAACCTCGATAAAACTCCTCTTAGAGGAAAATGCCATCGCTGGCGAACAGCCCTGTGCCATTGCACGGCGGGAAGTTAAGGTGGACCTTTCGGAGGCTTCTTCTCTTCCAGCAAGAGGGCGGCAGGCACCTGGCTGCAGCCTCTCTGGCTCTCGGACCTGAGCGCTGCCGATGCCCTATGGGGGAGAGATGCTCAGGTCCCCAAAAGTCAGCGGCTCAGGAGATAAGGCCCTTCAATACATGATTAAAACCCCTCTTACTCTAAGGAGGCGAGTGTGCTCATGCATTGCTACCCTCTGCTGGAAGGAGCTGGCTTTCACAGAGGCCTTACGCTGCTAAGGAAATAAATGGATATCTCCTTTTAGGTCAGGAGGAAAACTCTGTGTGAGGAAGAGGAAGATCTGAACTGGAGCGCCGCTGTTGAGAGGACCCGGTTGCAAAGCGATGCGGGGTCGGCGTTTGCTCCTGCAGCTCTGGAGTAATCCCGGCACCGCTTGTGCAACGAGGCGTCCCCCTTCCCCCAGAATTTTGCTCTCCAAACCCAGGCACCGGCCGTGCGTGCGTGCATTCAGGGCTTCCCAGAAACCATTTGCTGAGCCTTCCTGCTCACGGGGGGGGGGGCTTTTCTGAATGTGGGCAAGCGTTAAAAACCCAATGGCAGCAAACAATCATCTGTGTAGGAAAGACTTTGTGAGCCACGTGCCAAATCTTTGTACATTCCCTGCTATTTTTAACTAATCCCTAATGGCAACCGTCCACTTAGGTCCTGCCCACTCCCGGCCGCACGCCTTCGCCGCTGCTCTCCCGACCTGGGGACCACACGCTCCACCTCTCCTCCCTCTCCCCGGTCCGCAGAGGGGCTTTCTGCCACCTTACACCTACAGCTCTCCTGGAAAAAGCCACGACAGCAATCCCAAGGGCAGCCGGCAAACATAAAACATCAAATAAATTAGGCAATGGGGGACTTTTAAGACTTCCCAAGAGAAAGAAATATTTACAAACACACAGGCGAGTCGGCGGTTAGGGGGACGAGAACAAAAAGCCTCCAAGTTTCCCGTCAGTGCTAAGCTTTTCCTAAGCGCTGGAGGATTAAGGTCCCATGGCTGTGGGTGCAGGGCATGGGCAGCACTGCCCGAGGAAAGCCGGCGTGGCTCCGTTATCGAGCAGAATGGGGCCACGGTCCTGTCTGTGCCGCTTTGAGGAGCGATTCTCGCACCAGTCGCCTGTGATGGCTGCAGCGATACTATCTTTTCACACTTGTCCACGCAGCACCTTGCACGGCGGGCTCGGAGCTCTGCCGGGATGTCTGTGGGTGACGGTGTCCCGTGGAGTGAGCCCGTAGCTCCGCTCTCGCTGTGGGAGGTGAGGAATGGGTTTTCTGAATGGTCTCAAGGAAGGGCAGGTACACGATCCAGCCCTCCACCGGGTTTTGCTCCCTGTTGCACCGAGAGCGGCTGCTCCCCAGCTGCCCACCTCTCTGCATGCCGCAGATGCCTCACCTGAGTGTGTGCTGAGCATGACTGTACCTGCCCGCAGCAAAACTGAGGCTTTCAAAGAGGGGAAAACAGTGATTTAGGGCTAACGATATCATCAGAACAAGGGCTTCGGGAGGCACGGGACGGGAGAGCAGCAGCAGCTCGCTTGGGGCAGCATCCCTGTCTCTGCCTGGCCCCACTGGAGCATCTCCAGGGGATGGGCTTTCCCCTTTCTCTGTTGCCGCGGCCCTCTGCCCACACCGGGGGTGGGGGGCTGCCCTGCGCACCCCCAGCACGGGAAGCCTGCCCTGGAAGTCCCTACGCCCGCTTCGGTGGCTCGCAGGGGAGCTGGCTTTTCTTGAAATCTCATTTTCCTGCCTGAGTTTCACATTCACTTGCCTCCCACTGCTCCGCAGCGCTGCCTGCCAGGGAAGAGTGACTAAGGGGTGGGTGGAAAAGAACGACTCCGGACCAATTTAGCAGCCCGTGGTGCCAAGAGGAGGGGGGTCACCCGGGGAGCAGGAGGGGCACGGGCACAGCTGGGGGCTCCGAGGGTGCGGGAGACGCCACGGCGGGGAGCGCAGCCCCTCCAGCGTGTGCGTGCCGTGGGGCTGCGGCTGCAGGCCTGGCAGGGAGCTGAGAGCATCCCCCGTAGCGCGCGATTGTGTTCCTGAGTGCACTTCTGCAGCTGCCATTAATTGCCCCCCTCCGCTGATTGCACCGATGATTTTGCACTTACAGTTTCTTTGTCCCACTGATTAATGGCCCTGGTGATTAATTGCACGGGTGACACTGCAGAATGGCTAACGGAGGGCTCTGCAGACCCGTCGGAAAAGGCTGGCGGCAGGCGTAGGTGTGAGCCGGGCAGGTCGGCGTGGCGGGACACGGAGGGGCTCGGGGAGACCGTGCGTGACGGTGCACGGCCGTGGCGGCAGGCTGGTGTGGGAGGACTGGGGCCAGGCGAGGAGCAGCCGGGCAGGCTCTGCCCTGGCAACAATTTCAAAGGGAGGTTAATCAGCGTCTGGAGCGATGGTATCAGGAGGACAGATAGTGGAGACTCGCGAGGACTTCTTTCCTGCTCGTATTCCACTTGCCGCAGCCTTCAGTGAGGAAAAACAAGCTCTCGGGAGGAATTTGGACAGCCACGGTAACTTACTGCGGAAACGCAAGCCTGCTTGGGAAAATGGGTCGGGTGCTGGTCCCTCTGCAGCGAGCACACCGAGTCACACGTGTAAGGAGTTCACAGGCCTCAGCTCACTTGTGAAAACAGGGGAGAGCGTGAGAAACCCCCTCAGCCCTGCTCTGCTGGGGCAGCCTTGGCTGAGGAGGTGCCCAGGGCTCGGTAGCGCTGGAAGAGGCTGACACGGGGGCCAGGGGGGTGTTAGCAGATGGGAACAGCGGGAAACCAAATGCAAATTTCCTGGGGAGACAGGGGTTCGTAGCAGGGACGCAGTGGTGGCACTGCCACAGCTGGGATTGAGGTATGTGGGCACGGCCATGCGGGGGAATCAGTGCTGGGGAGGTCTGGATGGGAGCTGTCAGGGCTCCTCCACAATCCTGGGCCAACTTCTGTGTGTGGGACCCTCCTGCCACTCCACTGGGAACCTGCACCCGTTGCCAAATATGCCTGAACTATGAGAAAAAGCGAGGTGCTCTCTGCAGAGCCCAAGCAGGCATCCAGCCCCTTCGGAGATGGCAAGGTGCAAACCCCTCAGCTGGCTGAGCCGAGACGGGAGCATCACCAGTGCCCAGCTCCGTGCTTGTTCCCCACCGGAGTCAGCAGCTGCCGGGCTGTGCAGATCTGGCACCGAATGCAGAGCATCGGCGGGGTGAGAAGTGACAGCCCGGAGCTGACTTCTGTCAGCCGTGGCAGCGCTCCGGCACTGCTTTTAAATGCAGAGGTTAATCCCTGCCTTTCCAGGTCCTCAGTGGGCACCCCCGAGAGCTGCGCATCCTCTGGGCAGCAGTGACCTCCTCCCACACACACACATTTACCCCAAATAGGCACAGATCCTGCAGCCCGCACGGTGCGTGCACCCCGAGGAAAGCATGGGCAGCCTTGCCTGGCCGTGCGTGTGTGCAGCCATGGAAAGGCTAAAACACTTCCAGCACTACCTGGCTGCACACCCACAGCAACGATACCCGCATCCCGATACAATGCGTATTTGCCCACAGAGGTACCCGATGCCCACACAAGCCTCCGCGCTTGCGAATCCTCTTCCACCCACGCTGCCCACCCGCTCGCTGCCCGTCCTACCCCACGCACACAGGCACCACCGGCACAGAATTTCTCCGGCGGGCAGGCAGCCCCTTCCCTGAGGATGGCTCAACGCTGATGACAACAAACCAAAGGCATCTGCTCCTTTCTTTCTCTTCCCGGAGAGTTTGGGGACTGTGTAAGCAGAAGCAGCCCGAACCCAAGGTGCTGAACACGCAGAATTTTCTCGTTGCCTTGAAAAGAAGTTTTCCAGACTTCAGAGGGAAGAGAAAAGACAGAGCTGTGCCCTGTGGGAGCCGCTGGCGGCTCCGACCTGGCAGAGGGATGTGCGGCC
>NW_009648254.1:1099232-1109504 GCF_000708025.1 Charadrius vociferus
CGGCCCGCGGGGTGTCCGTCCCGCCCCACACCACCCCACACCACCACACCACCACCACCACCACCCCCCCGGCCCCGTCGGTGGGTTGGGGAAGGTGGGGAGTGGGTTTTTTTGCTGGCTCTGGGGAAGATGCTAAAGGAGAGGGAGAGGTGAGGGGGGATTTGGGTGAAGGCGGGAGGGTTTGGACCGTCGGTGCTCCCGTTCCTGCCCGCCACCGGGATTCGGGCTGCGGCAGCGGGAAGGAAAAGAGCCGAGAGCCCGGGGAAAGCAGCCGGCAGCGAGGGAGCTCGCCCGGCCGGGAAAGGTCTGGGCTGAAGTTCCTGTTTGGCTTGATTTGGAGCGGGGACGCGAAGCGGAGTCTCCAATATCCCCAGTTTGGGGCGAGCGCCGGGCTGGGCCCGGGTGTGTCTCGCTCATGCCACGACTAGTCCTCACGGCAGCAATAAGGACCCGTTCCCCACTCCTCTGACCACGGGGAACCGAACTGGTGGGGCTGTGGCCAGAACTGTCTTAGGTGCAGGTGGGGAAACTGAGGCACGGTACCTGCAGACCTGCCCCATCCCTGGAGGTGTTCAAGGCCAGGTTGGACGGGGCTTGGAGCAACCTGGGCTGGTGGGAGGTGTCCCTGCCCAGGGCAGGGGGGTGGCACTGGGTGGTCTTTAAGGTCCCTTCCAACCCAAACCAGTCTGTGATTCTATGATTCTGTGATTCTATGACCTACTCCAACCACAGTGGGCGCAGAGGCAGCTGCGCTGTCAGGTTTCAGCAGAGGAGCCTCACCGTGCTCAGGCTCATGCTCAGTTAAGTGGCTGCGGCGCTGCGAGTGCCCGTGTGCATACGTTTATGGGCAGAAAGGCAAATAAATGCAGGACAAGGGGGGAGCTGAGCCACAGCAGTGTGTGCACGGGTGGCTGCTCCCGTCTCGGCGCCGGTGCTGTCAAGCTTGGCAAGAGTTTGCTCTGTGCACGACCCTATCTGCAGGTACTGAAAACATCTCAAATGCAGTAGTGTGAGGTGAGCGCAGACTGAGAACCTCCTGTGGGGCTGGGAATTGCTGTGCCAAGGTGCAGACGTGGGGGGACCGGCCTCCTGACCCCTCCTGGCCTCACCTTTAGTGCAGAACAGTGGGGAGGGATGCTCTAAAGAAAAAACCCTGAGCATCTCTGCTAAAGCAGCTTCCTGAAGTGATACAGGCTGGGGCCCTGGTACTGACTGCCGTCGCCCAAGCAGGCTGTGCTCGTCCACAGGTAAGGCGCATCCTGCTTATGCAGATTTTTCCAATATCAGGAGGCAGCTGAGCAGGTACCTACACAGACTGTGAATTCCCAAGCACTGAGCAGCGTTTGGTGCGTCCCGCTGCTCCCCGGTAGGCTGGAGCCAGGTTGGAGGTGCAGTTATGTTCCCACATCCCTTCCTTCCCTGTTCATCTGCCCCTGGGGAAGTCTGTTTGCCTCCTTCTTCCTCACCTAGTCGTTAATCTCATCCTACACGGAGGCAGGTTTCCTGCCTGCATGCGCTGAGCAGGCCTGTTTGCCACGGAGAGCTGACGCAGCGCTCAGGAATTCGCTGGGTGGCTGGCAGCACATCTGGACTTGCCTCGTGCACGGTGCTGTGTGGCTGCGTCCCGGTCAGGTATGCAGCGAAGGAGGCTCCCCCGGCTCCGGCACACACCTGCGGCTCCCCCGAGCCCTGCGTCCGCTCCTGCCTCTCTCAGCACCGAGATGGAGCGGGGAAGGGGGTCGGGGAAGACGGGAGCCCCAGGGGGAGCTGGCACATTATGGCGTGTGCCGCAGCAGCGCAGGGAGAGGCAGGTGGGTCCTGCAGGACCCCCAGGAACGAGAGGGCTGCAGGTCCTCAGGGGTAGGGACTGAACCAGTCTCAAACTGGTCTGTTCACCCATCAGCCGGTGGGTTCCCATGGGATGGTCGCGCCGCGGTTGCCAGCCTTTGGCACGACTGGAGGAGGGTGGCTGGGGCTCGGCGCCGGGCTTTGCTTTGCTCCCGCTGCGGGAGCCCGTCCGGCGCCCTGTGAACGGGCAGGAGGTGCAAACTGGAGCAGCGAGGTCTGCCGCAGCCCTGCCTTCCACCAGCGTGCGCCCGAATCCCAGCCCTCGGCTCCCACTACCAGGGCATTTGACACCGAGCGAAAATAGTTACGCCGGGGTGGAGCACAGGAGAAGCGAGGTTTTAGCTCTGCACAAACCGCAGGGCTTTGATTTATGGAGCTGGCGCTCGGCAGACGAGATCCACCCCCCTGCTTTTTTTAATATTGTTTCCTGGCAGCTTAGTTGGTTTCTCTGCTGATTTGAGCAACGCTCCCACAATCCTGCGGGTGCCTGGTTGCCTTGAAAGCAGTCAGCTGGAATTTGCTATTTTAGGACCTAAAAATTGAAGAGAGGAAGAGGAAGCAGAAGAAGAAGAAGAAGAGGAGGAAGAAGGAGAAGAAGAAAGTGTCTTCATGTGAGCACAGAGGAATGGTTTAGCAGGATTTCATTCAAGGGGAAAAGGCACAAAAAAGAGTTATGATTCATTTTCAGTCGAGCGGAGCTTCGTGTTTCTATAGTAAGTCATAACAAAACAAGGAGGCAAAGCCAAGAAGTTATTTGTACCAGATGGGCCAGCGGTTGTATCTGCAGCTTTTCAGGAATCGCCCTGACTTGGGCAGATTTTGCAGCCAGGAGCTCAGGGGTTCAGCCACCACGGGGGGACACAGGGTGGCAGGGAGGGGCTGTGTCCCTTGGCTGTCCCTGCCTGGCTGGGGGATGGTGGGGGGGGCTGCTGTCCCCAAAGCCCACATCGTCACCCCGTCAGCCTGGTGCTGGAGCGAGCGGCTCCTCCTGGGCTGAAACTCGTCCTCCCCGGCTCATCCATCCCGTTCATGTCAGCACTCGCCCCGTCTGCCGTGTCCTCGCCCCCGCAAACGAGTCTGACTACGGGGTGTTGCCTCACCTCCCCGAGTCACCTGGAAGCTTTCCCAGGGCAAGGGAGACCCGGAGAGGAATAGTAAAGGGCCCTCGCAGAGATTTGGGTTATGGGGAGAATGCCCAGCGCCTGCATGTCCGTGGGGTGGTCGGGCAGACGCCTGCCTGTGTCCCGGGGGATCCTGTCCTGCCAGCACGGCGTGGAGCTTGGATTTCCCCCATGCTGGGAGCTGAACCCTGGTGAAAGACCTCCCTGCAAACGTGCCCCTGTGTCCCGCCTTCACTACCGGAGACATTAAAAATCCCTCCAACAAAATCCAAATGAAAAAAAGAATTTAAAATACTCCGCTTTTTTTTTTTTTTCACCCTCGCTGCGAACAGGCGACGAAACACCAGCGACTGGTTTCCTTGGGGGAAATTTGGGCAGAGAGTGGATGAGATGCTCACCCGCCTCACTGGAGTCTGGCACCTCGGGCGGCTGCTGGCAGTGCCAGGACCGGCTGCGTTCAGGGCGCAGGTAGTGGGTGAGTGAGTCAGTCCCTGATCCCTTCCACTTGATACCGGTCTGTCTTAGTCACTTCGCGTAGTCATCCTGGATGCAGCCCTAAGTGGATTTGCATGGGTAGATTGAATAAGAGTCCCTTCTCCCTTATATTTTAGGATAAAGGATAAGCAGAAATGACAAAGACGGGATTTTTTCCTCTTTTTTGTTACTGACAAATTATTTGTAAATCCATTGAAATTGGATATAACTTAGTTCATACTAATTTACTGCTCTGTAAGGGCATTTCAAGATAATAAGATCAGCGATAAAAGCAAGAAGTAGGTGTATATAATGACTTTTTCCCCTACAGAGCTATGAAGCAATATTGGGAGAGCGAGGCAAGCCTGGGAAAAGGCAATGAACCCGCAAAATGCTCTGGAGGTTTGGAGGGCTCAGATGGTACCCGGAGGAACAGGATGAGGCTACCGGTATAATAAATAGTACATTTATTGTTGCGCATGAATTTTAAATAGCAATACAGGCTCTGGACATGAAGCCAAGCTGGGAAGTGGCATCCCTGGTGCTGGGGCCAGCAGCCGGGCAGGGGGGGGACAGGCTGTGCCCCAGCACAGGGGGTTGTCACGGCCACCCTGGTGAGGGGGGAGGTAGAGGTGCTCTTCCCACACATGCCCTGCTTTGCTTCCCAAAATCCCCCCGGCCGCGTATTTCCCTTCTAAGCGGGGAGAAAGCGGCGGCAGGTAGAGCCGGCTGCGGTGCAGCACTGATGGGGGCTGCCCAAAATCCCATCCTTTCTGTAGGTGATGGAGCGGGACCTCGGGGCTTCGGGATTGCTGAGCACGGGGGAGCATCGGCCCTCCCCAAAACCAGCCCCAAGCTGAAAATGCATCCCCCCCCAGCAGGTTTCGGCCTCCCTGGAAGCGCGCACCCTCCTCTTGGCCCTGCGCAGGGATTTGGAGATGAAATGCAGCAGAGAAGAACGAGTGCTTGGTGTTTGGTCATTTCGGCTGGGCAGGTGGATTACAAATGACAATTAGCCTGTGAACCTGCTCGGCATAATTGCGGCGGAGCTGCGGGGACACGTGCGTGCTCGCACGGGCTGTCTCGCAGACGGGAAAAGAAGGCGGTCGGGTAAATACCGCGGTAGCGACCTGCGAGACAGCGAGAGAGGAGCTTATGTGTGCGGCCAAGGAGGATCCCGGCCGATGCTGGTGGTGGCTACTTATGTGTCACGCTGGCTTTGCTTTAAGCTTTGCGAGGTTGTTGTGCAGGAGGTGATGCATATTCATCAGCTCAGCCCCGCTGTGGCCGAGCCACCAGCTGATATCCCTGACGTGCCGGGGATATTGTCCTCGTTGTGCTGCACAAAGCGGTTTCCAGCCGGGGCTGGGGGATATTTCTTGTTTCGGTTGAGGTGGAGAGGGGAGAATCCACCCAGCTAATCCCCTCCGACCGTGGCCTTCCCGACGGGGTTTAAGCTGAGCGACGTGGCGCCCACGCGGCACTCGTCAGCGCTCCTCTGCGCTCTCCCTGTGCACGCTCTGTAATTTTAGGTAGAATAAAGCCAGTCAAAGCTGGAATGAAAAGTAAACTCCATGTGGCTTTCCCAGCCTCGCAGCAGACTTTTACTTGGTGGGTTCAAGCCTACTTAGATGATACTTTACTCCCGGCTCCCTTTCTTGGAGCCCTGAGAAGCCGCCAGCAGCCGTGGTTTCAATCCCAGCCAGTTTAGCAGCAAAAAAAATAACAACCCAAAAGGTCATGAGAAAAGCGTATCCCATCCGAGATTATAAAGGCAGGCTGAAATTTCCTCTTCCACTTCTGGGATTCATCCATTCCTTTCCCATTAAAATTAATGATAAGAGCACGTCTCGGCTCTTTGGTAGCTCCTCAGCCTCTTCCTTTGCTTGATGCTAAAACAGAGACAAGCCCAGACTACGTCCCCAGAGCCTCAGAGCAAAGTTTGCTTTCGCAGTTAAACAAAGCAGCTTCCTCTGCCCGGCGGAGTTGCAAAACAGCGATAAGTTGCCGCGTGGTTCTCGGTATTGATCTGCGATGCTAATCTGGGTATCTGTTAGCTGGACACCCCGGTCACACCGCAAAGTCTTGCTTGTCTCGTCCAGATCTCATGCAACCGGGAATTCTTCTAGAGCATCATCCTGGCGTCATTTCATTACGTGAGCTCTGATAGTAAACACGGTTTCTAGTCCTCAGGGCCAGAAAGAGAAGCTGGAAAATTTGGCTCCTCGGGGCATTCAAGACAAAAGGCAAACGCACACAGACCCTCAGATATATTATCTTTCGGAGCATCGTGTGCTCCGAACCCTGCTTATGATGTGCGGAGGGAGCTGATGAATGGCATGTCCGTGGGTGAAGGTGGGGAGGGCGAGCGGGTAATCCCAATCCGCAGGCAGGAGCCGGAGCCGCGCGTTACATCTGGGGTCAGAACCAGAAATCAGCTGCAAAGCTGAAATGCCCCAAACCCCCGGGCTGTCCCGGCGCCGCAGCTCAGGCGGGGTGTCTCAGCGGGCAGAGAGGAGCAGAGGTTTTTCCCTCTTGCAGCCTTTTCCTCCTGCTCCTCCTCCCCTCCTCCTCGGCGTTACTCACGGGGTTGTGCAATGCTTCTCTCCCAGCCCCGTGCACACGCCGGGAACCAGTTGGGCAGCAAAAAAATATTCTGCTGGAAAAAGCAGTTTGTCTGACTCTGCCTGCCTCGCGCCCGGGACTCACCAGCAATACAGCACAGGCTGCTTTTCTGCCGCTTTCCAGGGGAAAGAGAAGCGGAAAAAGGGCCTGGCTTTCTCTTGGGACTATTCAATGTGCTGCTCAGCTCAGTTCGCTTCTGCTTCATTGGCCGACAAATCCAAATCCTCCTAAATAATTCAGCAGAGCTGCTGCGCTACGGGTCTAAATAATTCATCCTGGATCTTTGAGGAGGGAAACGTGGTTACATCACCCTTCAGAGCAAAGCTTTTGGGGCCTTTCCACTCCCTTCCAGAGCAAAGTTTCCCTCTGATCAGGCCAAGATGCTGCTGTTGTCGGGGCTGTGGGGAAAGGCTGCCGTGCTGAGGGCTTTGAAGGGGGCTGCTGGATCCCACACAGCCACCCAGGGCTGGGGTCCCTCGCGTCGCCCTTCGCCGTGGCTCCCCGAAGGTGGCGGTGTTCAAGGCAGAGCCCGGTTCTCGGGGACGCCGGGTGACAGCATGGCACAGGGCTGCGCTCGGCACTGGGACAGCGGAGACTCGTGCTTCTTTTGCCTCTTCTCCCTGCGGGTGTTTGGGATGCTGCTGTGCAGGGAGGAGGTGGCAGAGCCAGCGGCGGGGGGGGGGGGGGGAGGACAAGGGCAGGGGCAGCTGTGGGGGAGTTGGAGCAGCCGCATGTGAAACACCCGTGTTTGTTTTGTTTTTTTCAAATCCATTTTGCCAGAGATGACTCGCCCACCAGGGAATCTTTGAGCAACTAATCATAGAATCACAGAATGGTTTAGGTTAGAATCATAGAATGATCTATCTTATCAATCCTTCAAAGGAGGGTGCCGGGGGATGGGCACAGTCTGTTTCCAGCGGTGCCCAGTGACAGGACAAGAGGGAACGGGCACAAAGGTGACCATGGGCAGTTCCATCTCCACCTGAGGAGGGCCTTCTCTGCTGTGAGGGCGGCAGAGCAGTGGCACAGGCTGCCCAGAGAGGTGGGGGAGTCTCCCCCTCTGGAGCCATCCCAAACCCGCCTGGACGCCGTCCTGTGCCACTGCTGGAGGTTCCCCTGCTCTGGCGGGGGGTGGGATGGGGGAGCTCCAGAGGGAACTTCCAGCCCTCACCAGTCTGGGATGCTGTGACCTTAAAGCTCATCGTGTTCACCCCCCTGCCCTGGGCAGGGCCACCTCCCCCCAGCCCAGGTTGCTCCAAGCCCCGTCCAACCTGGCCTTGAACACCTCCAGGGATGGGGCAGCCACAGCTGCTCGGGGCAATTTGTTCCACTGCCTCACCACCCTCAGAGTGAACATTTTTTTCCTAATATCTCATCTAAATTTCCCCTCTTCCAGTTTGAAGCCATTCCCCCTCGTCCTATCACTACAGGCCCCTGTAACAAGTCCCTCCCCAGCTTTATTGTCGTCCCTCGTCAGATACTGGAAGGGGCTGGAGGGTCTCCCCAGAGTCTTCTCCTCTCCAGCAGCCAGCTGATTTCTCCATGAGCAGACATATGTGCCTGTTTTTCCAAGGGACTGTTTAAATTACAAATTCCCCATCAGTGGTCAGGGGAAAGCAGTGATCACTAACCCAGCTGGGGACAGACCGGCTGCAGAGGGCATCTGTGAACGTGGTACCCCCACAGAATTTCAGTTTCGGTGCTGGGTGTAAGTAAGTAGCACACACCGTACAGGTATCATGCTGAAAGCATTTTGCTGAAGTATTTATGAAATCCTTCCAGGCCTGAAGCACAGCCAGATCTGGAGGTGTGCAGAGCTCCGCGACGGCGCGAGGTGGGGGCTGGCAGGGCTGGCTTGGGGAGCTTTTGGGGGTGATGCTGTGCCACGTCAGGCAACTGAGAGCTGGATGGTTTTGTGACTTAAAAACAGCAGAAAGAAGCAGGATGCGGACAGATGCTTTTCCCTGCGCTGCCAGTGCAGCCCCAGCCTGTGTCCTGGACCCCAAACCCATCCCAGTCTGCACCCCGGACCCCAAATGTGCCCTGGCTCAGCGGGGGGAAGGAGAGATGCAGCCTGAGGTTCCTGCAGGTGACAGTGTTTCTTCTGGAGAAAACGGAGGTGGAAGAGCTTGAACAAAGGCAAGGAAAAAAATGATTATGCCCTTCCCCTGGTCAGACCCTCTTCGTCTTCCCACCCCGCTCTGCAGGCTGCAAAAAATCACCTCCATCCCCAACCGATCTCTCCTTCTATTTCGCATCCCTTTTGCCTCTGCATCCCTGTGATAAAAAGCTGCCCCCTCCCCTGGTGTGGGGCTGGGCCTTGGCCTTATCTCTGCACGGAGTAATTTGATTTTCACAGCGGCTGTGGTGGAAGCATTGGCAATTACCACAATAAAGGATGAGATTTGCGGCCAAATGGGTGAGCGTGGCAGCTGGGCTGACACCACCCTCACCCTCTGGAGCTCAGGGGGTCCCCAGCCTCCGGGGTATGTGTGAGCCATGTCCCCTCCCAAAATAAAAGGCAGGGAAACATCTCCCCTTCTCTTCCTCCTCTCCTTTGCTCTGCACATGGGGCAGCAGCGGGACATGCTGCTCCCAGGGTCCCCCTGCGGATTGGGGCTGAGCTGAGAGTGCAGGAGGGGGATGATGCTCCCCAGGGGCCCCTTTGCCCCACGCTCGGATGCGATCCCCGGTTTTGGGTTCACCCGGCGTTATTTGCTTCGTATCCCGATGGGGACGTGATGCTCCTTGCGCTGCCACCTTTCCCAAGCGCGCTTTCCCGGGCGCGCTGCCGCTCCTGTTTATGGCGCCCGTAAACCCCAAATGCGCTGCGCAGTTTAGCTTTGTGTATTACAAACTGTAATGCAAACCCCATAAAGGAGCGAGTCCTTTGCATAATGATCACATACGTCTCTTTATGTGCTTTCATAGTGTGCCAGGGCTGTGGTTACAGCAGCTCTTCACCTCGCACACACGCAATTAGAGCAGCGGGAGAGGCTGGTTGGGGCTCGGCGGACCTGTCCCCTGCGGAGATGTGGGTCCCTCGGTGGGAAGATGAGCAGAGCCGGGGGCACCCGGCAGCCTGGGGGGGGCTGCCCTGGGGGGGGCTGGCTGTGCTGGGAGGTGGGACCCCCACTGCCACGGGGAGAGGGGCTGTGCCGGACACGGCTGCTGCGGGGACCCCTTCCCGAAAATGATGCTCTTATGCGGCCCAGGCTGAGTTTTGGCTTCCGATTGGAGGATGTGGGGTTCTTTTGCCATGCGCTGGAGGGAATCATGGTGTGTTTGTGCAGGGCAGGAGGCCGCGAAAGGGTGCCAGGAGGCATTTTTAGGGAAGTGGTGGGTTTTTTTTCCGAACTCGTGATTCAGCCCTTGTCTCTGCTCCAGTACAGTCACGGTTCAGGAGTCCTCAGACCTGAGCAGAGACAAGGCGATAGCAGTCATCGTTCAAGGGGAAGTGCTGATCTGTTAATTTGGTGCATGCAAACCCCCCCTTGCATTTACCCGTGCCTGCACCCACGGCTGGACCCCCCATCCCACCTTTGCCAAGGCTTCTGGGGGGCTCACGGCATGTTTGGGGCATCAGTTAACGCCAGCTCTCTCTGCAGGATGAAGTATTTGTGCCATATCCGCTGCAACCGGAGAGAAAACAGCCCTGTGGAATGGGGAGCATCCTCTGCTGAGCTGAAAGGAGAGATTTCGTAAGGAGGTTTTATCCCAACTCAAACACAGGATGTTTAAACTGGGTTAAAAGGCCCCACGGGGACAGTTTGGGGGATGCAGCGCAGCCCGGTGTGAGAGCTTCCCAGGCTCCACATGGGAAGGATCTGGAGTCAGCACATGTGAAATCAGTTTTAGTGGGGTCTGAGAGCTCGTCTTCACCATTTGTTTATTTATTTTGCCCTGGTGTGAAATACCGACTTGGCTACACAGTTGCAAATTCGACTCTCTTAAATCAACTTAAATCACTTGTAAACTGCAAGCAGTAATCCAGGGATTTATGGAAGTGGGGTCTGTATAAACACAGATATAAACGGGATTCACTAAATCAGAGTAAAACCCGGAGCAGCTATTCTTCTCTGCTTTTTCTCCGGAGTGGTTTAAACCAGTTTCGGGTTGATTTAAGCTGAGCCTGGAGGGGGGAGGCAGGACACTGATGCTCTCCCCATCCTCGCTGGGGCAGGCAGGAGAGCTGCCTGTGCTG
>NW_009648254.1:1109529-1124062 GCF_000708025.1 Charadrius vociferus
AGCTGATAGCTGCTCCGCAGGCTCCGTCTCGGCTCCATCCCAACGCATACCTCCTGGATCTGTGTGTCTATGGAAGATAACCGTGCCCACACACCGGCTTGTAAGGATGTGTCATGTTTTTTCTTCCCCCAAGAGCCCACCCCAGCAGTCACAGCAGCAAAGGACCTCTCCACCCAGGGTAGGGTGTGTAAAAGCTGTTTTTTGGGGAGACGGGGAGGGATGCCCATGAAAGCAGAGCCGTGAGTGTGCAGGTACCCCACAGAACTGAAAGGGTTAATTGGGGGCAGAGGGTAACGAGGGAATTGCTGCCACCTGGGGAGCACCCAAGGGTGGGCTGAAGCCCATAAAAGGGCTCCTAGGGATGGTCGAGGGTTTGGCTACAGGTGGAAAGGCTGAGGAGCCACAGCAGAGCCTGCGGAGCCACGGCAGAGGCAGGTAAGGGTGCGTGTGCCCGGGCGGTCCGTGCGGGTGCTCTGGTCATTACCCGACCGGGTTAAAGCAGATATGGGCAGGACTGTGTGCGTGGCAGTGGTTCCTTCTGTGGTAGGACAGAGCGGTCCCTGGAGTCAGAGCCACCAAGCACATTGGTGGTGTTCTCTGGTTAGGAATCAACAGCCCAGAGGAAAAAAAAGCAGAAACAGAGCTGCAAACTTTTTTTCCCTGGCTGCCCTCCAGAGCGAGGGGAAGGGAGATGCGGGAGAGCCGTGTCGCAGGTGGCGGTGGGCACTCTGGCCTGCAGCCGGGTACTCTCCGCCTTTTTGAGGTGTGGGAGAATTTGCAATACAAAATGTCCTGGGGAAAAAAGGGTGTGCTGTTTTCCCTGCTGGGGGGGACCGTGTGTTTCTGAGCAGCAGGAGGGGCTGTGATGTTTGTGGAGCGAGGGGGGTGGTTTGCTCTGCTAACCTCCGAGCAGCCAGCTGGTTCCTGGAGAGAAAACCCTGGGAGGGGGCAGAGATGAGGGTTTTTTTTGCTAGCAACTCAGCAAAAGGTTGGTACCTTGTGTGAGGAGGGGCTGCCGAGGGGGTTATGGGTGTGACTGGTGCCATGCTGGTGTGGAGGAGCTGGCTCTGCCCTGGGCTGGCCACAGCCTGCTCCATCGTGCTCCCTGGTAGAGCTGCTTTGGGATGGATGTCCCATCGGCTTCAGCCATTTCAGGCCTTTCCATTAAAAACTCTAATTATTGCTCACCCTGAGTAAAGATTTGTATCCTCTCAGGAAGGTCCATCTTACTTAAAAAGCTGTGTTAGGAAGCTGAAATGTGATTATGCGAGGTTGTAGAGGTGGGGACAGACAGGATTTTAGTGGGATGGGAGCAGAATTTAGTGCTTGCTGTGAGCTGAGAGGATTATGCTGCTGGCTTTGGCAGAGTTCTTGGCTTCGGATGGTCTTAAGCAAAATATTTTCCCTCTTCTCATCTACTTACTCCTTGCTGTACTCGTGGGACATCTCCTGTATCTGTACTATGTTTATCAAGTGGCAGCAGGTTAAAGACAGAGTTTGAAGTAAACCCCAGGTTAGCCTGGAGCAAGCTGAGTGCCATCTGGTTTGAGTGGTCCTTGTTGTGTCCCGTGAGATAAAAATCATGGCTATGCCTCGCCTGGGTGGGAGACACTGGAGGAGAAAACAGGATTGCTGACAAGATAAGGTCTGGCTTATCTATGCAGAGTGCAACTTGAAGCATACACGCAGCCTAGACAGCAAAATAGGCAGAGAAAGCTGATTTCATCTCTTAGTCACAGGGTAATGTTGTCAGGTGAAGCCCTTCTAATGTAATGTCTTTTACATGTAATTCCTGCTTAATTCTGTTAAATCTGTGCACGGAGCAGAGGCATTAATGTAGTTGGGGGCGGTGAGTTTGGTCTTAGAGGGTTTATTAAGACTGCAGGACTGCTCCATCCTGCCTATGGCTGAGTGTTTTCTTTTCCTTTGCTATCTCGACGGAGGGAGAGCTGAGGGCCCGATCCTGCTGCAGTTCCTTACCCGAGTGTTTGTTCCCTCTTCGAGCGAGCGAGGACACAACTCGCCCAGGGCCGGAGTCCGGGTGCTGCAGATGCAGCGCACTCCTTGCCCACAAGAGGCTGCTGGTGCTGTTCGCAAGGGTCCCCAGTGCCGGCTTTCCCTCTTTTCTTTATTAAATTCTCACTCGAAAAGAATGACAACAATAAAACAAGACCAGAAGAGCAAGGAAGAAGTTCTTTCCTCTCCAAATTTAAGAGGGACTGGGTGTTTTCCAAACGTTCTGGGGGGTCACACCTGGAAAAGGGTGCTGGGACAGGGCAGGAGAGCCCTGCAGGGGGGTTCCTGGAGGGCAGCCGAGGGGGGAAATATCTCAGGGCATGGGGAATAGGGCAAAACTGGTCCTGTGCAAAGACTGAGGGAATGGGAACAGGGCTGATGCTGAGACCCTGTATGACTGCACCAGCTATGCCTTTCCATTTTGCGCGGTGGGTTTTTTGGTAGCGTTTTGAGGATCTGGGACCTGTGTTCCCATGGGAATGTCCCGCTGTAGGAGAGGGAAGAAAAAGTCCCATTTGTGAATGTCTCAGCAGTTGAGTTGTTTGCCTTCAGCCAGGGGAAAGAGAGGACCTTAATGTCCACAGCCTCTCAACGGGAGAGCAGGTACCTGGGAAGAGGCAGAGATGGGTGGCTGAGTGTCTGCTGGCTGGGGCTATGAGGGAAGGGCTGGCCAGCCGCCTCCTCCTGCCCTGGCCTCCTCCTGGAGGGGTTTTGGTCCTACTCTGGCATACTGAAATATGTTTACAGTGTGTGTTATTTCACATCAACAAACCTGGTTCCATGCCAGGTTCTCTCCTGCTGAGAGCCACCTGAGAGCGGCACCGCTAATAGATGGAGCTCATGCATTTTGCATGTGAATAGTTTGGACTGGATGATTATAAAGCAACAACACCCTGTGCAGGGCTTTGCTGTCTGCTTTTCTCCTGCCTGTTGGTGGCAAGCAGCTCCTTGGATCTCATCTTCCACATTAGCTGAGAAGCGATGGCACAGAAAGGGGGAGCACCAAACTTAAATCAGAGTGTAATTAAAAATACTTCAGCTTTTCACTCCTGCAATCTGCTCTGGATATTGGTCATTGCACTCTCCCAGTGATGGGACAGGAACTGCAGGTCCTAAAACCTATGTCCTCCTGTCATCAGCGGTCGGGCTGCACCACAGTGCTTTTTCTGTCCCCCTCTATCTCATTTCATCCATGAAACTTGGCGCGGTTGGTCTGTGAAATCCCTGTGGATGTTTATCTTTTAAATCGTTGTGGATGTGCCTGGGCATTCCGGCCAAGAGGGAACGGAGACAAACGGAATGAGCATTCAAGGTTCAGCTTACCTTTTATGTGGTTATAAATGAAACACAAAGGCAATGCTACAGCCGGTAATCCTTGGATGGTTTCACAAAAGGCGAGCTGCTATTGAGAGGCTTTCTTCAAAAAGCTTAGATGGCCCTTCAATTAAAAACGGTTGAGCTGCTGCCCCAGAGCAGGTCCTTCCCTGGAGTGCGTTGTGAAGCCCGGGACCCCCGACCCCCCGGGCCTGCCACTGGGTGGTCAGCAGTGCCCTTGGCACATCTCCTGTGGCTGGTCCCCAAAGCAGTGACTCCCTGAAACTCCCCAAGAGAGCAAAAACTCTCATGGTTTCCCAGGAGATTCCAGCACGCAACAGGTAATTTCATTACTTTATTAAGAACAATCTAGGAAATTGATTCATAACTAGACTTACATTTTGCAAACATCAGGTGTCATTTTCTTTTTTTAATACTGATGCATATTAAAATAATTAGGTTATTGGGAAAAAAACCCCCTGCTATTCCTGGGAATACAGGCCTGAAGCATCTGTGGCACTGGGGTAGGTTTTACCGTCTGCCCTTGGCTGAGCCTACGGGCTGGCAGTCACCGTGGGCAGCCTCTGCCCGTTCCACCGGGCAGCCTGTGCTGTGGTCTGCTGCGGGTTCCTCCTGTGACCTTGGTGATGTCGTCGGACTGCCCGTTCCTTTGTTTCCCAGCCTCAGCCTTTGTTTGCCACGTCTGCACTGTTGGCTTATTGGCTAGGGACTGTGCCTTGCTCCTCATTAGGAGATGCTCCTCGTCTTTCTGTGGACACGCACTGCAGCCTTTGTCCTCTCCTAGGGATCCTCTTCAGTGCCCAGGGCTGGGAGGTGGCTGTGGTGTTCAGAACATAAAGTTGGTTTCTTCTGGCTGCATCACTTTGGTCATCGAGGAGAAGCCAGGAGTGGAGTTCAAGCCATCTGCCCAAGCTCAAAGCTTCCAACCTGCAGGCACAGCATGGAGGGGAGGTTAAAGCCAGCCAGGTCCCCCAACCCCTCCCCAGCAGTGGTGACTAAAAGCCCCTCTAATTTCCTTGCATCTCATTGTGTATTGATGGCCAGGGATGTCGGGTAACTATGGCAACTCATTGATTAGCATCCAGCCCCTGTGAAATGAAGAACATGCAGCCATAAGAATTACAAATGATGCTGTATTGTCTGCTGCCAATAGGCTGATTACTGCCATTTTCTGCCAGGTAGACCAGCTTTTACAGGCAACCCGGTGGTGTGTAATTACCATGCTGTGATTGATGCATTGCTATAGTTACTATCTGCTGTGTTCCCTGACTAATAGTTTTTAAATTCCTCTTCAGATGGAAATGCATTGCCTGTAAATGTGAGAGGCAGAGGTCTACACAGCCAGGAGATTCATCCTGAGAGGAGCTAGTTTGGGCGTGGAAAAGTATATCTTGATATGAAATGTGGTGGTGAAGTGTGCGAGTCAGTTGGACCAAACTACTGCTGAGGTTGGACAAATGTGGGGCATAAACCAGGCTGTGGGTTGTGGGGGAAGCTGTGGTGGCACAGGCAGCTGAGATCTTTCTCCTGATCTAAAACATTCGTCACCTGTTGGTACCACAGGGTTGTCTTCAAAAACAAAAAAAACAACCCCCAAACCCACCCTGGATCTGACCAGGGTCTGGCATCCTTCAACATGAAAAGCATACTTGAGCAGGAACGTTGTTTTACTACCCAAAGAGATGCAGCCTGTGGAGTGGGCAGGGAACATAAAGTCTCTAAATGTTGGTGCTTCTCACACCCTGCAGTGGCCAGGAGGAGGGATGTGGGTGGGTGGACGGGCTGCAGAAGTTGGGGTGTTGTCCTTGCAGATGTAGACATGACGCTGTCCCAGCTGCGTGGAGCCGGTGCTGGCGGCTGATGAGTGTGTGACTGATGTTCAGACCTCGGTCCTCCGAGTCTGTCCTGGAATGGGATCAGGTAGATCCTGGCTCAGATCTGGAGGACTCACAGATGGGCTTCGCCTTTCCTGGGGTTGGGGTGCCGAGCAGTGCTGCAGACCTCTCCCCTCCTCTTCTGTCCCCCGGGCATCGCTTCTGGTGTTTAGACATCCGCATAACCTACGCAAAGTTAAAAGGGGGTTTGTTTCTTTTCAGACTGAGTGCAGCCGGGGTAATTTAGTAGAAAAATGTCATGCTAATGCAATTCAAAGTTCAAATGATCTTTCATTTTGAGGGAAAGGAGAATGTGTGTGCAGTCAGAATGTTAAAACCCACTACTTGCCCTGCAATTCAAATAGAAATATGAGCTTCGGGGGATACATAAGTCACATGAAGTACTGTGAGTGAAACACAAAATGAATAAAAATGATCCGGAAGCCATTATTAGCATTGCTGGGGGGCAGATCCAGCTCAGAACAAGTGTAGCGTCAGTCAGGAGTGGTGTTAGAAAGGAGAAGTTTGCATGAAATTACAATAACATGGAAATAATGAGGAAAAAGTTATCAGTAAGATGTTTTTTTTGTGTTAATATCTAAATGTTGCAGCCCAGGTGCTCCTACCCCTCTCCTTTCCAATCCCCATCAACGTTCAGGCGAGTACTTAGTTGAAGAGTGGCACACCGTAAGGAAGCTCTGGTTCCTCTGCCGGGGCTGTGCTGGGGAGCTGTGTCTGCGGGAGCTGCTCCTACGGCCGTGCATGGAGGAACTCTGCCCGGGGACCGGGGGACACTTTGGGTCTGAAGTCCCTGGGATGGTTTTCTGCACCGTGGTGGCCATCCCCTCGCATTTGTTAAATGCTGAGATCTCAGGGTGAAGGTTGCTGTTGCTGTTTGAGAGCTTTATCCTCCCCGAGGGCATGGAAGGAAGGGAGCACCAGTCCCTGGCAGGGTGACGGGAAAAGGAAGGGCTCCAGCAGGAGTTGGCAGTGGACAGCTGTCCTCTGCAAGGGTGGAATTGCCCAGGTTCGGTGAAAATCAGCAGCCTGCCCTTTCCCTCTCTCTATTGAAGCAGAGGAAGAGGGAAGTTATCTGACACTGAGGGAAACTGTTTCTAAACAGAGTTGTTTGAGCATCTCCAGGAGGCAACGGCAGTGCTTTTAATCCAGGAGAAACCAGCAGAGCTTCCACTGCTGCCTGTGAAGTTGACAGAGGGAACTCCCAGAGGCAGAAGTCCTCCTGTCTCTCCTCAAAATTGCAGGCGAGTTCCCTGCCAGCTACAGAAAAACCAGCGCTCAAAGTTTCCGTTGTCTATCTTCCCTTCAGAGTGGTGTCCTTTGCCTTTCCCCACCTCTCCCTCCCTCCTTCCCCTCTCCGTAGTCACCCTCCCAATGGCAAATATTTCCCGCTCCGTGGTTTTATTAGCACCGACAGAGCTTTAACGCTCACATAAAGCTTTCAAGACCCGTGATTAAAAGTCAATAGTGGATGCATTCACTGGCCTGCTTAGAAAAGGGGAAAAAAATGGGAAGAGAGCAGGAAAAGCATCTCCTGAAAGAGGTGGCCGGGAGCCGCGGGGAGGCTGTAGGTCAGAGCATTTGCTGCCGCAGCGGCTGCCCAGGCTCAGGCGCGCGCTCAGCACGAGCATGTCGTGTCATTGAAACAGAAGGGAGATGGATGGGAATGAACCAAAGAGGGTTTTACAACAACGGGGGATTTATCCCACTGTTTCGGTAGGTTTGGTGTTAGTTAAAACAACGATCGGTAAAAACCTCCTACCTGGAAATCCCATCTGGTGAGACAACGCTTCAGAGTTGTACTTAAAACGCACGTCACTATCAAAATCCTTAAGCAGAATTGTGTCTTTACCTAATGTAATTGTGTATAATTTTAAGGCTTCTGAAAGTTAAATGTGTGTGTCCAGAGAAAAGGTATTACCGAGGTAATTGGGCTATAAAACAGCATACGCACATGAAGGGTTTCTGTCTGGTGATGCCCTGGTAATCTGGAGAGAAAGACTTGATTTTTTCTAAAATCCTGGAATATGTGTGTTGCTGAATTCAAAATTTTCTGTGGTGTTGTACATATCTGAAAGGTAATGTAATATTTTAACAAGAAATTTTTATTACAATCCCACATTTAGTATAACTCTTCTCTGAGTCCTCTGGATGATTGTTTGCAAGTATGCGATTGTTAGAAAGAAAAGGTAATTGCGGAAAGAAAATGACTTGAGAAAACTATTTTGGAAGTTGAGCAGAATCGTAGTGCGAGCAGCAACACGGCTGATTGCCTATAGTTGATGAAAACCATTTGCATATTCCAATTTTTCTCACTGCATTTGACATTTGTCTGCCTCTTTCACCATAATGTGAAACCATCCCAGGTGGTTTCTGTGGCCTGAAACATGAAAATCAATACCCTAGGGATTTTTAATCCCCTGTGTTTTGTGTCTGTGTATATGTATGGTCTCCGAGATGTGCTTGGCTCTTCCCCCCAGCAGGGAGAGGTGGGATCCATCGTGGAGCTCGGGTGGTACTTGGTACCGCAGAGCCTCACACCACTTTGAATTTTCCTTTACAATAATCCGTCAGGGCAAGACTCTGTGTAAATACAAGACGACATAACTCCTGACCAAGAGCTTAGGATTGCTCTATTAATGGTATTTAAACATCTGGCCCCTCCTGGAAGCAGTGGAGGAAGACTCCTTGCTTTGCAGCATCTGGTTCTTATGGGTGGGACAGACACGGACTTTATAGTTAGGGAATAGATGAAGGAAAAAGTACATAACAATACTTGACAGCAGCAGTGAAAATGGCTGTTGCAACCCACAGCTTGAGCCCATATTTCTTCTGCTCTGAAAGGCAGAGCTGTAACCATGTGTGTTGTGGGGGAGCTGGATGCACTGGGGGGCTCTGGGAACCTCTTCTCACAAAGCCAGTATTAGATTTTTGTCACTTTTTGGGCTTGGCAAACTGCTTAAACGCCTCTGGGACTGGCTCGCGCTCTTTCTGCAGGAGGAAGATAATATTTACTGATCTGTTCTATCGTTCATCTTATTGTGGCTGGTATGATAGCGCTGTCATAAACGTAAGTAATACAAACTGAGCTAAGACAGGATGTTTTTCACCTGGTATTCATATAACTATTTTCTCTTTTCATCATCAGAGAGCTTGTTATTATTATATCATGGGTTTTAAGTATAATATGGTCTTTTGTTTTTGATCTGTCTCAAAAAGAGACAGAAGGAGGGAGTTTTCTCCAGACTCAGGAGCGGCAGCTCCCAGGGAGATCACAGCACACGGTGGGGCGGCTGAACCTGCCGTGTCCTGCAGCTCGCGGGACAGCGTCTGTAGCGCAGGGACGATGCTTCTCAGGTGCAATCGAAGGCAGGCACCCGACTGAGGTTTGTACAGGGCCTGCTGAGCCTTAGCTCCGCTCCGCTGGCAACCTCTGCCAGCACCCAGCTGTGCCTGCAGATGTCTAGGGGAGAGCAGCGTTGGAGAAACCCCGGCTGGAGCTCAGCTCAAATCACTGCTGATGCACTGGTGGGGTGGGAAAAGATGCTGGCACCGAAGTAGAGGCATCTGCGGCCTCAAGGAGTGTGAATCCAGGGATGCTTAAATAAAATGATTGTTTCTGGTTAGGCATGAATTTGGGGGGAAAGTTAGGGAGGTGATTCTTCCCCTCTACTCTGAGAACCCACGTGGAGTACTGCGTCAGAAGGACACGGAGCTGTTGGAGCGGGGCCAGAGGAGGCCCCAGAGATGCTGGGAGGGCTGGAGCCCCTCTGCTGGGAGGACAGGCTGGGAGAGGTGGGGGGGTTCAGCCTGGAGAAGAGAAGGCGAAAAAGGGGAGACCTCAGAGCCCCTTCCAGTGCCTAAAGGGGCTACGGGAGAGCTGGGGAGGGACTTTTGACAAGGGCATGGGGTGATGGGACGAGGGGGAATGGCTTCAAACTGGAAGAGGGGAGATTTAGGTGAGATATTGGGAAGAAATTGTTGCCTGTGCGGGTGGTGAGTGCAATTTGCCCCGAGAAGCTGTGGCTGCCCCATCCCTGGAGGTGTTCAAGGCCAGGTTGGACGGGGCTTGGAGCAACCTGGGCTGGGGGGAGGTGGCCCAAGGGGGTGGAACAAGATCATCTTCAAGGTCCCTTCCAACCCAAACCATTCTATGATTCTATGAAGTATGTTGCTGTACAGAACCAAACTGCTTCAGCCACTGGGCACATCTGTGCTGGAGCAGTGACTTTATCATGCGGAATTATCAGTATGTGGGAGATAAGCAACCTGCAACTGAGACTGGAGGTGGATCCTGTCCTAAGGAGTTTGCAGCAAAACTATCCCCTCCCTGGATGGAGAGCTGAAGAAGAACGCCAAGTCTGGTTGAAGAGAGGGGCTGTGGGAAGGAGTGCTGCCCCGGGGTGCGCTCCCCTGTGCCTGCCCATGGGTGTGGGGGGAGATGGGGCAGATTTACAGTCTGTTTAGCAGCACTCATCACCAGGGATGTTTATTGGGTGTGAAACGCATTTGTTCCTTAGATAACACAAGATGTTTAGTAGCAACTGAGTTACGCCAGCAGTGCTGCCTATGCCATTAGTGCCCTCCGAGGATTAATTACAGGGTTATATACCCCTCCCTTCAGATGTCTCCAGAGCGGGGCGTTTGTAAATCATGTGTGCGTTTATTGTGGGCAAACTTCTCCAAAGGCTCTTTGCCAAAGGAAAGGGAGGAGAAAACGCAGCATCAAAGCACAGGGGCTGATCTCTGCTCTGGGGGGTGACCTCAGGGCAGGGGGGACAACTGGCATGGGAGAGCCGGTCTGTCACCAAAGAGATTCAGGCCTGGAGGTGATGGATATAAGAGGATGGGGGGGGAAAAAAAAACCCAAACCACTAATTCAGTCCTTTTGCTAAAGCTAAAGTAGAATTTAACAGCTCAACTCTGGTGGTAACAGATCCTAAAGCACTTTGTAGTGAGCGCTGTGGATTCTGCTCTCGTACCGCTATAAATCCCGAATAACTCCACTGAATTGACGGTTAGATCACCAGCTACAGTGACAAGGCTTGAAATGGTATAACCAGAGTGGAAAAGGAGTTTGGCTGAAATCAAAGGCTTTGTGAAGATAACTCAGTATTGATGACTTCCCAGTAAAAGTGATTGCTTATTGAAAAGATGCCTTTGTAACAAAATTAACTTCCTCAAAGGTTTTGTTTCATTTTGGCTTTTTTTGGCCAAAAGTCTTAAATATTTGCAATGAGATGATAACTTCCAATAGCAAAATTATCTCAGGTGCAAGACAAGACTTCAGAGATAAGACCACAGACTTCAAATAAGCCGTAGCTGTGGGTGATACCTGGTGATACCTGAAGCCGTTTGTCATTGCTGTGCAAGGTCATCCCTTCCCTCTGCTCCCGCTCTCCTTCCAGCCCCGCCGGGAGTGATGCAAACCTGCATCCCCAAAGTGCCCTCCTGCAGGGGAAATACTTCCTGCCATGGCTGGAAACATCTCCTGCTTTTGAAATACATTAATTTCTTTGTGGAGGGAGGAATGATTCATGTTAATGACAATTTCTCCTCACCTTTTCCTTCCTTCCCTCTATGTCCAGGTAAGCTGTGCGTTGGTATCTCGCTTTTACTTAATGACTCTCATCTATGGAGGAAGTTTCCAGGCAGAATTCACAAGCAGTGGTATTATGAATTCCTCCTGCCTGGCGATAACTTTTTTTATGAGGTTTTTATTCTTTCGATAATATATTAAAACCATATTTTTTTGCCAAGTTTGCTTCTGCTCATTCCTTGCCCTTGAATTCCCCCCCTTTCCCTCCCCCTTTTCACCTGAGTGGCATTTTCACTGGAGATGTTTAATACAGCTCTAATCCCTTGATTCCCCGAGGTACAGGAAAGCAGCTTTACGAACCCATAAATCCAGAAAGATAAAGTGCATTTTTATTAGTCGTGTTGCCATGAAAGTACAAAATAAGTAGTCTAATATGAAACAGTCAATAACAGATTTGCCTAATAGTTTGGCTTATTATAGGGAAAGCACTCGGAGGAAAGGCCCTGCCAGGGTGTCGATGCTGGGGAGTGATGCTGGGATGAAGGCGAGCAGCCCCGAGAGCGGGGAGCATCGGAGCTGGGCAGTTAGTGGGGTGCAGGGGGTGTGAGACCCCCGCAGCCCTCCAGGCACGGCGTTCCAGTGCAAACCTCTTGGTTCAGGCGGTGCATGTGGAGGTGAAGGACTCATGGATGCTCCTGGCTATGCAGAAAGGGGTTATGCACCGCTTTGGGGTGAGCGGGGAGAGGTGAGCGGAGCTGCCCGCTCGTGACGGCACAAAGCAGTGGTTCGGGGCAGGAGTGCGGAGCCGCCGGGGGGGCTTTTCCCACTCTACATTTGTAACCCCTCTGGCCCCAGCCCCGCGTAAGGGCTCTGAGCTCCGAGGGCAGCAGGGCAGCTTGCCTGAGGCTGCTGGCGCCTGGCTTTCCTCCTCGGCACGCGTGCAGCCCCTGCAGCCAACACGCTGGCCGGGAGGTCACCCGGGCTGATTTTGCGGGTCGGTGGAGCCTCTGCCTTTGAGCTGTGCTGGGCACTGAGGAGCAGCTGCCAGAGAAGAGCCCTTGTTCTCCATCCCCCCTTACAGCATCGCCAAAACCCTCTTCCTCTGACCTCTGCTCTCCCGTCTGACCTTCTTTGGGCTCTTCTTTGATTTTTTTGCCCCAAAGCCCCGGCCCGTGTCGTGACCCCTTGGAAAGAGCTGTTTCCCTGGGTCCCTGGTGAGTTTTTGCGCTTGGCCTTCGGCCTCGCCACGGGGTTTGTGGGGAGCCAGGGTTTGCGGGGGGCCGGGGCTGTTGAGCAGCACTAGATGGCAGGAGTCAGTCACGCAAAAGGATGAGGGCTCTCTCCCTTCTGAAAAGACACTTGGAAAGCTGCTGAGGTGGAAATCTGCCAACTCACTCGGAGCTGTGTGGACCAGGATGGGCTTAAGTGATGAAAAAACCTCTTCTCCAGCCAGCCTCCGAGATTCTGCCTCCCGTCTTTCCCCCAATCCAGGAGTGCCCAGCTCGAGCATGGTGGGATTTGGCAAGGCTTTACAAACTAGGCTTGTATTTGCCCGGTAAATCTTGGCTCGGATTTTGGACGTGCTCAGAGTGCTGGTTTGGATGGAGGATTGCCGTGTGGTTCGGATGTCTGTGATTTCTTTGGGGGCTGTTTTTGTTGCAAGCTGCAGCCAGGTACCACTGCTCTCGCCTCACTGAGGAGCATCACCCAAGCGGTCCTGAGAGCTGAGCTGAAATAACAGCAGAGTTTTACACGCACATCCCCATCCTCCATTCAGATGTTGTCTTTAGCTGCCTGAAAAACTTGCCCTTGCTTAGACTTTTTCGATCCTGCCCGTTGAGCATGTGCTTTCCAAAGCGGGGAGGAAAGCAAAGAGGAGCTGGGTGTCTGCTTGAGGTGCTTTGCTGCATTTCCAGCCCGTTCCCATCCCTCCCAGTACGGCCCAGACAGCACTGGCTCTGCGGTTCAACCAAACAGCCATTTAAGGGAGAGGCACACGGGAATGCTATATTGCTCTAAGTCTTGTTATAACTTTTATCTTGCTGCGACTTTGCTTTTAGAGATGCTCTCGGTGGCTGGCAGCAGCAGGAAGGCAGCAGCTGTCACATATCCCACTCCCTAATGGGGTTTCCTATCGAGCACGCGCCGGTGCTGCCGTAACCTTTCTGTAGTCTGTGCTGTGATATTATCGGGCCAGAAACCTGAGTGAGAGACAGATGATGCAAAATCAATCTCCGGTGCACCTGAAAGAGAGAAGATTGGTACCAAATGTTGTAGCAACAACAAAAGAAACAGTTTCTTCCTCAAATTCTTTGCCTTGGAAATTCCTCCTGGGATGGAGATGAAGAGTTGCATTACTTCTTCTAGGCTGGAGGAAACGAGGAGAGGAGCAGCACCAGCCTGTGCCTCAGCATGCCAAAATCTGGGGGCAGAGTAACTGCTGCAGAGTAAACACGACAAAGCTGGTCTGTGCTCCGGGGAGGCACAGATCTGAGCAGAGAGCAGCCTGTCCCCCGCGGCTGGTGCAGAGGAGGCATCAGGCATTGATTACTCCTTTCATCATGGCACAATTAGAGAGGATCGCTAATGATCTAATTGTTCCTCTCATCCCGGCCCTAAGAACTGAGAGGAGATAACCCATTGGTACTAATCCAGGCTTCAAAGGCTTGCTCTGCCAAGTTATCCCTTCTAATACTCTCTAATCTTTGTCAACCGGTAATGGTAAAACAAGACGTTCCCAGTGCCCGCGATGGGAGCACAGCCCAGAGCAAGAGCGCATCTGCCAGCCCAGGCGGTGTGAACTTCACATCACTCCAAACTCTTCCAGGTTCCCAGGGTTTATACCAGGGCATGAGCCGTCACCCGGTACCTGATCCAGCCCATCACTTCGAGCTGGCGGCCTTCCCAAAAACCTTCTCGGTGCTGATGTACCCACTGCAAAGCAAAGGCAGAGTTTGCAGACAGCGTCTCTGGTGACGAGGAGGTACACGTGGAGGGTACGTGGTAAGCCTGAGGGATAAGATTAAAGCTGATAGGAATCACATTGCAGAATACAGGCTTATATCTGCTGCTGATGGGGATGTTTATTTTCAGCGAGGCACATGTTTCCTCCAGGAAGAGATTAGCTCCAGCACAGGCTCTAAATATGATGTTTCCCCATGAGGTTGGAAGCTCTGGTTACAGGAGTGGTGGTTATACGCATGGGGTAAGGTCATGGCCGGTATGTTTTCTATATAACCTTTCATCTTCTAATAATCCACAGTTATTATAAAGGTTCTCCCTGATTAGAGGTTTCCCGACTTGAGGCAGAGCGCTGTGTAAAGGGAATGAGGAGACTCCCCGCAGGGATGGGGGATGCGGTGCTCGTGTGGGGCTGTAGCAGGCAGCAGGGCACAGTGTATCCTGCTTTTTGGGCTGGCCTCTCGCTGGAGGGGGCTGGCAAACATCTGGGCAGAGGTAACATGTACAGACAGCTGCTTTCTGCCTGAACATCTGTCCCTGTCCCCAGAAAGCATCCCCTCGGATCCAGAGACATGCAGCCACAAATGCTACTTGTAGACAAGGGTATTCTGAAGCTTTTATCCCCTCTGATTCCAGCTGGTGCCTGGGGATGCATTGAGTGACCCTCAAATTGGGGAACAATATTGGCGGGTCGTTATCCAGCTGCATTTTTATCCATGCCCAGTGAGAGAGCAAGGTGGCAAAGCAGCTTCTTTCACAAAAGACAGGCGCAGGCTTATTCCTCCAACCC
>NW_009648254.1:1124151-1133241 GCF_000708025.1 Charadrius vociferus
GAGAGGGGAAGCATCTCTGCTGTCTCCTGCTCTCCATTCCTTGAAGCGGGGGGGAAAGCAGACACCTCCGCAAACTGTCTCAGGCTGAATGGGAAAGCCAAAGCCGGGGGTTAATCATCCAGGCTGGGCATTGACGGAGCATCTCTATGCACGTAAGAGCTCTTCAGGAGAAGCGTAATTTCTCTGCATGTGCACCACTCACAAGAACAAAACAGCTCCCCGGAGCTGGTTGCAATAACAGAATTGTCTTCTGAAGAGAAATCAGAAAGCCAGAGGGCTTTGGAAAGGGCAGTGCAGAGGCTTTTAATGTTTTTCTTCCTTCTAAAATAAAGATGATGTTTACTACTTCCCTCCTTTTGCCTTGCCCATGCAAAACAGATGTTGCTGTGCAAAAGGCAACCGCAGTAAACTAATTACGCTCCTGTGCACAGCGAGACCGCTGGCTGGGGGAGTGGGGGCACTGGGGCAGGGCAGCATCTCCGAGCAGGGGGGCACAGGCCCCTCTGCCAAAAAAAAAAAAAAAGCATGTGTGGGTGCTGCTGGGCACAGCCTGCCGCCTTTGCAGAGACGGGGATGGTGACAGCGGGATGGGGAAGGGTGGGAGGGCGGCAGCGGATCCGCACGGTTTGAGCACGGTGCTGTCGGGGTGAGGATGCGAATGATGTTCATCAGTCTGGGTAATGCGCTGGGGTGAGCACTGGGGCAGCTGAATAATGTGAAAATAGCAGGGCTGTGGGCAGCACCCCTGGCTCTTCCCACCTTTATCTGTTGCTCTGGTGCACCAAAGGGGCTGGGGAGACACCGGGGGGGCTGCTGTGCGGAGGAGATGAGGAACGTAGGAGTTCGGGATGAGAAAAAGGCAAGGGGAAGGGAAGAAGCAAGCGGCAGGGATGAAGGCAAGTGTTGCTAATGTTTGGCAAGGTCTCCAAGGGTTATCCCGGGATTGGGGATGATTAATGTGCCAGAGGACTCCTCTCTCTGTGGTCTGCTGGCCGGGCGATCCGTCACTGCCTTGTGATGGACTGCCTGGTTCCCACGCGTCACCGTTTTAAGGTGGGTTATTGATGGCACGCCTTTACAAACCATTCCTCCTAATTACTTTTTGGGCTGGGAAATAGCCGTCAGAGCTGGCTGGAGAGAGGGTGAAAGGGTACGGCTGCAGCAGAGGCTGTCAGGAGATGGCTAAAACCCAATGGCCCGGAGAGCCTGTCCCCCCCCATCCCGGGGACAGCAGCTCCAGACCTGCTGGGTCGCTTGTGAAGGTGTTTAATCACCGAGTGGTCATGCTGGGCACGGGCTGAGTAGTCGGATGCTCCTAATCAGATCGGGTGCAGAAGTGTCTGAATTTCTCCATCCTTACGAACCTGGTTTCAATGTTCGCATACTCAGGCGGCGATGGGCGCGGGGTGCCTTGCTGTCCTGCCCTGCCTCCCCTGTCTGCTGATTGATTTGTTACCTGTGTCAGACCTCTCATCTGTGATGGGCAGAGATGCCAGAGGATCCCGTTCTGCCCTTTCGCCCTGTGTTTGCTTGCTTTGCACAGAGTTCAGATTAGCCGAGTAAAAGCTGCTGCTGGTTTGATTGACTCCCAGATCAATTAAAGCAGCATGCGGACAGATGGAGGGCTCAGATCCTGAATTTTACCCTGATCTCCTCCTTTCTGTGTTCTCCAGGGGCCTTTCAGGTTAATTGCCCTCATCTCATGCTGCCTTTTCCTGCTGGCCCTGAAGGACTGTCTGGCTAATGTTGGCCAGCGCTGCGATGAATCCAGGCTGGGGAGGTGCTGGGGAAAAGGAGGGAGGGAGAGAATTGATTTACTCCATCAGGCAGCAGCAGCCGTCGCTGCCACCGTTTAATTCTCAGTTCAAGCCCCGTGGAGAATGCAAACGGCTCCGCTCCTCGGCCAATTTACAGCTGCTGACAAGCTGCTAAACAACATCTTTGTTAGGTGCACGTGCGAGTCCGTGGGCTCCTCTCCGGGTGACAGCATGATGCACAGGTAAGGAGTGCGGATGCTGCCACTGTTTCTAACGAGCACCGCTTGCTGCACCCCGAGCACCGGCGCAGCCCTCGCCGTTCAGAATTTGTCTTGTCGGCTTCAGTGGCCTTTTGGAAGAGGTTGACAGATGAAAGTTCACCTCAGATGAAGCTGGGGCCCTCGGCGCGGGCTGCCTTTGCGTGGTTGTGATAAATGAGGGCATCGATGGGCAAACAAGTGGAGACCATGCGCTGCCCCTCCTAGTGCGTGGATGCGGGTGCCGACTGCCGGCAGCATCCCCAGCACAACAGCAGCCTGGAAAGCCAGAATCAAGCGAAACGGCCCAAAACCTGGAGGATTTGGGTTGCTCGTTTGGGATTTGGTGTGTTGGAAGGAGCATCCCGAAGGAACGCAGATGCTCAGCTGAGAGTAAGGTGCCTTCCAGCGGCGCCCCGGGGGATGAAGAGGGAGAAGGTGGTGGACCAGTCTCGCTGCTCTGGACTCCAGGCTTATTTTTAAGACACCACTTTCATACTGGCGCTCATTACACACCACCCGTTTGGTCTGAGGTTTGCACCTTCCTTCATCCAGCCTTCCCGTGAGCAGTCCTTGTTGGCCCGAGTGCTTCCAGGGGCCGCAGAGCTCTGCATGCCCACACTAATTGTGTTTATCAGCATTAATCCGAGGCTGGAATTAGCTGGTCCTACGTTCAGCCGAGGCCTGCTATTGCGTTTAAGTAAATTATCTCCCTAATAATGACAAATCAATTATCGGTGCTGCTTCCAAGGAGAATGCTTTGGTCCACCTTTTTCAAAAAGCAATAAACCTGTATCCTCTCGCTGCCAAAAATTAGCTGCAGCAGAACAGCCAAAATAATAAGGAATAATCCAACCATACAGACAACACGTTAATGAATTATCCTCTTTCAGTTGGAGGTGCTCAAAAGCAGCACAGAACTGAAACATACCCAGAAACCTTGCTGGGTTTTATTAAGATATTCTAATTCTCTTTGCATCTTTTTTTTATTTTATTCCCTTTCTTTTTTTTTTTTCTTGTCATCACGATCCTCGCGGGGCAGTTTCCATCGCACGGAGCTCAGCTGTGAGCTGCCACACAACTCGTTGCAGCTGGAGAAGTTGCACTGGGAAGTATCTTTTGGGTGTCCCCCGCCAAGCTGGGGTGGAGGGGGGGGGTAGGAGAGAGAACACCGCACCCACGGCTGAATTGCTGGCAGGACATCCAGTCCCATCATCGGTGTAAAAACGGGTCCATGGGGAGGCTGGGGAGGGTCTGGGGGAAGCGCTGCCAAGTGCCGGATCGGCGCCAGAAGCTGCGGTGACAGCCGCGGTTTGGCACCATCCCGTCCCCATCCCGGTGCAGGGAGGGAGCAGCAGGGGGGGTGGGGGGAGGACAGGTCACCTCTTGCCCACCGCTGTCCCCCTGCGTCTGTTTGCGGGCTCTCATTAGCAATCCTGCCGTTTGGGTGGCATGTGGGCATCCATTATTTAGTGGCATTATTTGTGTTGACAGGATTGATGGGACATTTCATCAAGCAATTAGAAAAAAAAGAAAGTCTGACTTGTTCCAAAATACAAAGGCAGCAGCCGGCATAAATTAATGTGTGTAGTTTTTAAGTGTTTACTACAGCACAGTTTTCTTCTGTCTTCCCATGGGAGATAATTAAGAAAGAGGCTATTTCTCTGCTACCATTAGGTATCAGGAGATGTTGCCATATCCCCTTAACTCCAGCAGACCTCCTCGCATCTGACAGATGATCAATTTAGCGTATTGAGAAGACGAGGCTTATTTCTTTTCCACTGTAAGTTTAGGCATTATTATTTCCCTGGGTGGATTGATTCATATTTGGTCGGCTTCATTAGCTGAAATATGCCATAGACCAAATTAGCACTGAGCTTTCAGTGATCAAGAAGGATGGAGCAGTTTGTTCTTATCAGTAATTGATCATGGAGCTATTAATGGATGCAAATGTATTTGTTCACTCTGCTTTGATAAATAATGGCTCGCTGCTCCCCTGTGATATGATTTGTGCTCGCATTTCCTCTCGCTGCTGTACAGTCCCCAGGCCACGGGCTGAAGCATCTGGCTAACAGGAGACACATCTTGCGGCTTAATTTTATTTTGCTATCAGTTATTGATGGGCAAAGTTCCCCAGCTGATTCATCCCGGTGCTTCGCTCCAACTTTCAGCAAGCAAGGTTTTGTGGTCAGAAAGCTGTTTCCCATTTTTGCCATGTGGGTTGATTTTCATTTGAGCGTTACCCTTTAGCAGCCGTTCCCGCGAGCTGGAGATGCTCCAGTGAGAGCTGTGCTGTCTGTGGGTCCTTGCTGGTGCGCTCCCCCTGTGTCCTGCCCCCAGATCACAGCATCCCAGAGTGGTGGGGGTGGGAAGGTCCCTCTGGAGCTCCCCCATCCCCCCCCCCGCCAGAGCAGGGGCACCTCCAGCAGTGGCACAGGACGGCGTCCAGGCGGGTTTGGGATGGCTCCAGAGGGGGAGACTCCCCCACCTCTCTGGGCAGCCTGTGCCACTGCTCTGCCGCCCTCACAGCAGAGAAGGCCCTCCTCAGGTGGAGATGGAACTGCCCATGGTCACGTTTGTGCCCGTTCCCTCTTGTCCTGTCACTGGGCACCGCTGGAAACAGACTGTTCCCACCCCCCGGCGCCTCCCTTGAAGGAGTGATCAGCGTTGATAAGATTCCCCCCTCAGACTTCTTTTCTCCAGACTGAACAGCCCCACGTCCCTCAGCCTTTCCTCATGAGAAAGATGCTCCAGTCCCCTCAGCACCTTTGCAGATGACTCCATCATGTGTGTGGATCCCTCCTGCAGCCCGTGCTGCGTGTCCCCCCGGGGGCGGGCACCCACCAGACCCGCTGTCTCAGTAGCGTTTGATTTCTCGGTGAAATTCTTTCTGGGGATTGACCAAAATAGGTGGCTCTCTGTATCTGCATCTATTTACCAGATGGTTTCTGACACCTCTGGGGGAGATGTCAAGGACAGGGAGCAGGAGCAGAGGCGATGCTTGGGGCTGGGAGCGATCCTGCCTGTGTTTATCTCAGCTCGACGGTCTTGGGGACGACCTGGAGAGTGGGGTGCTGCCGAGATGTGGTACAGCCTGTTCCCTCTCCCTCTGCAGCCGCCTTTTATCAGCTCTCGGCAGCAGCTTCTCCCTTGCGAGTGCCTGTGCAGCACTTGGCCCGGTGGGGCTTTGGTCTCCAGTGGGGTTTCCTGGCATCGCTCTGGCGTACACATCGGGGACACGGACAGGGTAGCTTGTGAGGACACCTTGCCACCTTTTGCTGCAAATCAATCTTAGATAATGTTGGTTTTTGGTTGGTTTTTTTTTTTTTCCCCCCCTCTTCATTATGGTAATGGCATCCTTTTTGTGCATGGCAATTCTCAGACACAAATAGCACTAAATCACCTTCCTCTTCTATGGTAACTACACTAATATTATTAATACCCTGCATTCATAAAACAATTTTCAGCATCTCGAAGCGCTCTGCACACATTAATTTAGCCTTACAACCTTCCACTGGGAGAATTGCCAGTATGAGTCACATTTTATAGCAGGGTAGAAAGGGTAGCACTGAAGAGGAGAACGGAGCCCTCTTCATATTTACACCAGCCCGGGCGCAGGATGAGTGCACTCAGGATGATGGCAGATGCACTTGTGCGCGCGTACGGGGTTTGACTCACACTGGGGGGAAGGACTCTCCTCGAGGTCGCTCGCTGAATCATTTGCAGAGCCATAAATAGAGCCTGAAGAGCCCTCAGCCTCCCCGACTCTGTGCGCGAGGCGCGTTCCCCGGTGAAGAAAAGGGCTGTGTTTATACCCCGGGTAAAAAATGAGAATAAGAATGATGTTTAGGGAGCGAGAAGTTGCAGGGCATGAAGACTGTGGGGTGGGGAAGGGGAGGAAAACACCCCGACCTTCAGTCTTCTGCTCCAACCTCCTCTTGTTACGAATTTGTAAGGATTTGGGTTTCCCTGCAGGGCAGGGTCCCTTCTCCCTCCAGTCCTTATTGTCCTGCAGGGAAACCTCAGACGAGTAGTGTAAATATCCCTTTCCCCTTCAGTTATGGGGTTTCGTCGGCAGCACCGATTGCTCAGGGGATATCCTTCAAATGGTTAAATCTTGAGGCATGACGGCTGAGGTATGGGATGAATGCAAAAAGCCAAGTGGTTCTCAGGATTCTTTTTAATTACCGTCTTCCGCCACATTTTAATTTGAGGCATCAAAGACAAAAGAGAAAGAAGTGCGAATCTGGTGTGTACCTGCGGCGGAAGGCTGTCTGTCTGTCATCTCTGTTCCTTTGCTGGGGACAAACAAACCCTTTCTGCTTTGTTCTGTGGCAGTGTTTTGTTCCGTGCATTAATTTATTTTCTAAAATTAAAAAAAAAAAAAGGGGAAAAAAAAAATCCCAGAGATTTGGCACTTTGCAGAAGGGAAAAATGCTGTTTAGGGGATTAAAAAGAAAATAACTCCTTTCTTTCAAATAAATTACAAAGCACTCTTGTTGCTTTGTACCTGAGAACCTGTAGGAAAATAGCAGTTTATTTTTAGTGCCAGATTGGATGGAGAGATGAAATGACTGAGTCGTCTTCAAAAGCCACCTACCATGAACCAGTGCCAAGGAAGTGAGGCTGCAAAGTGATATTAATGTTTGTTTATTTATTTTATTTTTTATTTTTTTTTTTTTTGGTCCGGAGTGGTTTGACATTCAGCTTGTTTTATTCTTAGTCCTGATCAGAAACGGAGAGCGTCGCACATCTCGGGGGGAGGCAGGAGGTGGAAGGAAGGATAGGATCGGCAGATTCTTACCCAAAGGAAGATGCTGAGCAACGCTTCTCTGCCTCCCGCTGCTGACGCCTGTGCCTGCCGAGCCTTGCGCCCTCACTGAGCTTTGCCAGCGTCCCGGTCCCAAACCTGGGGAAAACCCCAGCAAACCTTGCCTTGCGCTCCTCTGCTTCGCTGCCTGGCCCCATGCGTCCCCCTGAGACCCGGTGTCCTCTCCGGGACGCGTTCGCTGGTGACGGCTCAAATAACCCCGGCGGCTGCTTGCCCAGATATGACTGCTGAGATGCCGCTGCTTCGAGGCAGATTAATATCATCGTACGGTTTTAACGGGGGCAGAATTAAGGCCTTTAGGTACATATTTCCTCCCCTGCTTCCCAGAGCGGGGTGAAGCCCGCAGCGTGATGTGTTCCCCGTGGGGCGCGGAGGCTTTTCCCACGGTGCTTTCGCCGTCTCCCACCTCTGGAAGGGAGAGTGGCGGTGGAGGAACAAGACGTGCAGGTGGAGCTCTCTGAGTGTTGGCATGTATCATCTTCTTTATTGCTGTCGTGGTGCTCGTAACTACCTCCATCCATCACTCCCTCTGTACCGCGGCGAAATTAGCCCAACGCTTATTGGAGCAGCGTGCCGAGGTGCCAATCTCCCCCGAAAGCACTGAGCCATCCTCTGCTAAAACTCTCTTCATTTTCCTTTCCTTTATTTTCTCCCTCCCTTTTTTCTTTTTACGGCCGCACTAATGAGCTTTCATTTTCATAGCGGAACAATGAAGGCCGTGGCCAATTATGCTAAATTACAGGTGCGAGAGGCGCCGTCTCGGATGTCCTCCCGCCAGCGGCAGCTTGGCTGCGCAGCCGGTCGTAAGTGCTCGTTCGGCTCCCGCACCGTTAAGCGACCAAATGCGGCTTTCGTCAAAGCGCCGAGGAACATTTTTAGCAATAAACGGGATTGCACCTGAAGAGGATGGGTCGGTAAAGCTCACTCCTGCAGCTGCTAGGCGGCACTGCCTGCGACGAGAGGCACTGTGGGCCTCTGAGTCGTGGGGAGGGAAGGAAGGCGTCGAGCATCACACGTGGGCTCTGCTTAGAATGTACGTGGGGATGTTTGCGCTGGTAGAGGGTGCGATTTCTTCTTTCTTTTAAGCTGCTTTTCTCTCCCAGTAGAGCTCCTTGTGTGAAGCGCTTCTGGGGGTGTATCTTAGTTTGTCCAAAGAAACAAAGCAGCAGTGGTGGTAATTGTCTTTATTTTTATTTTTTTTTTTTCTTGGTAGAAATATATTAAGTCTCTTCCCGGGATTTAAACTGCTGGTGAAAGGTTTGCTAGAAAAAAAGGTTACAAGGACTATCTGGATTTTTTTTTCAGTGTTCCTTCCAGTGCCTAAAGGGGCTCCAGGAGAGCTAGGAGGGACTTTTTACAAGGGCATGGAGTGATGGGATGAGGGGGAATGGCTTCAAACTGGAAGAGGGGAGATTTAGGTGAGATATGAGGAAGAAATTCTTGGCTGGGGGGGCAGTGAGCCCCTGGGGCAGGTTGCCCCGAGGAGCTGTGGCTGCCCCATCCCTGGAGGTGTTCAAGGCCAGGTTGGACGGGGCTTGGAGCAACCTGGGCTGCGGGGAGGTGGCCCTGCCCAGGGCAGGGGGTGGCACTGGATGGTCTTCAAGCTCCCTTCCGACCCAAACCATTCTATGATTAAATTCATATTGGAAAGAGGTCAATTCCTCACCTGTAACTCCACCATGTTGGGCTCCTTCCTATGAAGTAAATCTTCTGGAGGCAATTGCTGCTCAGCAGAGCCTGCTCCCAGCTCTGCTTCTAGGGGATATTATTGCATGATATTCTCACGGGATTTTTTTGCTCACACGCCAACTCCGGAAACTTGGAATTGGGTCTCCTGTGGTTGTGTGTGCACGGTCTCCCATACCGAGGGCTGCAAGGTCTCCGGTCCTCTCACCCCGTGCAGTGGGATCAGGGCAGGGAGCTGAGCTGAACCGGGACCCTCTGCCTGTGGGGCTGCACCAGCAGCACTGGGGCTTCAACTGGTGCTTAATGCTCCCGTTGAGGCTCTGAGTCAGCATCTCATCTTCGCGTTTCTTGCTTTCTGCCTCTTTCCCCAGGAAATCCTGGTGTCATGGCATCACTTAAACAGATGCAAATTAACATTTCAACTTCTCCCTGTGTATCTTTGCTCTGGGTAAGGTTCACCCTTTACTCTTCTGCCTTTACCCACCAAGCTCCTGGTCTCGACACTGGCAGACGCATCTCTTTCTTGTTTGACAAGCATTTTGGTTGTTTTTTTTTTGGG
>NW_009648254.1:1134686-1138568 GCF_000708025.1 Charadrius vociferus
CTCTTTCTTTTTTGGCAAGCGTGTGGGTTTTTTTTTTTTTGGGGGGGGGGAGCTGGTGTGTGCAAAGCAGCTTCACATCGCGACGTCTGAGAGTTATTACAGATGCTAAACGCAGAGCATCTCCTGACAGCTGAACACCTCAGATCTCCGCGCCATCAAAATCGCAGTGTTACTTCTGACTGAACTTAATCATCTCATAAGAAATGATGGAGAGGAAGGGGGGGGAAAAAAAAAAGAAAGAATAAAAGTATGAAAATCACTCTTGTACCACCACACCTCTGCTTCAACCTTTCTTCTTTCATGTCTTGGCTGAGTTGTTTTGATCACTCCGAGCCTTCACCGCTGAAGGTTGTTTGAATCCCAGTCGCAGGGAATTCGTTGAGATCGGGGTTCGTTAATGAGTGGCACAGCGGCTGGCAGAGAGGAGCGGCTCGTGGGGCACCGGGGAGGCAATGTGGCTCCTGGGGCTTGGCCGGGGACCGGGCAGGGATGCGGGATGCTGCTGTGAGATAAAGGTGCCCACAACCCCAAAGCGGTGCTGACGGAACCTTCCCCTGGCTCTTGTAAATATGGGCAGCGATGGGGCTCAGCACGCTGAAGCGAGCTGCAGGAAATCCCTTATACTGTGAGCAATTTATCAAACATTGGGCTTTTTTGGGGGGAGAAATAAAAGAAAGATATTTAGTGTATTGGTGTAGAATTGAGTGGTTTTTTTTAATATCGCGATTCTGATGAAAAACTAGTGGAAATATGATTTGTATAACTACCGAGCTGGTCCAGAGTGAGGGCTTCAAGAGGGGCCAAGCGATTATTTTTATTCTTTTTGTTATAATAAAGCTTAGGCCAATTCCTGGGAAGGCCTCAGGCCTCCTGGTGCTTATGTGCTGTACGCACGTGTGAGGAGCCTGAACTCTTCCAGGGAAGAAAAACGAAAACTCATCTGTCTTAGAGAAAGATAAGTCAGTGCCGAACTTGGAGTGTATTTGATTATTTTTTTTCTTTCAAAGGGCACTATCCAAGGTCAAATAGATTGGACCTAAATTCAGATTTTTGTCTCAGTCTAGTATTTCTAATACAGACACATCTTTACCTCCTTTAGAGTTTTTTTCCCCCCTTCTCATTCTAAACAATTGCCTGGTTGCACGACTGTCAATACACCCAAAGGGGAAAAAAAGCGCTCTGATTTACACACGCTTATGTCAAACCCATCCCGAACCATCCAATTCTGAACCCCCTTTTTTCCAATGTTTGGTGTGGGGAGAAAAAAAAAAAAGCCAGGGAATCTTCCTCTACTGAAAAGCACATGTTGGACTTGCCCAGACTGACTGATGTCCTTCTGTCCCAAAGTTGGGCTCTTTTTTTTTGGTGCAGATGTTTTCAATTTCTCACCAATTTGTTGTAATTGTTATGATAAGCATTTCTGCCAAAATGGTAGTAAAAACTCAATTTTCCCGAGGAAAATTAACAGAATACGTTCACGGCTCATGCAACCTGTTTATTAAGCTGTAGCAGGAATTGACTGCAGCTGTGAAATAAGATATAATTAAAGTCTGGGGTCCTCTCCCAGATATCAGGTTTTCAAAATTTGCTGTGCCGTGGATACAGGAATTATTGTGGCCAAACAGCCCAATCTGTCAACCGGGAGCACTTCCAGCAGCCGAGCGTGAGTCTCCGTACCTGGGGAGAGGTGGATGGGGGATGGCGTTAGTGGACATCATCAGATGTAATCAGTCCATCTCTAGAAAATGGAAAGGAAATGTGGAAAGGAAATGGTATTTTTTTCTCTCCCCCCCCCCGCCCTGAGACATCAGCATCAATCTTTTCTCCGTTTTCTTAGGATCTTAGAGCAAAGCTGTTAGGGGACACTGGGTTTTTTGTCCAAATGGGGAATACAGTCCCCTCCGCATCAGGCTGTGGGGGGAGGCAGCATTCCCGGTGACTTTGCAGCTGACCGATGCTGTTTGGGTCCATCAGCCCCGAGGCTATCGCCTGGATTTGACCCTTTCCATTTGCGCTCACGGGAGGAAAGCGCCGAACGGCGGCGGCAGCGTGGGGAGGAGGCCGTGGGGGAGGCAGCCTGCCATTACATCTCATCATCGCTCCTCTTTGAAGTGTCTGCAATTCATTCTCGGCTCCGTGTCGCAGCTTCTGGACCTTTCAGGGTCACGGCTTGTTCTCCGCAATAAGCAAACAGGCTGCCACTGTATCCCTGACACTCGGATTTAATAAAGAGATATTTAACTCTGCCCTGCTGCAACCCCTTCACAAAGACAGGGATCTCCATGGCAGCTGGGAAGTCTTGCACTGGTCAAGAGGCAATTTTCTGATTAAACAGTTTTGCATGGTGTCTGGCAAGGTCTTTTATGTGGTTATTTAATCCCCTGTGCCGGAGCGTGGGGTAGAGACTGGGAGGCGATGGCCGTGCTCAGCCACTGCTGCCCCGTTCCTCCCTCCCTTTCACCACCGGTTCGGCTCCACAGACGAGGCTGAACCCTCAGGTAAAGGCTTAAAAGAATTACTGCTGTCCCCTCAGCTGGTCCCTGCAGCTCTCTGCGCTTCCCCCCCCTCCTCTTCCACTCGTAAAACGGGGTGTAAATATCTTTTGAGGCTGAACATGCTTCGTGCTGCTTCTGCTGGCGATGCTGCCCAGGCCATAGGGCATCACACGGTAGCTCTAGACTTGAACTTCAGGGCCAGTTTGTTTCTTGCTCATGGAAAAGTTGTTTTTTTTCCCCCTGTAAAGCACTGCGAGAGCTGCCGATGTGCCGGTGCTTGGGCTTCCAGCTGCGTCCCCAGGGATCCGGTGCACAGGGAGCATGAAAAGTGCATTAATAGGGGCTTGATATAACTGCTGTTCTGGCTGTGTCAGAAAAACATGTTTGAAAAACTGTGGGCAAGTCAAAGAATTACTTGGAGAGGGCTCAGGGATCCTTGGCTGAAGGAGCAGGCGTAAATCACCCCGATTGTGCCGTTGGTTCTCCCGGCACTTGGTGACAAAGGAGGTTTGCTGGATGCGGGTGCTGCAGCCAGAGCTGTCGCTTGCTCAGATTTTAGGGATGTCACCTCCACGCAGGTCTTGCAGAGCATCCTTGGGTTGGGATGGGCGCTGCAGGGCGGGCTGTGAGCCGGCCAGGCTCTATCTTGTACCACTCTTTTTATTTTTTTTTATTCCCCCCCCCCAAATATAAACCTTGCCGGGAGATGCCTGAGTGACAACAGGCTTCGATGGATGCCGTGAAAGGCGCTAAGCGCCGTAATTTGTAGTAATGACTCAAATTCAAAACAATAACCCGGAGGCACAGCGCTCCGGTGGCCAGCACCTGCTGCACGCGGCGGGGTCGTTAATGGGAAACGAAGGCCTTGATTCGGTGGCGGCGCGATTGCGGTGGGGATGGAGACTGGAGTGCCGAGCTTCCCGCCGAGGGTAATTTGGGCCACTTTCCCTCCGTTCGCTAAAGAGCCGCTCAATTGATGGGGCCACTTTATTGCTGCTTTTCTTAAGGTGGGAAGTGAATTTCCCGGGGCCGGGAGCGGGGTGGCGGTGGGAGAGCGGTGGTCCCTGCTGCATCCTGCCACCGGCTGTTCGAATTTCTCATTCCCCAGTCCACTTCTCCGGGTTGTATTCCTCTGCACATAACCCTCTGGGCAGGTCGGCCGCTGTACATCGGCTGTTAACAATTTGCTTGAAGAAATCTAGAAGGAAAAAGGCGTTGTGGTGTTTGGCATTCCGCAGGAGAGACGATGGGGCACGGATTGCTTTGCAGGCGCAGCAGTGGGGACATTTCCTTGTCCCTTCCTCTGCGCAGACCTGGTGGAGGGGGTCCCCCGTGGGGTATCACACAACTTTGTCACCCCTCTGCTGCTGCCTGGCCCTGCTTCCCC
>NW_009648254.1:1138610-1141222 GCF_000708025.1 Charadrius vociferus
AGCAATGGCAAGGCTGCTCCTGGAAAAGTCAGATTTGGGAGATAACTCGTGTCCGGTTTGATTTGCTCTTTCTTTTTAGTTAACGCAGATGTGTGGTATCCCAAGCAGGGAAGGTGCTGTGCAAATAAAGTGTTAAATTATTGCTATTTGTTAACTTATTAGTATTATTATTTGGGGTTGTTCAGCCTGGAGAAGAGAAGGCGAAAAAGGGGAGACCTCAGAGCCCCTTCCAGTGCCTAAAGGGGCTCCAGGAGAGATGGGGAGGGAACTTTTACAAGGGCATGGAGTGATAGGACAAGGGGGAATGGTTTGACACAGAGAGGGGAGATTTAGATGAGATATTGGGAAGAAATTCTTTGCTGTGCGGGTGGTGATCCCCTGGGGCAGGTTGCCCCGAGAAGCTGTGGCTGCCCCATCCCTGGAGGTGTTCAAGGCCAGGTTGGACGGGGCTTGGAGCAACCTGGGCTGGGGGGAGGTGGCCCTGCCCAGGGCAGGGGGTGGCACTGGGTGGTCTTCAAGCTCCCTTCCGACCCAAACCATCCTGTGATTATTGCCCAATGGATGGAGCAACCAGAAATGGGGCAAGAGGCAAGAGTGGTGTGAGCAAGTGGGTTTTTGGGAGCACCCAAAAAGTGCTCTGTTGCTCCCAGCTGTGTGGTGGTCACCGTGCACATCTGGCAGTGAGGGATGGGGCTGGGGGAGGATGGGCGCAGGAGCACCCGTGAAGTTCTGCTTTTCCCTACCAGCACCCAGTTCCACATTGCCGCTGTGCCGGGACGGGGGGATTACACAGGCTGGGGGTGGGGGCTGAGACACAACCGTTATTTTCCATTAAGGTCTCCAAACACTCGATTAATTCAGATTTTACCAGACAGCTATTTGTTTGTTAAATTAAAACCAGCTGGTTATTGAAAGAAACATATTTATTGGGAATTAGCAGCCATGTGCTGGATGGATATTTACTACCTAGTTGTCAAAGCTCAGAGAATCTGTGTTTAATAATCATTTTTTTTCCTTTCAATTAACTGGGAGGATGGGGGGGGGCGGGAAATCATCCCATTAATTCCAAATTAAGTGCACGTTTGGAAAACTTCAATTCTGAATGCTGCTGACGTTGCTGTTGTATTACAGCCGTGTCTGGTCTGGCTCTGGCGAAGCTGTTGTGGGACCGGGACCTGCCCCCCCCTGCTCTGATCCAAACCTGGCCTGGGGGGGACACACCGGTACCCCCGGAGCCACAGCTCTGCCCTCTCTGAGCTGATCCAGACCCCCTGCAGCCAATCTGGCCCCCGTGTGCCCGGGGCACTGAGCGATGTGCAAAGGCTCCTCTCCTCCTCCCAGTGCCCGGACAACAAAAAGTCTCAAATATCTCAATGGTTAGATGAAAATGTTGGTAATTGGGTCTTCCTGGAATAGGCAGGGAGGGCCATGAATCATTTAGAGAGCGCTGGATGGCAATCAGAGAGCTCTCCTGCACCGCGCGCTGCCTTTCTTCCTGAGCTTGCTGTTTGCTAAAACATTTATTGCCCATCACAAGCAGTTTCCTCGGGTGCCCAGTGCCTGTCCAAGCTGCGCTTGGCTTTTACCAGCTCTGTGAAGAAATGCTGTTTCTCTACACGGAATTACGAGTGGGGAATAAATAATAACTTCCCGCTCGGAGCCGGGCACGGGGATTTGCGGAGGCGGCGTCTCAGCCCTGCGTCTCGCAGCGATGCCGGGTGCTCTGGGACACCCGTGATGGGCGTTTGGTGGGGGCGAGCGGTTCTGTGCCAGGGCACGGGGTTGCGTGATGCGGCCGCGTCTCTTGTGCCTTCGCACAAGTCTCTCCCCTCGCTCTGAACCTCAGCTCCTCCTCCGAGGCAGGATCTGGCCCTGGTGTCTATGGGCTTTGTCACCCAAGTGCATGCTGGCTGCTGGCACCCTTTGAAACAAGCCCTCAGGGCCCTGCGGAAGGAAGTTTGTGTCTCGTCGCCCGGAGTTTAGCTTAATGCTGACTTTTTTTTCGGTGCAAAGCGAAGGTGTCTGTCTGTTCCGGCAGCTACGCTGTGCGGCTCCATCGCTGCCGGCTGGGCAGCCGGGGGCAAAGCTCGACCTTTGCCATCGTCTCCTTAATTGAAAGGAGATGAGGCAGGGAGATATTTGTGTAGATAACAATTTGTGAAGGCGGTAGGGATGGAGAGGACAAAAAAAAAAACCATCTGAGGGATTGCTTCCAACTCATTGCTTCCAACTTTTACGGCTGTGATGAGGGAGAGCGTTGTCCCAGAGCACCCCAGGGCTGCGCTGGCAGAGAGGGGACGTGGCGCAGGCGCTGCCGGATCTGTCCCTGTTCCAGCAGCCCCCTCCTCTCTCGGGCTGCAGGGGACGTGATAGAAACAGTGCAGAGGGTGGGTTGGATATGATGCATTGGATTTCTGAGGCGTCGCTGTAAATAATCATAAGCAATGAGGGGGCGGAGGAGCAGCGGGGGCCGGCGGGGACCCCGCTAGATGGCAATGCTCAACTGCGCCGCGGCTGCGGGAAGGTGCTGGGGTCTCGGCTCCCCGGCTGCTCCCCGGGGTCGGGTCTTACCACGGTCGGGTCTTGTTCCATGCACCGGGGGCTCAGGGGGG
>NW_009648254.1:1141335-1147862 GCF_000708025.1 Charadrius vociferus
ACAACTTTTTTTTTTTTTTTTTTTTTTCAAACGGAGCAGATCGTGAGATCATGCGTGTGCACGCACATACATGTGTACACCTATCCCTTTGTGAGCTCTGCTCTCCCACGCTTCCCTCCAGCAACAAGTTCCCCATGTCAGAGATGACAGCCTTGGGTGTCAGGGACAAGCACAGGGCTGTGCAGAATTTTTTCCTACTCCTTTCCCCCCTCCACCCCCCTCTTTCAAGAGCTGCACGCTCACTGCCTCACTAGCACAGTGTGCTGCCGGCGCCCGGTCCATGCCCCCTTCATTCCTTGCTCTGTGCATCCACCATCCTGCTCCTCTCCTCTCCAAACCAAGCACTCCCACTATTTTCTCTCTCCCCACGGAGAATCTGTTCTCAGATGCTCCCTTTATTCTCCGGCAGGCCAGTAGACACACCGAATCCTTTTTGTCGTTTGTCACCAATTGTTTTCACACCTTTGTCCCTTTCTTCTTTAGACTCCCCCTCTGGGTGTCACCTCTGCGATTGGCTCCGGATTTCGGTGCCACTGAAAAACTCCTGCGTGGTTCCAACTCCTGCACCTTGTTGCTATTTAGCCTGCCTGCTCTTTCCCCTTTTCATTGCTCTCCTCCTTTCTCAGGGGCTGGGCCTGCCTTCTTTGACATTTCTTAAGCAGCACCCGTGCTGAGATGAAGGGTTTTAATTAGCCTGATAGGCTGAAAGCCGGGGAGGCTGTGGGTGTGCTGCCTCGGGCGCGCAGCCGGGGCACATTGAGCAGCGGCAGAGCCGGTTCTGCTTCGGGCATTGAGCCTCGTGCGGGTACCACAGGGATGAGCCCCCCCGGCAGATAGTCACAATAAACATTAGCCATGGAAATCCGCACAGTCCAACATTACAGAGGGGTCCGGCCAGGCTGGAAGGATGTGCTGAGGGCGATGGTGTGAGGTTCAACACAGCCAAGTGCCGGGTCCTGCCCGTGGGTCATACCAACCCCATGGATGCTACAGGCTTGGGGTGGAGTGGCTGGAGAGCTGCCCGGTGGAGAAGGACCTGGGGGTGTTGGTCAACAGCAGCTGAACATGAGCCAGCAGTGTGCCTAGGTGGCCAAGAAGGCCAACAGCATCCTGGCCTGTATCAGGAACGGTGTGGCCAGCAGGACTGGGGCAGTGATCATCCCCCTGTACTCGGCACTGGTGAGGTCCCACCTCTAGTGCTGTGTTCACTTTTGGGCCCCTCACTGCAGGAAGGACATTGAGGTGTTGGAACGTGTCCAGAGAAGGGCAACGGAGCTGGTGAGGGGTCTGGAGGACAAGTCTTATGAGGAATGACTAAGGGCCCTGGGGGTGTTCAGCCTGGAGAAGAGGAGGCTGAGGGGAGACCTTCTCGTTCTCTACAACTACCTGAAAGGAAGGTGTAACGAGGGGGGGCTGAGCTCTTCTCCCTGGTGCCAAGTATAGGATGATGAGGAAATGGGTTCAAGTTATGCCAGGTGAGGTTTAGGATGGATATTAGGAAAAAAATGTTTCATTGAAAGGGTTATTAAACATTGGAACAGGCTGCCCAGGGAGGGGGTGGATTTGCCATCTCCGGAGGTGTTTAAAAAAAAGGGTAGAGGTGGTACTTGGGGACATGGTTTAGAAGGGGTTTTGTCAGGGTAGGTTAACGGTTGGACTTGATGATCTTAAAGGTCCCTTCCAGCCTCAGCGATTCTGCCATCCCCCATCCAGCAGGTGAGCCAGGACTGCCTGTATCCTCTGGGTGGGCACGGGCAGCCCGGCAGCCCGGCCCCGCTCCGGCGATGCTGCAGCAGCCCCTGCCCGCAGGAGCAGTCACTCCTCTTGCCCCCTCCTTGCCCGTGGTTCCCACCGCGTCCCTGCGAGTCAGCGAGGATTACCTGGGTGAAAAAGGACTTGCAGGATCAGCCCCGTGTTTAGCACGTCAGGCATCAGCTGCTCTCTCTAACACCCAAGTAGAGAGAGGTAAATAGCAGAGCTGAGCTAATCCCACTCCATGTCCTTCTGCTGTCCTCCTGCTGAGGACTTTCTCTCCCTCCTGCTCCCAGCCCCAAACCCCGCGTTTCCCAAGGGAGCTCCTGATGGCATTAGTGCCCGCGGGGTGATGCTTCGCATGCTGATTGCCTTCCTCGCCCGGCTCACAGCCACGAAAAGCCTTAATCAAGGTGAGCAATTATATTTGAGAAGAACAACAAATAGAGATCAATAAGCAGACTGCGATGTCTGCTGGAGACGTTTATGATCTCTCAGCTGGATTATACTGGCCAGCCAAGAAATACAGTCACGCAAAGCGGTCCTGCGGACCGGGATCAATCAGGATGCTGTTACTCCTCCCGAACTCCGGGTGTGCTTCCCCCCACCCTTCATCCCGCCGGTGTTATTGCAGCCCAATCTCCAAAGGAAAACATGGTCCTCGTTATCAAATTTTAAGGAAGGAAATTCACAGCACTTGAGGGTTTGATGGAAAGCCTGGCTTTGAAGGGGAGGCGGGGAGGAGGGAGGCAGGTACCTCCCGTCCCCCCAGGCTGGTCCCTGCCCTTATCTCCAGGTTTTATGGCATAATCTGCGGCGCTACCCAGTGTGCTCTCGCCTCTGCTTGCTGCCTTGGCATTAGATAAGAGAGACGATAGTGAGGGAGTATAAAGTTTAGAGCCTGTGGCGGGGACTCATTTTTCTCATTTCAGGCTAGGGGAAAGGATATAAAATGAAAAGCAAGCAATCAATAAAAGAAGAAAGTTGTATTTCTTTAAAAGAAGAAAAAAAAACCACCCCACCAAAGCAACCATGGCTGCCTGCCCTTTCATCCGCGGCCTTAACACCAGAATAATGAACCGCAAACCCTATTTTAGCAGTCCAGAAGAGCTGAGACGGTGCTACGATCCCTTGTCTCTCCCCACCTCTGAAAAAAACCCAAGCGGGACAGATTCTTCCCTCCGTTATAGCTGCATAAATCCGGGATAACGGCATCGCCCTCCGCAAGGTTATTGCGTGTGGGCTGCAGCGAGGGGAGGGAAAGGATCGGCCCTGCTGCCGCGTAAATCAGGGATGCTCTAATGACTGAGATTGCGTGACTCTGCCTCCACCTTTCCCGGTGACACCGTTCCTGTCCGACTGGGGACAGTCACTCCTGATCTACGGCAGATTAAAGGAAGAAAAATAATCGGTCCCCACACGGCTGTTCAGGCAGCAGAGAGGTCCGGGCTCAGGTTTTGCAGCTCCAGGAACAAACGCGCTTCTTCGTGCACGTGCTCTTCCACTCCCCCCTCTGCGGTTTGCAAATAAAATCGGCGCAGGAACGTAAAAAAATAAACCTGTTCTTTTGTTAACGCTAGGGTGTACGATAGACCGCTCTGATTTAATAGCTACACAGTCATTCAGTTGTTAACAAATCAATATTTTCCTAAGAAACAGTGCGGCCTGCCATAAATATCTTCATAGTTACGTGAACCTTATCCACATAATTCATGCGCTGTGGAGGCCGTAATGAGTTAGATGATGGCTGTGTCAGGGGGGATATTTATTAGGAGATGATAGTAGCTGGGTGGCCTGTAAAAGGTTAATAAAAAAAAAAAAAAAAGGAAGGAAACAGGATAAACCACAGACCTGTTCATAATTCTTGTTTCTCCCAGTATGTATTGCTTTAAAGTACACCTGCTCATTATTGAGGACTAAATCAAATGGCTTTTGGGTAATACATGGAATTTATTTGCACTTGCAATATATAATCTAATACATATAAATTTACAACTGAATAGAAACACTCTTGAGCTCTTGAGTAGAATTGATGTTTGTGGTGAAGCGAGCGGGGTCTGCCAGCCCGGGAAGAGGTTGGTGTCTCCGCCACCTCCAGAAATCCCCGTTAATTTGGGATTGCGTCGGGTCTGGCCACCCACAGCCGACGTCTGGGCTGGACCCAGTGTGGGCAGAGCTGCCTGCCCCGGCTCCTGCCGGGAAATCCTTCGGGTTTAGGATGCGTGGAGCCACGTGCTGGCTCAAATCTGATCCCAAATCTCTCTCCTTGCCCGTCCTGCCCCGGCTGGGCTACGGGACCTTTCCTTTGGCCACCGAGCAGGAACGGCATCGCTCCTCTGTGGCCCGACACTGTTCTCATCAGCCACTCCACGCCAAGGTCCTGCCCAGGCTGTTATTGCCACCGGGGAAACCTTCCCCGAAAATGTGCTGAGAATATACTGTCTGGAGAGGAACCGAGTGATGCTCGCATGGCAAGAAAACATCCCTATCATGCAATTATTTCTAAACATGTTATTTTATGATCCTTCAAAAAAACCCCTGCAGAATAAGAGAGGAGGAGGAAAAGTGAGCAATCAGGGAATCATTCTCAGTTTAAATTGCCCTCAGGAAACGAATGTGTCAGAGTAGATTGAAAGATGGTGTTATCCCAGGAGAGTGAAAGAGAGACAGAAACAAATAGAGACAGGGAAGCTGTCGTAGAAAAAAGATGGAAAAGATCTGTAAGACCTGAGCAGGTCGCTGACGGCGATGTGCTCTGGATCCTCTCCACCGTGGTGCGACTCGGTTAAGACCCAGTTGCACTTTATTAAGAACAGATTTATAAATAGCGCGTGGAGGGTAAATAAATGACAAATAGATGTTTTAGTAAATGGAGAATTAATTGCTAGAGAATTCAACAGCTCAATAAACTGCTGCTTTACAGTCTCTAGGGCTTTTTTTGTTCTTGCCACTGTAGACTGAGGCATAACAACTTCTGCTGTCCTCCTGGCTTGTCTGTAACGCTGGTCACCATGCCTCCAACACGCTTGGCGTGTCCGTGAGGTGGTGATTTTGCCTTTATAAATCATTTATAAATGAACCGTCACCGAAATGATTCAGGGCCAGACTTGCCCACCTCGGCGACAGCTCACCCCAAAGCCCTTTCCAGGAACGGCTTTTGCCCACAGGCTCCTGGTGCCCACTTGGCAACTGGAATATCCTTTGGGTTTCCAGTTTTCTCCTGAATCACCTGTTCCCTGTGTGTGTAATTAGATGGAGCCGCAGCAGCTGTGGCTCTGCCTTTGATTAGCACATAAAAACCACTTCAGAAAAAGCGGTCCTGGATTACACCCATTTTCCGGAGGTTTTGCTCGGTGGGCTGTTCCCGCGCTGCTCAGCACTCCAAAGAGATCGCTCAATTTAGTGGACTGGGAGTGGGGGGACTCCAGGGAACCACCATCCTTCTCCATGGGCTTTAATACAATTAGCATCATCTCAACTCCACCTTCCTTCCTCTCTTTCTTAATGAGCACCGCCAGGCTTCAACCGCTGTAAAGTGGCCGACAAGTATCGAATAAAGGGGAAAGTGCCCCAGGAGATGAACCACAGCCCGAGGTGATGCTGTCCACAGCCGGCCCAGGCTCTGACCCCCTCTCACGCCTCGGTGAAGCCGAGCAGAGCGGTGCCGGACCCATCACTTTGTGCTTGTCCTTAGGACCCCATGGACCACAGCTCCGCGGCCTCTGGCATCTCACTTCATCCCTGCTCCTGTTTTCCCTCTGCGCCTTCGCCCGTCTTTGCCATGTGTGCAATATCGCTGTGGTGTGGGAGTTTGGGGCCACGTACTGATCTTTTTTTGCACGGCTATGAAAGCAGTGCTCTGGGTGGCCGTCCCTTGGGGAAGGCAGAGATGAGCTTTTCCTTCTACAGTCCTTCCACGGCTCTTTTTTCACTGAGGTTATGGGGCAGAAAGTCCTTGCAAAGAAGGGCACAGGCTCCCTGTGGTCCCCTTTGCCATCACGACCCGGCGTTTCAGCGCAGGGATGCTCCTGTTGCAGCTGGGGCTCGAGCGATCCTGCAACGAACCCCCCAGCAGGTTTTCCGTTTGCTTACATAGGAGAGTCAGGGTTACAAAATTGGGCTCACAGGGTGGTTTAAACGCTGCGGCGAGGGGTGATGGCAAAAGGCGCTTTCACACGAAACGGTCTCGCCAATGTACGGGTTTCACAGAATACATCGTGGAAAAGATTGGAAACGGGGTGGATCAGATTTGCCTGTCAGCTGTGGAAATCAGCGGTATTACTTGTGACTTCAGAAATATTACACAGGCCTTTCTTCGGAGTAAAGGAAAGCAAAAATTTGGGCCATTGATCTCAATTGAGTTACCCTTCAATGGATTTACCCCAGTGTAATTCAGAGCAGAGATTTACCCGTAATGATTTCACCCATGACTGAATAACTTTCCCTTCATCGTCTCTGCCCGTGCCAGAAGCACGCTGGAGAAACCCGGCAATCAAATCACTCATGTGCACCGAAACAGTTCAGCCAGGTTCTCGACGAGCACCGCTCACTCGCACGGGTGCCAAGGAGCCACGTCGAGACAAGATGATTTAAGATGTGTGTTGGAGTTCTGCGCCATATTACATCTGTTTTATCTCCCTTCAGCCGAGATGAATAATCAAGGGGGGAGCGTGCCAGGGCGACGGCAAGGGAAAAGGTGGAGACTCCTGTTAGCACCGCGTTAAAACAAGCTGTGCAGCATCATCTCCAGGCGAAACACAACGTTTGTGCTATTT
>NW_009648254.1:1147872-1193279 GCF_000708025.1 Charadrius vociferus
TTTCCCTCTCCTCTTTAACCACCTCTTCGCTGGCAAGAGGAGCCAGCGGAGTGGATGGATGCATAGATGGATGGATGGATAGATGGATGCTGCGTTTCCATCAGGGATGGGAAGGGGGGGTTGATAAAATCCCCCCAGTGCTGCCAGGTCCTCCCGGCTCTGCTGCTCCCTGAGCTTCGGGGCTCTGGATCCTTCCCGCAAAGCAGAGGAACCACCTTTAAAAAATAGCTGAGGTTTTATTCTCGGGCTGGGGAGAGCTCCAGGAGAGTCGGTGCTGCCGAATTTAGTGCTGTTGTTTGGACTGGGATCTGAGATAGCATCAATCAGCACCGCTCTGCTGATTTACACCGGCACGGCATCTTGGACTGTAGTCCAAGTGGTCGTATTTCCACCACGAGTGGGGCAATGCCGCTGGTGGATGGTGCCGGAGGTGGGGATGAGCTTTGTCTGGGCTGAAGGAGACCGAGGGGGGAGACGGGGCAGCGCTTGGGGGGGATTGGTCTCACGGGAAAGGTGGGATGCAGCTGACCCGCCGTGCCGAGGAGTGGGCAGTGAGGGGCAGAGCACTGCGGGCTCCATCTCGGCTCTCGCCCGCATCTCCCAGTGCCTCCCCACGGAGCGAGGCTGCGCGGGAGCTGGGGCAGAGCTTCGGCTCTGACCTCGGAGGCTGCTGACGAAGGATATTAATGATTTCCCTCAGGGCAATGTTCAGGCAAACAGGTTTGTCATTTATTTTGCAGATTTACTGGAGTATTATTAATTTACTAGGATAAACTCCATTAGGAGAAGGCATTTATTTCTGAAATATAACTTATTCACAGCGTCTAGACCCGCTCTCCAGACAGGGATTCCACTAGTTGAGAATTATTCAAATATTGATCTGGACATTTCTAATTAACTTTGCCCGTGCATTATTATGCATATGCACAAAAATTGATTTTTGCTGGCCCAATAATTAGATTTAATACCTGAGGTAACTTATATTTATGTGTTTAATTATTAGGTTCATTAGCAATTTTAATAAATGCTATCGGCTCAGGAATTAACCACCATACTTGACACTTGTTGACTTTCCCAGTCGCTGGTGAAATAACTGCCTAATCAGAAGAGGAGAGACAAAAGACTTTCTCCAGACTGCTTTGGCAGTAATTATCACGTTGTGCTATATAATTATTAATGCATTCCTTCTGACTGCAGCGTGATTAGTTTCTGAAACCAAGGCCATCTGTGATAAACATATAAATATCTAACGGGCTCCTCTGGCTGGGCAGTGCAGGGAATTTAAAACACATATGAGAAGGAAGAGGCAGATGTGGTGGGAGGAGGATGGGGACTAACAGTGTTGGAGCGACAAAGCCTGGGGTGCTGCGGGAACCAGACCCCGACTTCCCATTGCTATATCAGGGGGGAGAAAGGATGGGGCAATAGCGGCACGGGGACTGTGGCAGGGGCTGGCGTGTGATCCGTGAATTACACCTCCAAGCTGGTGTGGAGCTGAGATGTTCCGCTCCAGATCTTTGCGGGTTTCCAAAAGCGGGGACCTATGCTGCGGGAAGATGAGCGGCGCTGGGGGAAAGCCCCCTCCACCCCGTTTCTCCTCCCCAAATGTGTCTGCTCAGCGATGTCTACCTTTTTCCTACACCTTGAAGTAACCCCTATCAGCACCCAAAAAATGTCATCTCCTGCAAACGGTGGAACGGGGCACCGTCCTTGCAGGTCTGCGACAGGCACCCCTCCATCCGCCTCGCTGGGTACCGCAGGGTCCCTGGAGCGCCCAGCCTGGGGCAGAGCCGCCCCTGCTGAGGCAGAATCGGGGTTTGACTGCATTACAGCATCCTGGCAGTCACAGCAGGAGCGCCCCGATTATATTGGGCTCCATTTCTATTTTGGCATCCTGGAGCCACGAATATCCCGCAAAAAGCCCCCCCTTCCTCCGGCCCTTTCCCAGCCATCCAGGAGGATTTGCAGGGTCGCGTCCGCAACCCATCACAAAAACGCGCTCCTCTCTTCACCCCCATGACTTGACGCCTGAGATGTGACCGGGAACGACCTACCAGCCCATTTCTGAAGGGTTTGTGTCCAGCTGCGGCCGTCGCATCCCGCTCGCCCTCCCCTCCCTCCCCTGCCCACGGATGCCTGTGCAGCCGCACGGTATTACCGAGCATTCGCTTGCAATTTGGTGCCGGGGCCATTGGGAAATTGCTGACAATTTGGATGAAAATGGTTGGAAAATTGCAGTGTTTAGGCCCATTTTGCGTGGCTGTGTGTGTGCAGAAATTGCAGGGGAAATGCTGGAAGAGGCCAGTGGTTAGAAATAGGCGCCGGCATTCTGCGGGTGGTGGGTGCCTCCTCCCCGCCCCCTCCGCCAGTCATTATGTATTTGTAAACAAATGTGTAAATCGAGCAAAAGAAATTGCCCTTGAGGGAAGCAGAGGACAGGGAAAAGCACTGGGAGAAGGGAAACACAACTGGGAGCCCTGGGTAGAGCTGCCTCTGCTCTGCCACGCTCCGGGGTAAAGATGCCCTCGGCCGAAAGCCGTGGCTGTGCCCCGGCGCTGTTGTCCCTTGGTGCTCATCGGGCATTTAAGAAGCACTTTTTTTTTTTTTTTGAAACAGAACATGAGCGAGGTTGCTTACACGTTTGCTCTCTGGCAGTTTATACATCTCCTCCAGAAATTTGCTCCATCAATTCGCCTTGCAGCTGGAGTTATTTATGTCCTGGTGCATCTCAGGGGGAGCAAGAAAGTCTTGCTTTTATTTTTCTTTCCATGCCGTTTAAGTAAAAAGCCCTTTGCAGGTTCGCACAAGCGATGGGATGGTTCCTTAGCACGAAGGGGTCGGTGTTACCCGGAGCCCATCGGTCCCTCCGTGTGGGCACATCACCGCAGAGGTGGTGGCACAACACACGGGCTCCCCGTGGCCTCCATGGAGCTGTAAAAACCTCTTGGACCAGATTGATGTTTCTGCCCATCCTGTAAAGATTTATGCTCTCCCTGCTGTGCCAATAGGGATAAATCCTCATTGGGAGGGGGATATGTGCTCACAGGTCCCCCTGCCAGCCTTTGCCCTGGGTGACATCCCGTGTGAGCATCCCGTGCCCGGATCCCAACCCTGCGACTGTTGGGCATGTGCCGGCTCAGCTGGCACAGGGATGGCACCACCTCCACCCTCGTTCTTCATTTTTTGGGCTGCAAAACCCCTTTGTTGACCACAACAGGCTGTAGCCCTGCTCCACAGGGCTTTCTGGGGAGAGTCTTACCGACAGCATCGCTGCAGTAAGAAACTGGAAGGGAAAACCAGATTTAGGGAGGTTCGGGTGCAACGCTGCTGCTCACCTCTTCCTAAAACTCCCTTCCCCCCTCCCCTCCCCCTCCTCAGCATCCCTTCCTTCCAAGCGCAGGACCCCCACGAGGTCCGTGTTGCTCGAGGCGGTTTACGTTCCATCCAAAAAACCTTGTTAAAGACCCAAGGAGGGGGGAAGGAAGGCGGAGGAGAGAGGCATCAAACTGTTGATCAAATTAGACAAATTCTCCAAGCCTGGTTTACACGTCCGGAATGAGATGCTAATTAATGAACGGGAAAAAAGCAGGCGGGCTCCAATTTGCATAAATATGCATTGTCAAACTGTTAGGTAAACAAAAGGCGAGTAATGGCAGCACAAGCCGGATTCATTACGCGGCGATCCCAGCGAGGCTGTTCAGTGGGGATTACAGCCTCTGCAATTTTATTTTTTTTTTTTCTTGTTTAATTTCTCTTTCTGTCTCCAGTTAGAATTCAATTCGATGTCTATAATCAGCTGCAGACAGAAAACCCCGATGTAAAGCCTTGACACAAATAATGACAAAAAGAAGCCTTTTCCTTTTGTGTTCCTTCCTTGTGCACGCAAGCGTGTACATAGGGACTGTAAATAAAAATTTGGGGATTTTAATAGGTGCATGTGTCCTGGTTTGAGGTAAAAATGCAGGCAGTAGATTCATTATAATCCTTCTTAATTACAGCTAATTGGGATTGTCGATTGTTCTGAACGCTGACAGCTGGAGCAGGGAGGTCAGTCCCTTTGGTTGTTCAGAGGGTAATTACCGCACTGGAATTAATGGGTCACTTGGGAGCTTCCTTCCATTCGGTCCCTGTTGAGACGTGGGGATGGTCCTGGTGGGAGTGAGCCCGGTCCCTCCTGGGGGGCTGGGGGCTGTCCCCAGGCTGCAGCAGCAGGCATCCATCCCATTTCTTGGGAAATCTTTTAATCTTTTGAGTTTGCTTAGAATCATAGGATGCTTTGAGTTGGAAGGGACCTTGAAGAACATCGATTCCACCCCTTCCCACTAGACTGCGTTGCTCCAAGCCCCGTCCAACCTGGCCTTGAATACCTCCAGGGATGGGGCGGCCACAGCTTCTCGGGGCAACCTGCCCCAGGGGATCACCACCCGCACAGCCAACAATTTCTGCCTCATATCTCACCTAAATCTCCCCTCTTCCAGTTTGAAGCCATTCCCTCTCATCCTATCCCTCCGTGCCCTTGTCAAAAGTCCCTCCCCAGCTCTCCTGGAGCCCCTTTAGGCACTGGAAGGGGCTCTGAGGTCTCCCCTTTTTGGCCTTCTCTTCTCCAGGCTGAACCCCCCCCACCTCTCCCAGCCTGTCCTCCCAGCAGAGGGGCTCCAGCCCTCCCAGCAGCTCCGGGGCCTCCTCTGGCCCCGCTCCACCAGGTCCACGTCTTTCCTATGTTGGGAGCTCCAGAGCTTCCCCGTCCTTGGGTTGGAGTGGTGTCACGAGAGCTTTTGGGAACGGAAGGAGCACTGTAATGCCCATAAAATAATCATAAATATCCTTTTAACAGCTAATTTAGATTCCTCCTGTCTAACAGATAGTTAGATGGATGGACAGATAGAATTGAGGAATTACGATGGTTTATTATTCACTCTTGGTACGTTTCCTTTGATGCTCTCTGGGCCATTTAGTCTACCCCATTAGCTGATTTTTATTTTGATATTGTAATTCTCATTTTGGTAAAAGCACCCACAGGAACTGAATGGGAACTCATCAGCATAAACTGAAAGGAAGAAATAACTTACATTAAACGTAATAATATTTTTCTTAAATAAGAGAAGAAACCAAAATGATGTAAAGATATGGACACACTCCTGAATGCAATCGAGTTGCTGCAGCTCGCAGGCTTGACCCAGCAAAACTCATCATTTCTGTGCTATTAACTCGAACTAGTTGCAAAGTAAAATGCTTTTTTTTCCTCTGTGATGATTGTCCCCTCTGCGTGTGCGGGCCGTCGCTGAGGCTCGGGGGATGGATGCCGGCTTGCAAGATGGCAGTAAGGTGACGAGCGTGGGTGATGCTACCTCACGCTCAAGTGTAGCAAAAGTAAAGGTATTTCTCCCGTTCCCCTTTGCCCCACCACAGAGGGAGCCGAACCCCCAATTAAGAGCCCTGCTAAGGGCAGGTTTCCCTCCCTGCTCGTGTTGCCCTGTGAAACAGCGCAGCAGCTGCACTTCTCTGCTTAAACCTGTCCCCCAAACCTGATTTCAATATATCTGAGCTGTGCCCTGCAGCGAAACACTCGTGTGTGCAGCTTTCTGTTGGGGAAATCACCTCCATTCTGCGCTTGAGAATCAGCGTGAGCAGGGAGGGCAGCAGGAGAACAATATATTAGCGAGTGGTGCAGCGGATGCTTTATGGGATCAATTACTGCTGCCAGGCTCGAGCGGCTGCGATACCTCCAGTCATGGACAGCGTTGGGCAGGTCAAGACCATAAGCGTTCGCCTTTTGGGGGGCTGCGGGAAGCTCTAAAGCAGACCAGAACACTTTGTGTCAAACCTCTCTTCCCATCTGCTGACCTTTTCCTGGCTTTGCCGAAGGTTTTGAGCACAAAGTGTAAAATTAAAAGAACTGGAAGCATTTTGTTGAATTGGAGGGGAAAATGGGCAATGATTCCCTGGAAGGTTTCCTGGAGCCAAGGAAATGGCGTGGAAGATTGCATTCGCATCCTTAGGTGCTCTGCTTTCACGCGGGGTTGGCAGCGGGCTGACACTAAAGAGGAGCTTTCAGCAGATAAGTCCGGTTGGCTCCAGCTGACCGCCCGACGGCTTAAGAGCTGTGCTGAGTTAGGGCTTTCCAGCAGTTCTTTTCAAGTTGCATGGTTATTATTTAGATTTTTCCGGTGCGGTTTATTCTGTACAGATCTCCAGGCTTTTTTTTTTTTTTTTTCCCCCCCACAAGGAGCTTGCTGTTGATGTAATTTCTTTTTTTCTTTCCTACTGCAAGGATTAAAGATAAATAATTCTGCTTTGGTGCATCATCCCCTCCCAGACACTGATGTCTCCAGGCATGATGCTGAGTACTGAGCTTTGCAGTTTGGGGCCATCGTGGCCTTAGCTGGGGCTCCTTTCCAGGGCAGGTTCCCTCCTTCCATCAGTGCCGACTACGCTGCCCCTTCTTCTCTGCCCAGGAGGGGGCTGGGGGTGGGAAGTCAGGACATCGTTTGCCCTGGGAACTGACCACCAGGGCCATCTCGCTGCCGATCCATCCCCTTGCAGATGTGGTACCTGCCCTCGCTGCGGTTTGGCAGCGGCGTAGCGCCGAGCTGGGACCCCCCCAGGGGCTTTGCAATGGGACTGTGGTGAAGAACTTTAATTTCTTCGCCCTCCCGGGGGCTCTGTGCCAATTCAGGGTTAACTGGACCCAAACAAAAGCAAGCTGCGGGAAAGCTGTGGAGAGACCAAGGGGATTTTGCCTCTATGGGAGGAGGCTGAAGGGGCGGGAGCTGGTGGTGTCATCCCCAGGGAATTCTGCCGGTGGGAGTGATGCTGTGCAAGGAAATGGTGGTACAAAAGGGATGGAGGGCATCTCCATCGGGTTCAGGTGCCAAAGAGTTAATAGGATGAGCTTAAAGTGGAGAAGAGAGATTCAAAAACATGATTCACATCTTCCTAGCGTTCCTTGAAGGACTTCCAAAAGAGTATGAGGAAGGAGGTAAGGGATGGACGGGCTCCTCGCATGCTCTAATCCTCCCTCCTTCCCTTGGCAAAGATTTGTGAGAGAGGCAGATGAGAGATTTCCTGTTTGGCAGAGAGCGGGGAACGGGAGATTAAATCAACCTGCTCTTCTCCACACTTTTAACACAGTTTGAAAGATGCTTAAATATTTATTTAAAAAGAAGGAAAGGGGGGGGGGGGAGAAAGAGGGAGGGGGGATACATCAAATTAAAATGTTCATTATCTCACAATTCATATTTAATAAGAGTCGTCATTACAGCTGGATAATGGATTTCCTGCCATAAATGTCTTTCCCATCTCTGCGGGTGCAGCCTTGGCTGGGAAGGACTGGGGACAACTGGCAAGGGGGGAAGGCACAGGTGATGCTGAGATGTGGGAGGCAGAAGGACACTCTTCCTCCCCCTCAATCCATCCAAATTCTTCCTTTTCTAAGACTATTTCACCTTGTCCTGCTGGAGGGGAAGATGAAGGTCCTGGGTGGGGTTGCTGTGCGGCTGCTCCGTGTTTGGGGGGTGCTCAGGCTGTTTGTTTAAAGCAGAGGGAACGCTGGGGTGGTCGGCAGATGGGTCAGCGAGCGCTCAGCTGCCGGCTTGGTCTGTATTCCTGTTTTCCCCAGGATCTACCTCCCGGGGACTCATCAGCTTTGCTTTGAAACAAAAGCTCTTGTTGAGCAAAATCCCGGATCGGTTGGCTCCGAGAAGGTGCAGCGCAAGGGCTATTAAATATTAACATGCCAACAACATTAGGAAAATCCAATGGAACTTAAGTGACTTTGAATGCGAAGCACTGATTAACTGCTGGAGGGGATTATCGAAGAGGTAAATGGAAAGTAACGCAGGGAATTGCCTGATATGGATTGATCGGAGGCTCCCTTTGGGCCAGGAAGGGCTTATTAGACACACTACCTGATGCTGCTCTTCAGAAGCGTGGTTAGTCGAGTTACTTTGGCTCTTTCTTTCTATCAGCTTATTAGAAACCCCTGGGTAGTGAAATATCTCCAAATAGGATGAAGCTGTATTTACTAATTTGTGAGGATTAGCAGGAATAGAATTATTAAGATCCCTATCAGAGGCTGTCGTGAGGTGTGTGGCTGCTTTCGTTGGATCTCCCTCCTGGCAAAATGACAACAACATCCTCAGATGCCCCGAGTGGGTCCAGCCGGGGCAGGGGGATGCTCAGTTGCTGTCAGATTTCCCCCTGCCTTCCCGAAATTATAGCCAAAGCCTCAGGAAGCAAGAAAAAGCTCCCTGAGAACAAGCGAAAGAGGGTGATGAACTTCTCTGCCTTTGCTCCAAGGCTTTCTGTTTGTCCGGGCTGCATCTCTGGGAGCAACCTGTGCCTCCTGTCCGTCTCCCGCGGGATCCCTGAGCTGCCAGGGGCCGGGGGGAGGTGTGGGGTGAGATGCTCCAGGTGCCTCCCGGGCATTTTCTCCTGCCCGAGCTGAATCCAGGGCAGGGATGGAACGGAAAGAATTGCACCAGCTTTATAATAAATGTCTGTGGCAGGGCCGGGTGGCTTTATTAACTCCATTTGTCTTCCGCGGCCACACAAATAGTGGCAATAAATCACCCAATTGCCGACATTAACGGACAGAGCTCACAGGGACAGCCCGGCCCCGATCCCTGCCCGCGCTCCCCACCGGGACGGTGCAGCACAGAGCCCGTCTGGGCTTTGCAAAACGGGGAAAATAGGTTTGTCTCCTGGAGAGAAGTGGCAAAAAGTCGGTGTTTTGCTGGGAAAACACACGAATCCAAGATCCATGTGAGTGGAAGCAAGCCCTGCTCTAGCCTCTGCCACGCAGCTCCGCGGGGAAACTGAGGCACGGGGAAGTGCAGCGGGTTGGGATGCAGAGCGAGAGCCCCGGAGGAGGCACAGGGCACAGCTCGCTGTGCCACCGCGCCGCTGCTCCCCTGCCTTCCCCCGCCATAAATCCCCCCACCCACCCGCCAAAAACTTAGGTTTTTATGTTTGCTTTAATAGAAGAGTCTTGTCTTATTGATTTCAAGCCGCCTGCCGGCGCGGCCGTGCGTAGCATCGGAAGGCAGAGCGAGCGATCGATGGGGATCCCACGGCGCAGCAGTGCTGCCGCCTGCACTCGGGCATTACTTTACTCCTCACCCTGAGGGGGGAAAAGCTCGTTCCCCCCTCCCGGCTCCGAGCACGAACCACCCTGTCTTGCGCTCCCGAGGGCCGTCCTGGGACATCCAACACGTAAATCCAGCTGCTGTCCTCCTCCAGAGGTGGAGGAGCTGGTTTCCCAGCTCACGTCCAAGAGAAGAGGCAATCCATCCCGGCCAGCGAGATTCAAAGGCTCAAAGCCTGGGGCCAGCAGTAATAGAAAACTGGAAATATTTTGTTTCAATGGTATTGCTACAATTCGTTCTCTTTCAACCCCTATCTTATAGAGAAACATAGATTTGATAATGAATTGACGGTTTGCATTCAATATTTCTACATCATCGGAAAAAAATTGCTTTGTGACAGTAGCCCAGGAGCCAAACAGGGTTTCCAAACGCTGCCTTGGAAAACCCAAGTTTATTGCGAATGGGGACAGAGGTGCCAACGCTGGCATTTCCCAGGGAACGTGCGCATCGATTTTCCATCACCCCACCTTCCAGAGCACCCATTTTCTGGAAAATACCCCTGCTTCCCCTTGTTTCAATGTGGAGCCGGAGAATAACTTGGAATATCAGTATTTCCTCTGGAATGGGGACCTGTCCTTTCCCCAGCCTGCTCGGGCTCCTTATGCACGAAGCTGCCCCACAGATCTGCCCCTTGGATTGTCCCTTATCCCGGTCCTCGGCCTGTCAGCCAAAGCACGGGGCTCGTGAGGATAAGGGCTGCCGGAGGAGCTCAGCCTTCTTGGCAGCCGGAGCCGCAGCAATTCTGCTTCTTGTGGACCCACGCCTGTTATTTAGTGCCGCTTTTGGGGTGATGGATAACGGGGAACACAGTCCCTAGCTGCGGTGATCAACCTCTGCGGGAGCCAGGGAAAGGCGCGAAGGGAGGGAGACGGAGCAGGCACCTTCTCTGTCGATTTTTCTATCTGTTTTTCTGGCCAAGGAAACCCTGATTTAGGTGGCAAGGTTCCACCTTTTTAGATCTGGATGAATGAGACTTCAAGGGAGGATTTTATTTCATCTGTGTTTCTTTTATTACCTCACCATATCATACCCCTGTCCTTCTACAGCATTAATCATCCTCGTTCCTCCTCTGAGATCACTAGTCTTTCTAATTCCCTGATGTCTTTTTTTTTCGGCTGCGGAGCCGTGAACGCAGTGGGTATAATGCAGATCCAGAGACTCGGAGCGGGTTTTTTCTCCGCTCAGCTCTGCCTACTTCTGCCTTTGGTTGCAAACACCCTTTACTCCTGCGGTGCCCAGTTCCCGGTGCTGAGCAGCCACAAAGCAGAGGACCTGCGGGTGGATTTTCAGCAGCTGCCTCTTTTTTTTTTCAGTAAATGTGTCTGTGGGGACACCGGAGTGTCCTGATGGACGTTGCTGGGTCCCTGCCCCTGGCAAGCGCAATCTGGATACGGCCCCCATCCCTGAGGAGCTTTGATTCCTCAGTTGAGGTAGTTTTCCGTCCCGAACTCAAGCTCCGCTTCGGCAGGTCGAGGGGATGGCGAGGATGCAGCCCGGATGGGATGTGACAGGACAGCGCAGTCCCTACGCCAGCGCGTGGCGTGGAGCATTAAACATCCCACATATAACCGCCCTTGGCTCGCCAAATCCTCCCTGCTCACGGCCAGCGCGGGTATTTCTGCTGTGCCTTTGGGTTCCAGTGGTACATCGTTTCTTTATTTTTCTGTTGTAAAGAATTATTTTATGTAAAAACAAAGACAGCCCCCCCCCCCAGCAGGTTCGGATGATATGGGGAGGGGTGGCTGTGAGCCCTGTGGGGACGGCAGTGGGGAATGGGTCGCGCGGATGAACTGCAGTGGGAACTGTGAGCAGTGACAATGAGGTTTGTTTTACACTGGTTTTTATTAGCACCCATTCAGCTCCGGAGCTGAAGATCCCCTGGATGAAAGCGCATCTCTGAAAGCTTCAGCTCTTTCCCCCCTAATTAAAGTTCAAGGCAGCGATCCATACGGCTGAGCCTTCCAGGGGCTCCTGCAGGAGCAGCAGCCCTGACATCCCCGCTATTTCCAAGTTTCAAAATAAAACCTCTCATCACCAAGAACAGCAACTTTTCCCTTAAACACGAACAAGCGAGAGGAGACAAAGACCTCTCAGACCCCGTCGTGTATCGCAGAGCTTCTGAAACGTATCGGGGTCTTTACAAGAGATTTCCCACCGGGACAGGCGCAGTCTCTGCAGAGGGCGGGTGGGTTTCTCCGCACCCATCCCCGGGGGGGGCCCTGCCTCTCCCCTTCCTCCGGTCCCCCACCCTCCGCTCATCCTCGTCATGTTTTGCTCTCCCTGTCCCATCAGTTCCCAGCACGGAGCTGCGTGGTTTGCCCTTCCAGCCGAGCCTTTCCCGCTTGGAATTTGTACTTATGAGAAGATTTTCTCTTTCCTTGCTGCCCTGGGAAGGGGAGAGACCCCGGGGGGACGCAGCCGCCCCTGCCCCGTGCTCGCAGGACGCCCCTGGCTCCCCGCGGCTCCGCTCAGGCACTCAGCTGCCTCTGAGCTTCTCTCCCCTGTAATTTTTCTTTGAGCAATCATGCTTGAAAAACGTCTTACATATAGATCTCTGTAGAAAAGGAAAAAAAAAAAAAAAAAAAAAAAAAGTGAGTGGGTGGATTCAGGGGGAAATAAAGGGGTTTATTCTCGGTGCCAGTTAATGAAATTAGAAAATGGAGAAGAGCTTGCCTAATATCATACAGGGAAAGATAAAATACATTTAAAAAGATCACAATGCTGCAGCTCTCTCTAAATGTCAAAATATTACATTTTTTTGGATGATAAAGATGGAAGAAATAGCTGGGTTTCAATTTCAGGTGCCACATCATATCTCTTCCCCTCTATAATTTTTATTAAAATGTGAATGTTCCAGGAAGTCATTATGTTGTCTTTATTATGTTTGCATAGGAAATAAAAAGTTTATTTGAGGAAAGTGCGTAGATACGAGGTCTGCGTGTGTCATCCCTCGGCGAGAGAGGGGCGGGTGACGGCTGCTCCGCTGTCCACCGTCAGGACCTTGGCCACTGCGGCACAGGGTTTGGCATCACCATGCTCTTGCGTGAATATTCAGTGTATATGGGTGTATATTTGGTGTATATCCGCGTATCCAGTGTATATCCATGTATCCGGTGTATTTCCATGCCCCTGACCCAGATGTTCCGCGGGGAATGGTGCCGGCTGGGATGCGCAAAAGGCTCAGCCATATAAACCCATCATTGCCCGTAGCGACTTGTTGGTTGCAACAAGGTGGTGTTTGAAACCCGGTCCAGCACTGAGCGCCCTCTCTCTGCTCAGAGGTGTCTCAGCTGGTGTAAAGCAGAGTGCCTCCACTGGTTTTGGCCCCGCAACCTGCTTGGTGCCAGCAAAGAGCCGGGGCAGCATCGCCCTGGCAGTGCCCTTCTGCTGCCCGGCTCTCCCTGCCTTTAACCCCGGTCCCTTCCTCCCCTTGGCTGCGCTCTGGATTTCCTAAGGGGAAATTTCCCAAGGATTGCTCTAAGGGGAAACAGCAAAGAGAAGTTCAGGTGCTTTGGTTTTACTTTTATGTTCGTTTTCCATATTTCTCATTTCCTATGGCTGCACTTCTTTTATGTGTTTGGGTGAATCTGTGGATGTCTTGTTTTTGCTGTTGTGTTTTTGTTTTGTTGTTTTTGTTTTTGTTTTTTTTTCTCCATTAGTAGAAAAAAAACCCTACTGGCTGCGATTGCTTGTCTTTTTCTACCTTGCTGAAGGCCAGGCGATGGGCAGCACGTTGCAGGGGTGATGCGGATGCTCTCCTGCCCGGAGAGGTCCCTCTGAGCTCACAGACGGCTCTGCGGGACCGGAGCTTTCTTTTCCTTCTCCCTTCCCCTGACAGAGGTGTTGAGACCCGGAGGTGGCCTGACAAAGGGCACCGGCAACGAGATATAAAGCTTTTAGCAGCAATGGCTGGAAGACACAGCCTGCCACATTCACATGAGAAGTTGGGTCCGTTGGAGGTGTTTATTGCAGGGAGGGTGATGAATTGGCTCAAACCCCCCGGGAAGCAGGAGGTTTTCTCCACATCAAGCTCCCCGGAAAGGTCGCTTTTGCCAAACGCACCCTATTAAGCTCAATTCTGGGCCAGCAGATGAGATTTAAGGGTCTGTGATTTGGAGGAGGTCAGCCCGTGGGTGCTGATATTCCCTTCTGGCTTGAAAGGCGATGAGTCGATGAATGTCACGGGCGCTAATTTAGAGCAGATTCATAACGCCTGAGAGTCGGTGCGAGAGGAGATAGATGGATTTCCAACCCCACGGTCTCCAGAAACTCTCGTTTCAACCCTCTTTCAGCAGCCGTAGCAGAGAGGGCAAGTAGCGGCCAGCCTTGCATCGCCCACGACGGCCACTTGCAGCCACTCGGATGCAATTAAAAGAGGCGCTGAACCCCAGAGAGACTCTAATGATTGCAACCACTTCTGGGCATCCGCCAGCTTGGATAGGAGAGGGGGGGGAGATCCCTGCCGCCGGGGAAAGGGATGCTCAGATGCAGCCCGCGGTGTGTCCGTGTGTCCTTCTGCAGTGCCACAACTTGCTGCGTGCCCTACCGCGGATCTCAAAGCCTGGGCTGAAAATAACTGAGCGTATCAGCAGGGTTTTTGGCGAGGAAGCAAGCGGCGCAGAGCTCGTGCGAGGGTCTGATAAATTCCCATATGTTGCGTCGCGTATGTGACTACTGTCGGTGTGGCCACCTTGCCCGGGGCAGGGGCTATGTGCCTCCTGCAGAGCCAAGCGCTGGCACGCTCCCAGGCAAAACCATGGCGTGAAAAAGAGGATTTTAGCTGCCAGAGCATCCCGTGATGCCGCGGTCGTGCAGCCTTTCCCCTCCTCGCCATCGAGGGGGCAGATCCGCGTTAGGCTGGCAGAGTGGACAGGGGGATTAATCCCGTTTCTGGGGGATTTGAGTGGGTTTTACAGAGCTCGGCTTGCAACCGCCGGGCTGGGAGAGGGTGGGCTGGTGCCTGGTACGGCACTGGGGGCTCAGCCTGTCCAAAAAGGGATGGAAAACACCCTCTGAGGAAACAGAAATGGGTGTGGGGTGAGGCTGCTGGGGATGGGCATCCCAGGGCCAGCGCAGACCCCCGATTGCCTCTTCTGTTAACGTTAAAATCCTTCCGTGAAAGTGTTTGTGGGTATCGGCCGCGGTAATGCAAAGGGACAGCTCAGTGCTCCCAAACTACTGTGTAAATTGTCGAGTCTGCTTGCTGTAATATTAGCTTTTAAATTTAATAGCATTTAGAAATAAGTTGTATGTTTCTATGAGATTTACTTGCACAATTAGAAGCCTGGAGGGATTTCTTTTTTTTTTTTTTCATTTTAATTCAAAGCATTGTCATAAACGCTCTTGGAAGAAGAGGGAGAAATAGCGACATTTTAACTCTTCTTTTTAGTTCCTAAATAAAAGTCTTTAAACTGGATCATTTTGGAGTAAACTTTCCAATATACATGAAAGGAACATAGCCACAGCTGGAGAAGTGACAGTATAAATATAATGTTATGCATTCATGTATATCTCCCTTTAATAATTTCTGGATTTATCGGCTGCAAAGAGAATAATTTTCTCTCTGCCCCCGACACAGACGCAACCTGCGCTCTGGCCCTGTGGTGCTGCGTGCGATCGGCTCTGGAGCTGGAGCTGTTCCCAGCCCCCGCGTTGGAAAATTAGCTGTAATTAGCTTTTCTACGGCATGGCACCTACAGGGAGCAGAACGAACGTTGTGGAGGGAGGGAGCCCTGGCCTTGTTTTACAGAGGGGTAAGCTGAGGCAGCGTGCGAGGATGAGAGCGCCTCAAATTGATGGCGAGCACCTATAAAACAGGAAAGAACTGAGAGCTCGCGGCAAATACGGGCACGTTTCTATCGATGGGCTGAGTGCCACGAGCCTTCATCCCTCTCCATCCCACCCTCACCCCCGGTTCCCCCCGGGAGCGGGGAGCTGCTCCCCTCGCTGCCGATAAGCCAGGCTGCTGTTAAAGTGAGGAATCACCAGCAGCGCTGGTTATTTTAAATCTTTAATAGACATATTATCTTACATTAAGGCTTCATCATCTGCCTCCCTGTGTAAGCACAAAGAGAGCATCCATCACAATTAGTGTAACATCCCAAAAGGCATAAAGAAGATGGACGGGAGCGCTGGCGGGAGGCACGAAACGCTGCGCATCGCTTTGCTGTGGGGCTGTGGTACGGCTCCACGGCAAACCCAGCTCGGGGCTGGTGGGGGGGCAGCGCTGCCCGAGTGGGTACCACATGCCATGGGATGCTGCACACATGTGTGGACTGCTGTGTTATCTGCCTTGCCGGCCTCTGCGGTGTTTTCCGTAAAGCCCTGGTGCTTGGAGTTATACTATTGTGTGAGAAGCTCAGCTTTCATTAAATAATAATCTTCATCATCATAAAAAATAAGAGTAAGTTTCCAGCCCTCGTGATTCCCATTAAAAGCTGGAAATATGACCTGCGTCTCCTAAACCAGGAGGAAAAGAAAATGCAAATCACGGTTTATAATTGTTATAAAAAGTCTCGCATCTTTAAGACCAAATTCATCGGGTTTGAGGGGGGGAAGAGAGGCCGTGGGGGAGGCTGATTCCTGCTCTTACTGCCTTCTCTCCTCCTTCTGCATCCCTCACGGCTCAGGGTTGGGTTTGTGTCTGTGTCCTTGATGCAGCCGGGACCCATCTGACACCGTGAGCATCCACAGCCCGGGTCCCTAAGCTGGTCCCCACGGTACGGGGAGGTGAGAGCAGGAGATGGGGGGGTTCTGATGATTTTTACAAGGCCTGACTTTCCGAGGGCTTCCTAAGTAGGAGAAGCTAAAAAAAAATCTCCCACAGATATCAGATTTCTGTGGTTTTATCCCAGTTTTACTCTAATGATGCTTCTCTCCTGATCCCGGGGTCTGCGGGAGGGTAGCGAGAGCAGCTTTTCAGAAGCACCGCTAAGCCCTGGATCCCGGGCAGGAATATGAAACATTAAGGAGCAGCTAACGAGAGGAGAATTGAAAGGAAGCTTTTCCCAGCAGAGACGAGCGGACATGCAAAAAAAAACCAACAACCCAAAACCCCAAAAAGCCCAGAGATGCTTAGGAAAGAAACAGCAGCCGGGAGATGTGGGCAGTGGGGGATCCGCTCCATCCTCGGCCTCACCGGCTCCTTCCTTCGTCTCGGTGGCTCCCGGCAGCTGCTGGGCAAAGCCCGGGGGATGCCGGCAGAGGGGACGGGTTTGGGAAGACATTGCGGAGGGGAGGGCTGGCAGGGGCTCTGCCGAGTCCCCAGGGAGCTCCATGATGGAGCCCTTCATCTTCCTCAGCAGATGGGCTTCTGCACCTACCACCTTCCCCAGCAGGGAGACGCGGTGGTCGGCTTTTTAAACAGGAGCTGAAGGAATAAATAACCTTTGTCTTGTTAATTCCGTATTTTGGTACGGCAGGAACAGGCTTCATCCGATCAGGGCGGCGCTATTATAACAGAGCATGTCGTCACGGCCTCAAAGCTTAAATGAATAAAAAGCAATTAAAGTTCCCCAACCTGCTGATCTGTACTTGGCCTCCTCTCCTCCCACCGTTTTTTGTGTAGGCCTGATCCATTAAAGAAACGAATTACTTTCTTTTTACGGTTGTAGAATAGCCGAGGTGGGACCTGAATGGGTGAGCCCCGACTCGCTGACCCCTTTGACTTCATACCAGTGCAGTCCAAAATTAGTTTTCTCGATGAGGCTTCCCCTTCTTGCCGAGCCGGCGAGAAGAAGAGGAGCCAGGCCCTGAGCACACCACCAAGAATTAAAAATATATCTCCCATCCCTGCGAAATAAACCCGGGCAAGGAACCGTGTGAGCTGGGCTGGGAGCAGCCGCCTTGCGCGGGCGGGTGGGAGCATCCCTGCCTGCACGGGGATGTGGCAGCCCGAGGAAGACGGAGGGGAGCTCTCACGCCAGTAAATTTTTAATCAAAGGTGGCATTACTGCTATCCCTGGGTTTGCAGCACTCTTTTATCTCTGCCGAATCGCTTCGAGCTGGAAGGATCCCCTCTGCCTGACCTGTATGATTTATACATCTGTAGGCAGGGAGCGGCCGAGGGGCGAAGCGCCGGCGGGGCCGGGATGGTTCCCCTCTGCTTTTGAACGTCCCTCCATCGCCCTTTGCGCTCCACGACCGATTTCCTCACTTTTCCTCTTATTTTGAATTGACGGCTTTGGTACAGTTTGCTTGGCCGGGAAGCCCAGCCGGCGTAAGGGAATGGAGCGTGAGAAATCAGGGCTTTATAAGCCATAACAACATTTGCATTGGCATTTCAGGCTTGAAACATTTTCAAGTTGCCATGTTTGAAAGTTTACCCTGGTTCCCCCCATCCTTCCATCTTAAAGTGAAGGCGGATGTTTCTCGCGGGAACCAATCCCGCTTTGACGAGAAAAAACACAGATACTTAAAGGTGTCTTTAGGTCCTTGGTGGGGTCCTGAGCGTCCCAGCCCTGGCGTCGCACCCAAAAGCATCTCCCCAGCTTGACGCCAGTCTCGGTGTGTTCATGGGAGTTTGTTCCAATGGCTAATCGCCACTGCTATAAAAAAAAAAAAAGAAAAGTATGCTTTATTTCCTGTTTGAATTTGTTCAGCTTTCACTGTTTGTTCTTGCTATGCCTTTCGCCGTGAGATTAAATAGCCCTTTAGCACCCTGTGTTTTTTCCCCTTGGAAAAGTTTTATATGCTCTAATCAAGTCACACCTCGTTCCTCTTTGGGACAAGCTGGGCAGCTGAGCTCTCTAATTCCTCCACCGCAAGGCGTTTTCCCCGCTTTCAGACGCCTCCATGCCGTCCTCTCCTGCTCTCTCAGCGTTTCCAGCTTTAACTTTTGGTGTGAACCCCCGGAAACCTGCGGTGTGTTGGGGATGGAGAAGTGCCCATCGCAGTGGGACGTACACCCGATCCTCCTCCCCCTGAGCCCTCCCGCGCATCCACCCGCCCTGCTTGTTTACCCTCCAAATATATCTCCCCCCCCCCCCCAAAAAAAAAAAAAAACAAACCCAAATCCCTCTCTGAGTCGAAAGAGTTTAGCTCTAAGATGGAGGCAAACCCAAAGCCGTTGTTGGCTCCCTTCTTGCAATGCCTTCAGTCGAAGGAAGACTAAGCAGCAGTTTTTATTGAATTTGTTTTTCCCCTTTAAAACTGGGGATATTTTTTCCCGAGGAGGCGGATGCACACACGGGCTGGGGAGTGTATAAATAGCCGGGGCTGAGAGCGGAGCACAATAGCTGTCACTCGACCGCAGCAGAATGGGGACATGAGTGGTAGCAGATGAATTTCCTACGCAACAAAGATCCTGTTTTCATGCAAATACCTCTTAGTAATAAAATCCAGGAGAAAAGAAAGACAGATAATGTGTTATATAAGCAGAATTATCTTGGCACAGAATGCTTCTTTCAAGGTTTTTTTTTTTATTTTATTATTTTTTTGGAGACATCAGCAGCCTTTCAGCAACTTGATTTGGGCTGCGAAGGAGAGCAGCGGTGAATGATGTGCGGCAGAGAGAGTGCTTTAGTCGCCTACAAAGCGCTGTATGAATTTAACACGAGCGGCGACTAATGCGAATAAAGCTGGGAAAAAGATTCCTTGCCATGATAACACGGCCTCCCCTTCCCCCTTAGGATTCCGGAGCACTTTGCAAACATCCATTAATTAAGCCTCAAAGGAGAGCCCGTCCCCAGTTTTACAGCCGTGGTGAGATGAAGTGTTCTGCTCTGCTGCGGAGGTGGCGGGGGAGGCGCACGGCGTGGGGATGCGTCGGAGCCGGGAGCTGAACCCCACCGCTCCCCCCTCCCCTTAACCCCTCTGTCTGCTGCGAGACAGCCAGAGGGAGGAGGAATTTTTAACTTCGCAGCTCTTGACTTTGGTCTGAGACTGATGCCCCGGTCCCTCTTGGGGTGTTTCCATCTCTGGTGCCACCAAAAATGTCCAGCGCGGAAAGCAGCGCTGCCCGTTTGTTCTTGTGTGGAGACAGACCCGTTCCCAGGCAGATGTTTGCTATTTCTCCTTCTGTTTTCTTTTTTTAAGCTTTTTTTTTTTTTTTTTGGGAGAGGGGGGGGGTGGTGTCTGCAACAAACTGGCCCCATCCATTCAGGAGGCTGATGGCGAGGCCAGCCATGGAGAGCGCGAGGGAAGGCAAGAGAGAAGCCCTCACTTGCAGACCTAATTAAATATATGGCCGGTGCATTGGCACATCCATACCTTGTGCCATCTGTCTATATTTGTCACAAAGTACTCGCTTTTCCTCACTCCCTCTCCTCATCCTGACACACGTTAGGGTAAATTGCCTGAGCCTGTTATGATAATTTAATGTAAAAACTGATTGAGATGGTGGCTTTCAAAGAGAGCGTGGCACAAGTCCAAAATTCAGGTCCAAAAAAAAACCCCCCAAATTTCAAACCCTGGGGAGGCTGGAAACGCAAACCTGTTTCCAGATCCAAAGCCCAGGCCCGTTTGTCTTTGAAATCTGACATTTGGAAGCCGGACCCCGATTTTTGAGTGTTGAGCATCCAAATGAAATTCAGCTGAAAGCACAGAGCTTGCTTGAATTCCCGCCTCCCCCGAGCCCCGGGAGCTGGGCAGCTAAAAGCACTCAGTCGTTCCTCCTGCTGGTTTTGCTTTGAAAGGAGGGATGTCACCCTCCCTTCCTCCTTTCTGCTGTAATGAAGGTCTAGAAATTCAGGCTCTGCGGATATTTCGCTGTTCCCCGGCTCTCCCTCGCATCCCGAGCTCTTGCACCTTTCCAACCGGTAACGCAGCCGCTCGGGCTCTCTCCGAAGGAGTCAACGGGAAGCTTTCAGCTCTCCTGGGTTTGTTGGTCCCCTGGTTGGTAGCGCACTTGGCTCCAGTGGCATGTGTTTCTTGAAGCCTGCAGGAACTTTGTTAACAGAGAGAAAAGGTCTCTTGTGTTATCCCTAAAAGCGCGTGTCTCCATCCTCCCGCCTCCCTGGGCACGGGCAGCCTCGGAGCAGCTGCCGATCGGGAGGATGAAGTCCGTGTGTTCACTTGGAAGACGAGTTAATTCTTCCTGATGAATGCAAGTTTGGGGCAGAATTGATGTGTTTTCTTCCCCGTTGCTTGTCCCGATGGGCTCAGGTGCAGCGTCTCTCTGCCGATGGAGACTCCTCCCTGGGCCACTTTTGGTGGAAATTATCCGGTTGCTTGAAAAAGTTTTATAGGCACACTCTGCTGCAGCAAGCCTTGTTGTGGTACGGACTAGTGCTAACGGTGCCTACGTGATCGTGAGATATTCCACAGCTGTGATGATGGGGGGAAAAGAAGGGGAAGATAATGGGATGGGAAAGATGTATCTGACCAGGTACCACCTTGGTGGGGATGGGAGGCGTGGGGAAGCACTGGGATGCTGGAGGTTGCTGGAGGAACTGGGTATAGACCAACTTACTTTGCAGATTGACTTTATTGCCATTTGGAGACCAGAGCGGTCCCCGTTTACCTTTGTGCCCCATCCTGGTTCCAACCCTGGGATATTTCATTGTTTCCTTCTGACTAAACCTCTGAGCTCCTTCGAGACCTTCACTGGGCAAAGGAACAAGGAAATTTATGCCAGAGGAGAACAAGAGCCTCCAGTGGCAGCGAAATTTTGCTATCCGTATTGCCATCATCGCGGAGGAGGTTGTCATGGTGACTCGAGGTGTCAAGAGACTGCTCCAGAGTCGGGAGCAGGGGAGCGAGACGCTGGCGGAGGGAGGGAGGGAAGGAGGGGAACAGGGTGAAACGGGGAAAAAGTTGAAAAAAGTGCAGGAATGAGTAAGGAGAGAAAAACACAATGAGAAGAAGTTGAAAAGACAGCGTTGCTGAGAGATTTGTGCTTTATTCCCTCCCCGTTACGCCCCGGCTGGACCGGGATGAGCGGGGAGCGGCGGCGGCGGGGACGGGGGGGTCTGGGCTGTGCGTTCCCACCCGGCGCCGGGTTTGGGAGACAGCAGATTTACAGCCTCTGCCCCAAACGCCCATCACCTACCCATGGCCCCGTGCCCTGATCGAGCGTGGAGAGGCATGAAATGGGGATTTTGGGGGCAGAGAGGGCAGGCCCATGAAGGAGCCTGCAGGCAGGGCTCTGCAGGGATGGGCACACTCTCGCCCCCTCCTTTTGCCCTCTCCCCCCGCCGGCAGTCTCCGCCGAGCCCCCTTTTCCCAAGCACTAAATCTGCAAAGTAAACCCCAGCGAGAGCACTTTCCGAGGGCTGCCGGCTATGACAGATGTTATTTTATGGAACACGGCACCAGAGATGTGAAATACATAGTTCATAAATGTCAGGAGGAAGGAAGCAATATCCTGGATTGAGGTCGTTTGACTTCTTTTTTTTCCCTCCTCTCTTGCGAAAGCATCTTTCCAAGTCAACAGCGATCCAGGCCTCGCTGCCGCTTGGAGCGAGGAGCAGTCTGCCTCCGAGAAGGCGCCGGCGCTTGGGAGAAGCGGTGGCTGAATGTGCAGCTCATCTGAATGCGAAAAGGATATTTTTATTTTCTTTTTCTTCCCCCCCCACTTCGTTGCAACATCTGTCTGAGAAACTCAGTGGCAGGAGATAAGGTTGGGGCTCTTTCTTAATTGAGGTCTCCAGGGAAGGCACTGCAAGCGTGGGAAGAGAATACCTATGGGTGTGTCTATATGTATAGCTATATGCGTATGGAACTGCAATGAATTAGGCATTCTGTTAGTAACAAACTAGCGTGGTTTTCACCATTTCCAAAATGCCGGGTGGTTAATGCTGGTTTTTACTCCTCTGGATGCTCTCGTGGTCTGTGTTAATGCTCAGCTGCTTCATGTCCACCACCCCCCATCCCGAACCGCAGCAGTATCCCATTGGCAATGATCTATCCTGGCAAAACCGCGCTGCTTCTCCTGCCCGTGCGGGTGCATTCCAGAACCAGAGCTGACAAATCACCCCCTCCAAAGTCGGTAGTTTTTAGTCCAAGTGTGTCAGAAAGAGTTATCGAAACGCCGCGGCGGCTCAGCGGGCATGGGGACGGCCCCGTGTCACTCACATCTGCCTGCCTCTGCCCCGCATCCTGTGCCCGGTGAAATGCATTCCCACCCAGGCATGGCTCGGAAACCAACAGATGCGGCTTTTAACGCTAATCCCCGGTGACTTGCCTCCCCCGCTGCCCGCAGCTCCCCGTGCTGTCGCATCTGCTCGAGCAGGGCCGGCGGGAGCCTGCGCGGCAGGGGCGATGGTGTTGGCCATGCCGGCCGGCAGCATCCGAGGACAACAGCCTGGGAAAGGGATACAGGATCATCTCCGGGCTTTTTTCTTCATCGCTACCCAGGAAAACCTCTTGTTGGCCTCAGAAGATGCTGCGTCCCTGAGATTTTTGGAGGGGGGGGGGTGTCGCGGTGCAAACCGTCACATTTTTATTTCCAAGAAGGGACAGAAAAATCTCAAATTTCCTTGTGTTCTCGCAGCAAAGCTACTTTTGGCTGGAAAATAGGCCAACTTCCACCTTATCTAATGCTTCCAGCTGTGATGTGAAAAGCTCAGAGGAAAAACTGCATCTCTCACGTTATCTCTTAACTGCAAAGTTTAATTATCCTCAGCCGCTCTGCCGAAACGTGGCCGTGCCCGGGCTGCACCGAGCTGGGGACAGTGGCAGGAGCAGGGGCTGGGGACAGCACTGAGAGCTTGGATATGTCAATGCCAAGGCAGTAATACCTAAATTTTCTTGCCTGAATGGGGCAGGCAGGAATATTCTCCTTTCTCTTCCCATCAGCTCCGAGTTTCTGTGATGAGGAGCACAAATTCCCTCTCTTCTTGTTCCCCAGGCTCTGCGCGTTTTGTGCCCACACGCACAGAAACCTGTGTGGGATCTCTATGTAGCTGAGATGTCCATCAATTATTTATAGAAGGAATATATTCATTTTGCTCTTAATTTATTCACCATTAGCTTCATGGTAAATAGAAGAAGAGCAAAAAAGGGGAGATGTGCAGATGTTGATGGAGATATTGAATAACTACAGAAATAAATCCACTAAAGAGGGGGCAAATGTTAGAGAACGTGGTAGGGAGGAGAGGAGAGTTAGAAGAAATAAAAAGCTTTAATCTAAGCGGGGTTCAAATACACTTGCAAACGTCAGCTCCTTAATAGCTTGTCCTAAGTCTCAGCATGTTACAAAATATAAATGATGGAGAGATCCTTCTCTCCTTCCCATTAGCTAATGTCATTAGTTTTATACATCTACATCTGTTCTCCTTGATTGCAGTTGGCCTCTTAGGTGCTTGGTTTGGATTGTATTTAATTCATTAATTTCTGTTTGGGTGAGGCTTCCTTCTTCCTCCCCCTTCCTCTTTCCCCAAACTCCTCTTATTTCCCTTTAGGATTCTGTAAGAAATTGAATTCTCGCAGCTGATGCATTCAGAAGATCTGGGGAGCAATACAGTGTGATGTCTTGGGTTTTTTTTTTTAACAATCTGCTCTGCTTTGGCGACACGTGATATTGCGTTAATGAAATATTTAATGCAAACAATAATGTAGGAAACTGGAGGAATTTTGGTTCCTGGATTTCAATTTAGCCAACCCCTCTGCCTGAAGGTCTCTTCCCAGCCTGAAGAATGAGGGCAATGCTCTTGGTGCCTGTAAGACCTGCTTGTACCCGGCGAGGGGGGGGGATCGAAGGACCGTATGTGCCCTGGTGCAGGCAGGGAAGAGCCAGGGACCTTGGTGGCTGCCCTGCCATGAACCAGAAGCTGGTGCGTGATAGGGGGTATGATATATCCATTCAACGCCATGTTCTTTGGCCCAATTACCTATAAGATTGTTTTTAAAATGAGTCCCATTGTCCAACTCAACTCTTTCTGGAGTGCCATGTCACCACAAGACTTGCTTTTCAAGCCCCAGGATGGTATTCGGGACAGTGGTGTGGGGCACAGCATAGGTTTCCAACCATGAGGTTCTTGCTCCCACCGTTGCGAGCTTAGGATGGCGATGGCACTAAAAGGTCTGGAGATAGACTTTTTATCAGGGCCTGTTGCGTTAGGACAGGGGGTAATGGCTTTAAACTGAAAGAGGGGAGGTTGAGACTAGATAGAAGGAAGAAATTTTTTATGCTGAGGGTGGTGAGCCCCTGGCCCAGGTTGCCCAGAGAGGAGGTGGCTGCTCCATCCCCGGAAAACATCCCAGGCCGGGTTGGACGGGGTTCTGAGCAGCCTGGGCTGGTGGGAGATGTCCCTGCTCATGGAAGGGGAGGCTGGACTAGATGGCCTTTAAAGGTGCCTTCCAACCCAAACCGTTCTGTGAGTCTATGGCTACGGCCTCACGCGTGCCATGCAAAGGGCTCAGCAGGTGCCCAGTGCTTTCCCCACTGAGCAGAAATTTGGGTTGCTGCCCCCTGGGAGCCATCTCAAGGGACGCGGTTTCTGGTTGTCCACGTTCGGCACCGGTACGGCCGCGTGCCCGCCGGCACGGGTGCAGCTCAGCTGCACGGAGACACGAGGTCTCTGCAGGGCTCTCAGGTCCGCAGGAAGGGCAAATGGGTGAGAAGACCCCTCTCTGCCACCCGCTGAGCTGTCGATGAGATCTCTTTTCCCTTCTTTTCTCTGCACCAGCTGGGGTTTTGCTACGCAGCAGTAGCGGTGGTAGGTTGGCTTTTTTTTTTTCCCCTTTTTTCTCTTTTTTTCTTTGCAGACTAGTATTTTCTTCCTGGCTCTGTGGCATTTTTTTTTTTTTTTGTGTATTTGTCAAGGACACCACTGTTTAGGAAAAAAACACACCCGCCAAACCCAAAATACACAACACTTGAAAGACTGAAAGATCAAGATCTCTGTCATCTAAAGGAGTAAACTAACAGTGTGATTGCAAAAAGCCCCCGTGAGGATCCTATCTGTCATATCGCTGTCAGCTTTGTACTAAACATCCATTAAAGAGCATTTACATGAAAACCACACGGTCCCCTCTCCAATCAGGAGGTAGCCTCATCCCACCAGCAAATTGAAGGTGAGATGTGGGGCAAGTCTGGTCTTTTCAAATGCAATGGGATCTTTTCTTCCCAGATCTATCCAGGGGTGAGAGCTGCAGGAGCAGCGGCTGCATCCCGTCCTCCTCCCCTGCTCAGCCCCAGCCAGGGTCTGGCATCCTCTGGGATGAGCTCATTCTTCTTCTCTTGCTGGTCACACCAGTATACAAGCTGGGAATGAAGGTCCGACCATCTGTTTACACCAGTCTTGCCCCTAATCCCCCAAACAGTTTCTTCTACTTTGGGAAAGCGCTTTGAATCCCTGAAGGAGGAGTCACGTACATGGATGAGAAACGGTGACAGCCTTCAAACTGGGAGTCTGCATATCACAGAATCACACAATCTCCTAGATTGGAAAAGACCTGTAAGATCATCTAGTCCAATCATTAACCCAACACTGCCAAGCCCACCACTAAACCATGTCCCTGAGCACTATATCTACACAACCCTTAAATCCCTCCAGGGATGGGGACTCCACCACTGCCCTGGGTAACGCGTTCCAATGCCTGATGACCCTTTCAGTAAAGAAATTCTTCCTAATATTCAATCTAATCTATTGTGCAACTATAAAGCCAGTACCCCAAGGCTGTGATTGATGGAAATTCTATCATTAACAACCAAGACATTGGATTTTCCAATGCGACAATCACCTTCGCTCCAGCATTACGCGTCCCTGACAAGGATGCTCTGCAGCTCCAGACTACACCGAATTTTAATCCCCCTGAAATCTGTTGTTCCAACCACTGGTAGTGACGCTCTTTGCGGCCCCTTGGCTGGGTGGGATTGCACCTCTGGTTGTAGCTCACAACCCCAGGAGTAATGCTCTGAGAATCTTGTAAAATTAAAGTGCATCTTTACATTAATGGGGGAGGGTAAAAGCTCAGCATAATGCCTTCAAGGAAAAAAAACCCACGAAAATCCCTGCTAGGTGAGGGTCTCTGTTCGGTGCACATGGACCAGCTATGGTGGATTTTAAAGCCTAGCAAGGGGAGCGGTGTCCAGTCTTGGCATCTGGAAGCTGAAGTCAACCAAGCTCTAATTGAAATAAAATACACGCTTTTATCTGTGCTTGTAATTAATCATGGGATCCATTACCAAAGGTCAGATGTCTGTTTTTTTTTTTTTTAAAAAACACTGCCTAACTCCATCCATGAGCAGTTGTACTTGAGATGGGAATTACTGAGTGAATTTATATGGCCCTATTTATGCCAGATGTCACATTCAGTGTGGGAAATAGCACCTTTTGGCCTTAAAAATGATAAATCTGCGAAATCCAAACCAGTTCTGCTGAAGTTCAGTGCCATCTCTTTCATCTTCAGGCACTGCAGGTTGTTGTCCCTCCCTGTTTCAGGTGAGAAAGGGATGGAAAAAAGCGAGAAAATGAGAAATTGCTGGACCTGGGCGTCAGACCCCGCTGTACTGTCACTCGCGGGAACGTGTGGCAGCAGAGCCATAAACAGGAGCAGAGCAGCCGCCGGGTGCCAGAGGACTCAACGCCGAACCTCAGGGAGTTACAAAGATGCTTCGAGAGAGATAAATGTAGGATAATAAGGGCACGCACGCCTTCGCGGCACCCGCCTCGCCTTGTGCGAGGGATCAGGGAAGAGGCTCAGGAGCGAAGAAACAAATCTATGTCTGTTATTAATGAACAAAGGGAGCAGAAAACGCTGGCAACGGAGCTTTCTGCATAGAAAAGTCGATGCCTCTGATGAGCTCTTTACACTTAAAGGAGCTGAAATTTCTCCCCAAAGCCTTGGGAGTTTCAAATGAGTTCCTAGCTCTGGGCTGACACGGAAACAGGGTTTTGGGTAGATTTATTATCGGTCTTATATCAACTGTGTCTTTGAGTGAGGCTACACGCAAACACCCTGCAGAACATACCCGCTTTCTGAACGTGCTGGTGATGCGCCGGAGGGAAGGGGTGGGATGAGCCGCAGCATCGGGAGAGCCAGATGGCACAAACCGGGATCCTCTGCTCCTCCGTGGCAAGGCTGGGATTAAAATCCAGCTTTCCAGCGTCCGGTTTTGGCAACATCTTGTTGCTCAAGGCCACTCGCGCGGAGTGCTCACAGGTGGTTTCCATATGCAGAGAAAAGCAAACAAAAATAAAGCATCGGCTTCTGCCTCTTGTTCCCAGTTTGGGCTCGAAACAGCTGCTCGCACCCACGTGTGCGGCTCACCACTGAACCGTCCGACCCCAAAAACCTCCCGACATGCGGCGCTCAAAGAAAGAGCGAGCTGGGAAGCTGGGAATCATTTAGCAGAATAAATCAGCCGCTAACTAAAATAGTTCCAGCAGCGAAGGAGGTTAACGCGCGCGCTGCAGCCAGCCACGGGCCCGGGGGTGAGGTATCTGCAATATAATATTGAAAGATCACAGTTCACCTCTCCCTTCCCAATAGTCCAGGGAGAAGTTTCCATCTTGCTAACAAATACCGTGTCTTTATATAGCGGAGAAATTATTCTGAATGGCTTTTGTGGAGTCATGATGACATATGTTGAAACATATTTCCAAGATGATGGGAGACTGCGGGGGAAATGTGCAGGAAGCTCTTCCCCAGAGGAGATGCTCTTAAAACTTGCTGTGAAAAATCTGCCGCAAACGTGTCCAGGTCGGAGTGTCTGACTGTGTAAATCGGTGTAACTCCAGGGCCAAATGCAGCTCCAGCATAACACGGCGAGCTTCGCCCCCCTCCCACGCGTGTGGAGCCACTCAAGTTTGTACCAACCTTGGGAAAAGGGCCACGATTTGCAAGATAATATTTCTAGGTTTAGAGGGAAAGGTGACTTTTGCCTGTTAACTCAGCAATTAGGATAGAAAAACAAATGCCCTCTGCTTTTACCGTTGTAACACCGGAGATTCATTAACTCCTTTGGTGAGTGGGGGTTATAATATAGTTTCTCCATCAGAGTATGGGGCTTACATGCATTTTCTTTCTTTCCTTCTTGTTTTAACCCCCCCCCCCCCAACAGTGCATATTGAAGTCATCAATCCCAGCTCCTTCATATTCTTTAAAACATCTAAAGATGGTCTCCTGTCCTCCGGGAGCTGAGCGTTAAACTCCCTTTCTTGAAGAAATGCAAAGTGAAAATCATCCAAACAACTTTCCTTGACTTGTGTGTTGTGTGGAGGACTCAAAACTTCATCCCATCTGGGTTATTTTCATGGCACCTTTTCTTAGGGCTGAAACCCAGCTATTGCACCCCAGAAGCCTCGTAAAGGAAGGACGCCAGGGTCGCTCTCCCTGCTGCGGGCACCAGAGTCAGGAGCTACACAGCTACCTTATGGAAAATGGGGAATTTCTTCCGGTACTTTGCTGCTCCGTAAACTTGTGGTTTTCATGCGGATCCCCGGAGACTCTCGGTCCTTGGGGCTGACTGATGCGCGTCCTGTGTGTTGTGGATTGAGTGAGGCACTTCACTCGTAGAGAGAAGCAGCAATGTATTTATTGACATAGAACAGGGGTTTAACAAAGTTTGATGGTAAACGGGACAGTGTTCTAACAAGGCTTGAGACGGCAAGGCACACTCGGTTATTTACTGCATAGAGGACAGGATCAGCCAGAGCTGTTGGGGACACCCTCCCGTTGACTCACGAGGTTCAGAGAGGACCCACTGACTTTCTGAACTCCTCCTCAGAGAGGAGTCCGGGTGTGGCTGGATCCCGTCCTTAACCCAGACTTGGTCAACAGTTTGTGTCTAAAGGATTATATATGCTCAATCAATCCTTTATATCACTTAGCTAAGATTTCAAAGTTTAGCATGCTATTAGTCACTTACTGAGGATCTGTCGAGGCAAGGAATCTCTGAACCTTGAGGAGTAACCTTGAGAGGTGTCCATACCCAAGGAGAGATCCTGGCGTGCTGTGCAGGAGAGCTCGAAGTGTTCTTGGGCTGTTGACTATTTATGGGGGTGAGATGATCGACCTATGGTAATATTTGCATATTGACCACAGTACCAGCACTGCTCAAGTCAGCCCTTGGCTAGTGTGTTGTTATCTGTCTCCCCGAAACCACATTGGGCCGGGTGCCACCATCACGACTAGATGGCCCATTGTGACCACCACGGGTGGTTGTCGCTTGGACGGGGTTATGGGAGATAAAGGTCAGCTTGGTGCCCGGGGTTGGGGAGCCCACCGTCACACCACGTCACTTCTCTTGCCCTCAAATCTCCCCTCCATGCAGTAACTGGAATTATTAGGTGTCTCTCCCACGGGGGCCGGGAGTGAGGGTGTCAGGAGCTGCCAGTGCTGTTCTCCGGAGCAATTTGTCGGCATCAGGTGGCTGCCGGACCAGGCAATCTCTCACTGACAGCGTTGTTGGCGTGTTGGGGGAGGTGAACAACTCCTCAGTCTGGTCCTGAGATGTCCCTTTCCCACCCTGGAGAGTCCTTTCTCCACCAGACCCCCCCCGCCCCGAGGGTGCCACTTCATTTTCAATAATTAAATCCCCTCTAAGCATCTTCCCCAGAGCTACTACAGGGTTTTCTGCTGGGAACTCTGGGCTGAGCTGGGCTTAGGGATGTCTCACTCATTTTATCTTCTTTCCCTGCACTTGCTTGTTTTTCACCTGATGGACAGATTTTGCAATGATTTATGTCTTGGCCAGAGTGAGAAGGAGACCAGAAGCTGGTCAGGGCACAGAGGCTGCTGACATTTTATGACAGATCAAGGCATTTTGTTTCCCTGCCATGCAGTAACACAGTTGTTTCTCTCTGCATCTTTCCGAGAGAGGCAGCCCCGGCCAGAGATTAGCCTAAATTTCCTTAGTCCCAGGTTCAGCAAAAAGTATTTAAGCAGATGTTTAAATCTGCTGGATGACGATGTTCAGCAGCCACGTGGCTCCTGGCAGGGGAAGGGGGGACATCACGGTGTTGCAATAGCAGTTCCCTGTGTGCATCCGTTCTTTTTGGCACACCGGATTGTTTGTGTTCAACATTTGGCGTCGGATTTTCTTCCCTGCACATGCTTGGGAGAAAAACCCATCATTTCTGTGCGCGTATAATCAAAGAAACTCTGCTCTGATTAACGTACAGTATCCTTGGGGAAGGGGAAAAAAAAAAGGAAAAGAAAACAAACAGAAATTGGACCCAAGATCTTTCCACATAGTGCTCAAGGCAAACAAATAAAGGATGATAGATAACCAAATAGAGGAGAGGAAATTGTGCTCTTCTCTCCTCTAACGGTACCACAAAAGGCCCATCTCCCTGGTTTCCCGGTAATTACCAACCTCTCTGTCAGTGGGTTACCTTATATTAATTAACATTATTTATTGCTGTTGGCAGAGTGACTGCTACAGTAAATCAAGCAATTAGCAGCCTCGCATATTGCACTCGGAAGAGAAGTAACCAGGTGCCAGAAAGGATTTACTTTCTGCTTCATGTTTTATTCACGGACTCTCCCTTTAACGTTGCGTTTCCCCATCGCAGCCGCCGTTGTGCTGCGAGAGGGGCCGGAGGAGCGGCGGTGCGGCGGCGCCGGAGCCTGGCGAGGGGAGGACTGGGGCTCCCCAGCATCTCCTTCAGCCTCGGTGTCCCCAGCTTGGCCGAGGAAAAGGACACCGTAGCACCGGTGTGAGGGTTTTCTCTCCTCCTCTGAGGAGAAAAAGTTTGTAATTTTTCCCGCTGGTGGTTATTAAAGTTTAACTGCAATTGCTTGCAATAAATAAGAAGCCAGATGCGGCTGGTGAATGGGAAAAGGAATTCCGTGCAGTGCTGCGAATGGGTAAAAGCTGCTTCTGCTTGTAGGAGTTGGCCACGGGTTGTCATTGCCAAAATCGGTGATGGGGGAGACTTTGGGCGCTTCCCGGCCTGGCCGAGCACTCGCCTGACGGGGGTTTGGTCCCTCAAAGAGTTTTGCTGGCTGCCAGTTCTGATTTAATTATATGGCGAGAAATGAAATGTGAGGAAAAGGCAGGGGGGAAAGCCCGTGCAGGCATCTAGAGGAGACACTTGGCTTGTTAAAGCAAGGCGAGCACCGTTTGCTGCTAATTACAGGAAAAAATACAGCAATCCCTGGAGGAGACGGCAGGAGAGAGACTCATAAAACCCACAATATGAGTATGAAACATTTTCTGGTTTTCATAACTGTTTTTTTTTTTTTTTTTTTTTTCTCCTGTCCTTTGAAAATCTTCTCTGGACTGTGTCTTCTGTCCCGTTTTGGCCTCTGGCCGCGCGGAGGCAGAGCACGACAGCAACCGCCTGCGCCGCCCTTAGCGGGGGACCCCGTCGCTTTCGCACAGAGCTTCGCACCGCGGTCGTGTGCCATTGCCACGCACCGGCAGCGCCGTGGCACGTCGCCTGTAGCTCGGTTGTGTGCGGGTGTAGTTCAGAGATGTTTGATGAGATGCTCAGCTGTGGGGGGGGCAGGAGGTACATCCCTAAATATCGAATAAAGAACAAGTTTTGTCAGCTGCCAAACCCAAAAATTCTTGGGACAATTCTGTGTTTTACTTCTATTTCTTTTCAATGTGCAGAATTGTAAAAGAAACGGAAATTTCCCATGCAAGAGTTAACCTAGGGGGCTGAATCTGGTGGAAAACGACCTTTGATAAAATGTCCCCACCACCCAGCTCTCTGCGGTGCAGCGGGGACCGGGCAGCGCCGCGGGAGCTTCGTGGTGGGTTCAGCCAGGCGCCCTTCTTCTACTTGCTCTAACTCTGTCACGGCTCCCACCAAACCCTTGCTGCCTCATCCTTCTCCTCTGCTGAGCTGTGTGGTTTCGCTGCCCGTTTGCGCCTCCCCCGCCGCCCTGTCCGTCTCCATCAGCGTCCCGCATCGCCGCTCAGCCGGTGGATGTCAACTCTGGACCTCGAAGGTCTTGAGGTTGTGATGGAAAAAGCCCGGAGCTTAAAACCTTTCCGTTTCCATCTCCTGCTGCCTGCGTGACACTCCGCAGGTGAGAAACATGCTGTCCTCAGCCAAACGCCTGCTCTCATGCAATATTTGAACACTTTCCTAAACACTTCTCCAAGAAGTCCTGTAATGAAAGGAGTGGTTTCCTTTGGCTCCCTTCCCAGACCTACCCAAACAGAAGGATGCTGACCTAAGGCTGTTAAACACTTTGATGTATGGCTGTGTCTCCTTAAGTAGAAGATCCATATTCTTAAACTAAGCTGCCATGACACGGGGACATTATGAACTCTCTGAACCAACTGAATCCTACAAATGAGCCATTAGTTGGCTGTACGGCACATTGGTTCCCTGTGCTGGAGGGGGTTCCCGTTAAATAAGATAATCATTGCTGCCCACATGCCCGGCACGCTGCTGTGTGTTCGTTTTAATGCAATTTGTCTTGCCCCTCTACCCCCCTTCCCCTGACCACGGTGGTCAGAAAAGCCCCACGCCGCTGCGCTGAGGGAGCTGTGGGTTTATGCTGCTCGGTGAACACAGGTTCAGCAAATTTCTTGCCACGGGAGGAACCACAGTCACCTTCCTCCTCTGATCTTCCTTGAGGAAAATCCCACTCTCACACCATCAACCATCAAACCCCAACTTTTCTTACCCCTGAGGGCAAACATTCTGCCTTGCTCCTAAGCCAGCTCCCAGTAACCGTGCCTGGTACCTCTAATCGAGGATCAAAACTCCATCAAGGAGAGGCACTGGGATCCTTTCGGGCATCCTATGAGCGCCCCAAATAAACGGCAGCGCCCTGCTTTAGCCCTGGTGCTGACGAAGCCCCTTCTCCGGCTGTACACTGATACGCCGTGTTGCAGGTTTGAAGAGCAGCTTTTCAGAGATGTTCTCTGGGTAAAATGAGCACTGGAGAGTCTTAACCTAAAAAAATAAGAAAAAAAAAAAAAGTAAAAGAGAAAAAAACTGAACGGCGTAAAACCAAAAGATTTCATTGTAAGTGGGTAAAATCATAGAATCACGGAATAGTTTGGGTTGGAAGGGACCTTGAAGACCATCCAGTCCCAACCCCTGCCCTGGGCAGGGCCACCTCCCACCAGCCCAGGTTGCTCCAAGCCCCGTCCAACCTGGCCTTGAACACCTCCAGGTATGTGCACGGTGTGTCCCCCAGAGGGTATTTACACATTTCAGAGGGGTTTCTTGTCTCTCCGACATGCGCCGCCTCCCTTCCTTCCTAAGGTTTTTGCTCCCTTGATGGATCTAACCTGCCTGGCAGCGTTGTCTGCGTGCAGAGGTGTGAGCTGGGGGTCACCGTTGCGGGGAAGGGAATGGTTCGGGTAATTTATTTCATGGTAAGAAGGGGAAGATGGAGTCCAACTCCTGAGAGTCGCGTGTGTAATTACCGTTTTACCCCATGACCTTCTCTGAAGCCTCCTTCGAGGAAAATCTGCTCGTTTGAAAATGGAAGCGAAATATTTGCTCTAGGTGATTATTCTTTAAGGGACTGCCACCGCAGTGTTAGTGACGGGAGCAGAAGGAGGTCCTCTGTCTGTCCAGATCAAGGCCCAAAAGATATGTATTCACAAGGCATCAGTCAACTGCTCTTTAGATGGTTTGCTTTCCACCCGAGCGGGAAAATTTTGCCAACATTTTCATTTGGTTTACAGGCTTTCAGCGATACCTCATCCTCTGCTGCAGCCCACTGGGATTGATAACAGAGCTGCCCATGTCTGGTGGGATCTGCTTGGAAAGGGCTTTTTCAAATAAGCTGGCAAGATATCTTCTGTTTCTCTGATATACAGATTAACACACAGGTTTTTTTCTTCATTAAAAACTGAAGAAAAATAAATAATTGGATACCTCTCGGTGATAATTACCCAAATTTATTTATGTACTTTGTGAATAGTGGATGGGGCTGTTGTTCTCTCCCTGGGTAACTCCCAGCCGGCAGAGACTGGGAGAAAATGGAGAAAAACTGGCCCAATGTAGGGCAATAGGAAAAAAAACCAGCTTCCCGTCTCTCACCCATTCTGGTGAAGGATTAAGGATTCGGAAGACTGGTTTGCAAATAACAGGTGATGTCTGATCCTCCTCTTCTCATATCTCATCCCCCATGGTGTTGGGAGCATCGGGATGGGGCAGAGAGCAGCCGTGGGTCCCGTCCTCGGCCCCGTCCTGGCTGCGGAGGCTTTGGGATGCTCCGGTCCAGCTGGCTCCAAAAGCAAGCGAGGGCTTCGGTCAGGGAGAAGAACCAGCCCTGGTCATTGTAGGGCAGAGTCAAGCTTGGCCAACCTGCTGAAACCCAAACTGGCTTATTTTAGCTGAAAAGCGAGGAAGACCCATGACAGGCAGAGAATTTGCCTTGATTTTATTCTGATTTATTTGTTGCTGGGATTCCTAACAAATATAAGCTTGCACAGCAATTAAATTACATTTAATTTGATTAGATTAGAGCTGAGGGAAGCGCTCTTCTCTCTCTACAATGTAAGGAAAAGAGAAATGAAACCTTTCAAGAAAAAAACATGACTCGGGCTTGGAAATGCAAAAAAACCCCAAATTTATCTAGATGAAGAAAGGGAGATGTAATGAACTTCAATAGAGCAGGAAGCCTTGAGAGAGAATCAAAAGTTTGGGGGATTCATTGGAGGACATAATTGCAACATGTATATTGATTTTACAGAGATAAGAAAACAAATGTTTGAGGAGATTGGACTTAGTTTATTACATTTATTTCCCCACAGAGTTGATGTTTCTCCATTAGAAAAAAACCCTGATGTTCTTAAATGCATTGTTTTTTCAGAGATACTTATTAGGTTATTGCCTGATCCCACTGGCTCTATCTTTTTGCAAATTGGTTTGTCTGGAAGAAGGTTACACTTTTCAGGCAGCTTATGAAGCGTTATTTTTATTTTTATTTTTTTTTTTCGCCCCCTTAATTGCTTGCGGTGAAGGACTGGGATCTCGCTGTGCCCATCGCTCCCTGGGAGCTCAGGGAATAAATCCCTTTGCCCAAACACTTGCCAAAACCCAGGGGATGGGTCAGCCCTGTCTGTGTGGTGGGGATGCCCGAGCCCCTCACCCTGACAGCTGCCCACAGACTTCTCATGTGCCCCTAAAATAGTCCATCCCACTCCTAAAATACTCCATCCCACTCCTAAAATACTCCATCCCGCCCCTTCTCCATGGGATAAAGAGGGAAACTGAGGCAGCAGCAGGGCACTGACCCAGCCGTGGTACCCCATCCTCGCCATCCCACCCCCAGGCTCAGATTAGGAAAACCTAATCGGAGAGGTGAAGGTTTCTTTTCATTCGCCGCCGCGATGACTCTTGGCCACGTGCGTTATTCGGCGTTAATCCTGCACGCTCCTAAGTCTCCTGGCAGCTTTTCGGGGCTCGCTAATACTGCGGCTTAATCACAGCTCAGGCACCGCCGTCTGTGTCAGAGAAACAACGCTTGCAGGTCTGATTGATTGGGGTTTAAGTTCTGATTTCTCTTAGAGCATAATCAGGCCTGAATGGGGAGATTTTTACAGTGACAATTAAAATAATGAAAGTGAACTTTAAATGACATTCAAACACTGTCACCTGCTCCCAGCTCCTCTCTCTCCCCTCTGCATTCTGGGAACTGCAATTTTAAGCATCATTCACTGCAGGGTGATTACAGCTGCATCTATTCAGGGCATCGAGCTAAAATACTGCAGCAGCCTGAAAGGAAGCATTTTCAGGTGTCAGGACCTGCCACTGCGCCTGATTTCCAGGAAAGCTCAATATTTTGAGTGCGTGATGGGGGCTGAACGCTCACAAAAACCCGGAACAGATTCTGGGTGAGTTTTCTCTACGTGGCGTTCACAAATTGTAAGGAATTCATATGATGTTTGTGGCATAGAGTAGTAAGGGGTGTATTGATTTACAGATCATTATTTTACCATACATTCAGATAACAGCAACCCGTGGAATTACTCATGTATTCGGGGTCAGGGGCTCAGCCGAAGCCTCCTGTTATCTACTCTGACCGGCTCTGGATCTGGAGAAATCCAAGCCCAGCAGGAGCGAGCTGGAGGTTGAGGGCAAATGAGAAGCAGGAGGCCACGGTCCCGTTCAGGGCTCCCCACGCGTAGGGACCCTGCCAAGCAGCTGACGGGGTGTCGATGCTAAAGGAGGCGGCAGCGACCGCCCCGCGTGCCCAGGGCTGTGCTCCAGGGCTGGGGCAGCAGTGGAAAGGGTAGGAGCACGGTCTCAGCGAGGACCCAACAATTTGGCCTCCTTAAGCAAATTTTATGAGGCTTGCACCTCCTCCAGGTGACTCGGTTATGAGTTCCCATCCCTCCCTCTCGTTTCTGGCAGGGGAACGGGACCAGTCAGGCACAGAGGGGCTCCCTCCTGGGCTCCTCTGATGAATTAAAAGGGCTCAAGGGAAGCGGTGAAGCGACGCTTGTACTTCAGCGCAGGCAAATAAGTACTCCGTGAGCTCTGGAGAGAGGTGATGTTGAAAGCCACAGCTCCTAAAGGCACATGTGTGGGCTGCAGAGGGGCAGCGCTGCCGGGCTGAGGGCGAGAGAAACCCCCTGGGATGGTTTTCGCCCCCATCCCAGCCCGTCCCCGAGCCAGGCAGGGACGTGCCTTGCCAAAGCAGCCACAGCGGTCCTGGCAGCGGGTTACAACTCGGGCTTGGCCGCCCTCTCCATGAAATCACCTTCCAGACTGACGCTCTCAGTCCTATATTTTGCTTGGGGGAAGGAACCCCAATCCAAGCATCACACCCCGTCGCCCCAAACTTTGCAGTGATGCAAAGATTGAGTATTTTTCTGCTGCCCCCTTCAGCTCTTCCCCCGAGATGTCGGCGTGTGCACCTCATTGATGAGGAGGGGTTTGGAGCAGCTTTCCCGAACCAGGGAGAGCTCTGCCCCCGCTCTGCCACGGCTCAGCAGCGAGCACAGGGGGATTGCGGGGTGCTGGCTGCAGGGTAAACTCAAGCCCGGACCCCCTTCTTGGTGCACACAGGGAGCCTGGCAGCGCGGTACGAGCCTGTCCCGCCAAATGCAACAGGGCTCCCGAGAGCGACGGTAAAACTCAGTTGATGGACAGGGATGCCATGGCCACCTTCTTGCTGGCAGTGGCTCCCAGCCCCGGCTCCTCATCCCTTGTAAAGCTCAGCGGTCAAACCTGTAGGTGATGGGCTGGGTTGGTTCTGCGATGTGAGGGCAGATACGGTGTGGTACGGAGAGGTGACGTTGCCGGATACATCCCTGCAATCTGTGGCCACTGGTGGGGTCGGTGCTCTGCCGTGCCGGGAGCTGTACATCCAGAGCAGAGGGCTCTGCTCCAGCACAGATGCGTATCGCAAAATATTCCTGTGGTGGGAGAGCACAGCGGCCTCACACGGTGGACGTACGTATGGAAAGAGAGCCAGGGGCTGCCTCGGAGACACAGCGTTCCCAGGGCTGGCAGCCAGGGCAGCGGGATGCAGGAGCTGGGTACGGGTTGCAGATAGGTGAGGAAGATGATGGAGAGAGTCGAGGGCAGAGGGTGTTGCCTCACGGGCAGCTCGCAGCAGAAGCAGCAAACCAAACTGTGATCCTGTAACGCTGCAAGAGGGATTTAGCTGCACCACCAGTTTTTTTTCCGAGATGCTTATGCGGGGGATGTCTCATCGCTGAACTTGTGCCATGTTTTCTCCCTGGGTGTCTCTGCCCTCTTCCCCAGCCAGGGGAGCTGCTGCGAGCTTTATCTTCTGCTCAGCAGGAGGAGCGTGAGCTCCAAAAGGCTGCCGGCGGCGAGGCAGGAGCCCGCCTGCGGTCCCTGGGAATCTCCCATCAATCTGCTGTTCGGAGGTGATAAAGCTTTTGCTCGGCTGTTTCCAGCGTGTTTGTGTTTTGGTCTGGGAGCTGCGAGGATGCGGAAGCCCTGGTCTGCAAACCTCGCGCGTGGTGCCGAGCGAGGGCGGGGGGAGAGCCGAAGGGCTCTGCAGGGCTCCGCATCAGCACAGACCCACCGGGGCAGCGGTTTTGTCCCCGCGCAGGCTGCAGCTGATGGGGACACGCGCTCTCCATCGCCATCGCCTCCCCCTGCATTAAAATTCATCGCCGAGCCCCGCTTGCGCCTTTGATTTTGGTGGTGGTGCCTTGCTGAGGGACGACACGCTGTTTTGTTCATTTGTTTTCCGATAATCTCCGCTGGTCTCCCAGGCTCCCTTCCCCCGGCTTCCACTGCCGCCTGCTCATTTCCATCCAAATCGAGTGGGGCTCTTGGCCGCTCGGCGCGCAGGCACAGCTCTTAACCAGTTAGCCCAGTTTGCCTTCCAAAGACACGATGGGCGAGCGAGGATGCTTGAGAAGTTCTGGGGGATGCTGTTTGCTGGGAAGCGGGGACAGAACCACCCTGTGCCACCACGGGCAGAGGACAGCAGCATGTCCCAGCTGGCAGAGTCACTCCTGAGATGTTACCGTAAGAGGTAGAGGAATCGATCGCGATTCTTCAAGGCTCACCTGCACAATTCCTGACCTGTGAGACTCCAAAGCCGGGCTGCAGGGCCCCCAGGACCGCACGGGTGCAGGGGGGGTGGTGGTGCCGCAGGGTCGGGGATGCAGGGCAAACACGGGGGATGCCGCGTGTCTTGGGGAAGGAAAGCAAAGGCGAGGGATGAAAAAACAATCTGTTAGCATCAAAAATCAAGACGGCGCAATTGCTGTGGTCTCCTATCTGCAACCGAGGCAGCTTTGCAGCTCTTCACTTCTAATTACCCACAGATAATAAGCGAATACAATAGTGAAGGATATTAGAATAATTTACTGTTCATCAAAGAAAAAAGATTGGAATCATTTGCCTTCAGTATATCCATTTCTGTAACGAGGATCCTACCCAAGAGACCTTCCAATCAGCCCCTCCTGACAACTCTTGCCAAAAATCCGTTACAGCTATTAGCAACAAAGTTATTAGCTGGTAATTAACTCTGTAATTAACTTGAAGTGACTTCAGCAATCAACACTGAGATCTAATGTGAACATGTCGTTAAATCAAGGGCCATTAATGTGCGGAAAGATCTCTCCGCGGTGGCTGCGGTGACAACAACCCAAGGTTGTCACGCAGCGGTTTCGCCGGCGTTGGACGGTCTTGCAGGGAGCAGACGGCGACGCGCGGGATAAGAGGGCTTCGCCGAGGAGTTGCCTCCCGCTCCCTCCCTTGACGGGGCGGCTAAATCCCGGCAAAGGCCCGGCCACCGCTTTCTGCATAGGCTTCCCCGAACATCTCCTGTTTTCCAACTTCTCAGCCGCTCTGGGCGCTGACTGCATGCAACCCCATGACTCCTGATGAGGTTTTCAACCAAAACGCATCGTGTTTTAATTCCCTGCGTGAAGCATTGGATGCATTTCTTCTCCTTTTTTAACAAAGATATCGTCACCTTCTGATCTTCAGGCTAATTTTCTCTCCGGTCCGCCTTGCGGCACAGCCAGATACTCCAGCTCAAGTGGGTTTTATCCCCCTCCAGCCTCTCTCCTCCCCTCCCTGTCCTCTTCCCTCTCCACCCACTCGCTCCCCGACACGCTTAAAAAAGACGCAACTGAGTCGTGTTAAAACACTCAGTTCTCCTGCGTGAGAGTTACTCTGTCTCATCACGGATACAGAGGGATAGGGAACAGATTTGGCATTTAATAGAGCTATCCTCAAGGACACTGAGGCAGCTATTCAGGAACGATCAAATGACAGGTTTGAATATCAAACAGCAGCCCTGACAGCCAGGGAATCGGAGATCTCTTGCCGTACACCTGATATCCTAATCTGAAATGAGAATCTCGGGGGAGGCGCATCCTTTTCAAAGGCTGTTTTTTGGTTGGGTTTTTTTTTTTTTTTTAAAAAAAAAAGATAAAAAGAAAAAAGGTAACTTTTCCTTTTGCCTTCAGAAGTTTAACAAAAGTGCATCCATTCAGAGAAATCATTGACAATCAGCTTAAATACGTCCCATTATCAAGCTGCCTGCTACTGTACATCAGCAGGCGCTGTTAGGACACGCGGCTGAGTGTGGATAACATGCTAGTAATTACTTGTCTTTGCAAAATAACCTCAGCTGAGGAAGAGGAGGGGCGGGACAGAAAAGCGGCTAAAGCCAAGAGAGACGGAACGAGCGTGCGGAGGGCAGGAGCGGCTGGGAAAGGCTTTACCTGGTGGTCCCCGGCTCCCAGGGCTGGGTCCTGGCGGGGCTTGCCCGGCGTGCCAGCACATGGGGCAGCATCACCCCCAGACACCCCTCTCCTCCTCCAGCCTTAGACTCCCCAAATTACTGAACTACCTCCGACCCACGTCCAAGCAGCCCCGGGGCTGCAGCACCTACACGGGCTGGTGAGACGTCCATGTGCTGCTGATGGACATACATCTCCATGGACACATGTCAACCACAGCGTCTCCAACCACGCTCCTCTTCTATTTCTGCAGATCCCCTCTGCCAGGGAGATTCGCAGGAGGGAAGGATCCCAGCGGCCAAAGCACGGCAGCAGATACCTGTCTGCGAACGGAGACAACCACACAGGCGATGGCAACCTTCCTCATTTCAAAAAACATGCAAGCAGGACTGTATCTCTGTACCCTATATGTATATTCCTTGATATATAACTTAATAAAACTTTATGGACCCAGGATAAGGAATCCACGCTGAATAGATGAACTGGGATTGAAATATGGTCCAATTAAGTCTGTAACAGGGCTGGCTTTACTTTGAACATCCTCCAACTTGAAATGAAATCTTCACCGAAGGAGATAAATCAGCCAACATAAACCGCAACCCCGCTTCTGCACCGCTCCCAAACGAGCAGGGATCAGCCCGGCCCATGATTTTATTTTTTTTGGAGGGAGGCAGATGGATTCCTATTGGGATGCAGCCACTCGTGAGGTCTTCGCAGCCTTCTCCCCACGGCTGGACCCGGGCAGCTCGTCCCCAGCCTCTCCCCAGCTCTGCCAGACCCCTCGCGCTCATCCCCGCAGAAAGAAAACAAAACAGCAAATTCTTTTGCCACCGTGTTCCCACAGCTGCAATTAGCACATTCATACATTAGTTTTATTTCCCCTTATTCAGCTTCCTCTTTTTTTTTTTTTCTCTTCTGCTGCTGCTTCAAGAAAAGGAGATTATTTTTAATTACAGTTTTACATTCGATTAATGAACGTCAACAATGTGCTAATGAACGGGACTGCGGCACGAGGACACGATGTGCTTCCACGGCTTTCAAGGGGTTTCTGTATTTATTTATCTCCGGGCTGCCCCCATGGAGACTTGGAGATGGGGAAGGACAAAGGCGGAGAACGGCAATGTTATATTCTCCTGGGGGCGGGCACATAAATTGCTCAGCAGTCTGAAATGCCCCAAACATTGACCCAACGTGGTCCCGGGATGGGTCTGAGCATCCCGACGGCACCGAGGAGGGGATTCTGCTGTCGGTAATGGCAATTCCTTATGCCCCATCATACACGTGCAAATAGCTCAGTGTTAATGAAAGTTTTGTCCTGATGTCATTCGGCATAGTTAAAAAAAATACCACTACTCTAATTTTCTGCTTCATGGTGATATCACCCATGGAGTTGGAGGCTTTGTTTTTCATCAAAAGCAGCTTTACTCTCTCCCCCCAAACGCAAGAAAAGGAGTGGGTTTTCTGCATGTGGAAAAGGTCATTCCGTCATAAAAACCTGCCGCCTGACACGCTGCTTTTATTGAGGTGAAAGGCAGAAGTATTGAAATTCTGCCAAGCCAAATGAAAAAAGAAAGCAAGCTCTCCAAAATAAATAGCAACCCTCCAAAACCCAAACAAAAAAAAACCCCACAACCCTTACACACACAGTTCTGCGGGGATGAGAGTGGTTTTCGGGGACAGCCCGGACTGGGACAGCTCACCCTCTCCCCAAACCTTCTCCGTCGTGTCATCTTTCCCGAATTACAACCCATCTAAGGGTGAAATTGTGTTTAAATCCTAATGGAAAACAGCCTGCGGGCATCCCTACTGCTGCAATGACTTCATCCATCCTTCCTCCTGGCCTTTCCTCCCAAAATTCTCCTTAGAAACCTCCCGTTCCTCCTCGGCCTGTGGCTCTCGAGCTCTGGGTGCCACGGAGGGGGAAGGATGCTGCGTAAGCGCCAAAGGGGATGGGAGGAGGCTGCAGGAGCACAAGCGGGGATCAGGGAGCGCGCCCCCCCGCCGGTACCCTGCATCCCACCGGCACCCACCGTGCCCTCCCCTCCGTGCGCCGAAACAGCGCGTCAAATCCCCTCTGCTTCCCGCGTGCAGCCGGTGTAATACGGTTCTCACCTTGTCAGGGAAAATCGGCTTTGGCCGAGCGCGGTGGTGCTGTCAGCGTAATTAGGCAGCGTCTTATGCGTATTGTTAATGCTGTATTTAGGGGGTTTCGGTGTATTTATTACATGACAGGTGTGACATTGACAAACCCCACTTGGGCTAAAGAGAGCCCAGAGGTGGGGGTCTCCTCCCGGCCACCGTGCCCCCGGCAGGTCCCTGGGCTTGCCGGGCTCGCGTCTGCGCACCTTTCAGCACAGGGTCTGTCAACTGCTTGTTTAAATGAGAGAGGAGATCCTCGTAACGCTGCGGAGATGTCTCAGAGAGCTTTAAAAAGGCAGGAGCTATCACAGGATTCCTGATGAAATCACGAAAGTATCTTACCTCCTCTTTACCCATCTCCCCTCGAGCTGAGATCATATCCATCCATCCATCCATCCATCTCTCCATCCATCCGTCCATCTCTCCATCCATCCATCCATCCATCAATCATCCATCCATCTATTTCTCTGTCTCCTTGAACCCAAGACCTGTGACATTGCTGTCCACAAAGCACACACGCCAAAAAGAAAAGCCGAGTGTTAAAACACTTCACCACTTTTTTTCAGTTTTCCTGATATTTTGAGGAATGCAGGTGAAGACTTTTCAGTTTTATCTTGAAAAAGCACACTGCATTTTGCTGGTGTATTTTTACAGTGACATTGGCCCTTTAAGTAAGAGATGTATTGAACGTCTGCAGTCACTGAGCCCAAACCAGTATGGCTGACAGGTTGGGCAGGCATCCCACCCCCCCCCAAAAAAAAGCATAGAAAAAGAAAATGCAACCCAAAGGAAAAAGGAAAAAGCAAATACAAACTGTATATATTTGTCTGCCTCCCGCAGAAGGGCCCTACACTCATCCTATCTCCAAGGCTCAATGTGCATATGTCCCCAGCATGATAAGGCTCCTTTGAAACCGTTTTCAATCCCCGTGCTCCGTCACCATTGGCTGCCTTGTCACCGAAAATTTACCATGAAAGAAAAGGGAAAGAAAAAAAAAAAAACCAACAAACCCTAAAAGGACTCTGGACTGAGTCAAACCGATTTACTCATAATTCACAGAGTGTTTTCCCTTCCTTCCCCCCACCCCCGGGAAGGATGAGGACATCACGCCGGGGGGTGCACTGGGGTCCGGGGTCCCCCTTCACCCGCCGGGCAGAGGGGTGAATAAATAAATGCCTTAATAAAGTCAGAGTCACGGATGGGGTGGGGGAAGCAGGGGGTGGGAAGGGCCGGGGAGCCGGTGTGGAAACCCGAGGTGGAGTTAATGCTGCAGTTGTCAGTCACTTTATTATTTATGAGCCTGGCAGCCTTTTATGATGGGAACGTGGTTTGATCCCTCAGCTAGAAAGAAGCAAATATCTAATGCTGTCTAACCCTTTCCATTTCATTCAAGAGCAGGCTGAGTTTGCCGACACTTTCTGTTTTCATGTGCAATAATTGCTTAATGGTGACGATTAAGCTTGGCAACGCTCTGCAAACTGTCACTCTTCGAGAGCTTGCAATTTTTCCCCAGTTCGGCTGCTTGCGAGATTTTCTGCCTTTTTTTTTTTCCCCCCTCTCTCTTTCTTTTTTTTTTTTTTTCTTCTTCCTTTTTTTTTTTTGAGCAGCTGAAAGCCACAGAAATAATTTGGTGTCAGTTTTGGAAGAGGGGCTGGTGACCGAGGTCCGTATTTTCAAACTGTGACCTTCGGGGACATCTCTGTGCATAGCAGTGTAAATCAGCAATCGCATAAGTATTTTCAGCTCCCGGGGCGGGGGCTAAACCTATCAGGCTGCATCTGCTGAGATCTGGGCTTGGAAATCATCTGTATTTTGCTTTTTTGGGTGATGGCAGCAGGGCTGGTGCAAGCCAGACGTACAGCAGGATGTTAAATGCCCAGCAAGGCGTTTAACTCATCCCTACATCACTTAAACAATTATCTTGTAGCAACATTTGGGGTTTTTTTTCGCACGTTATAAGGTATATTAATTATGAACAGGTTTTGGAATTGAATTCCCAGGCTTTAATGGGCTGCATCCCTCCACCAGCAGATGTGAGCTGACTCCGTTTATGGCCATCCTATTGCTGAAAAGACTCCGTTTTAGCGGGAGGGGAAAATGGTCCATGTCACCCTGGAATGTTAGCAGGGTAATCAGGAAACACAGTGAAATGAAACACTAAAACACCCCATAAAACCTAAGTGCTTCATCACCATAACTAATGAAAATATATGAATGCCTAATAAAAAGCCCTTTGAATGGGTCGCGCATGGTGGCTTTGCTTTTATTAACACTTGTTAACATCCCAGCGGTGGCTGCGGTGACAGCCGCGGTGGCTGCGGGGGATGACTGTGGTGGCTGTGGGGACAACGGTGGTGGCTGCGGGGACAGTCTCACTGCCGGGGGTGACACCGGGGGCCGCCCTGTGCCGCTTCAGCTCAGCTCCTGCCTGCAGAATCCATGGGTGCACTGCTCTTCCTGCCCTGCACGATGGATGGAGGCTTGGCTGGACTTGTATTTTTAGCCCAGAAATAGATTTTTTAATTTTATTTTCGAGGCTTGGCTGGACTTGCATTTTTAGCCCAGAAATAGATTTTTTAATTTTATTTTTTTTTTTTCTTTCTGTTAGACTTAACGTTTTCAGTTCGATGGTCTTGCAAAGTTTTGTGGAGTCCACGTCCTGATTTTCCACGTTCTTGCAAAGAGTTGGTCCCTGTCCTGGGGTCCTGCAGCTCCCTCCAGGCTCTCCTCCTCCATCTTCGCTAGTGTTTAAGTTGAACAAAAATAACCAGCAGCGCTGTGGAGAAATAAGATTTTTACTTAAAAAAGCCCACAACTCCTCATTTTATTCATAGTAGCTAATTCCATTAATTATGTTATGATGCAATTAAGCATTTCATTTCCTAGCTATTAAAGCTTAAATTATTTATTAATAATTACAGATCATTAGCTGATAATGTTCACTCGCAGCTCGGGAGCTGAATAATTCATCTACTTTGACTGAGCGTTCCCCCTCCACCCCTTGACGTTTGTCTGTAATCTTTTTCTCTAAGTTTGGACATTTGTTTCCCAGCGGAGGGAAGAGCCGCGACCTCCAACCAACTCCGGTGCTTCTGGGGGGGCACAGACAGGTCTCAGCCCCC
>NW_009648254.1:1193330-1199332 GCF_000708025.1 Charadrius vociferus
CAGTGTCCCCCCCAGACCCTTTTCCAGCCCATCTTATGGCTAGAGATAGAGGAGCCCCGTGATTCACCCTCCCCTCCTTCAGGACAGCAGTGGCCCTTTCGGCTTTCTGAAACATTTATTAGCATCGCCAGTACAAGAATAATAAACCAACACTGATGATGATAAACAACCCAGCTCAGAAGGATGGGCTCTGGGACTGCAGATCATTAGCTGGTGATGACGATGCTTTCAGAAATGATCCCAGAATCCCAGAGTGGTGGGGGGGGGGAGGTCCCTCTGGAGCTCCCCCATCCCACCCCCCGCCAGAGCAGGGGCACCTCCAGCAGTGGCACAGGACGGCGTCCAGGCGGGTTTGGGATGGCTCCAGAGGGGGAGACTCCCCCACCTCTCTGGGCAGCCTGTGCCACTGCTCTGCCACCCTCAAAGTAAAGAAGTTCCTCCTCATGTTAAGATGGAACTGCCCATGGTCACGTTTGTGCCCGTTCCCTCTTGTCCTGTCACTGGGCACCGCTGGAAACAGACTGTTCCCATCCCCCTGGCACCCTCCCTTGAAGGACTGATAAGTTGTTAAGTTGAACAAAAATAACAAAAATTAAATGATGGTGGTGTGTCCCGGGCTCTGTTCTGCAGGGCAACGGCCACAATCTGTGAATGAGGATATTTTCCCCAAGAAGCTCAAAAATCGTCCTTTTCTTTATGAGGTGACCTTGGAAAAGGCAGTGTCGGTGCCAGGAGGGGGACATGGGTGTCTCGGGGGGATAACCAAGGGCTTCCCCTGCAGGAGCAGGGAGGGATGCTGCTGGTCCCGGCACCGTGGTCGCTCCCCACAACCAGAGAGGAGCACCACTGAGCTTTGAGTCCCACGATATGTGGTAATTGCTAAATAGGTGGATAGCTCACAGGAAATTACCTTGCCTTGCAGAAACAGTGCAATGGGGTTGTTTGCTTAATACTATTGTAGATTTGAATTTCTGGCGTTGTTGGTTTTTATTTTTTGTTCACATATACGAGTTTGTGAGGATCTATTCTGAGGAAGAGAGGAGGAAGGAACGGGTGAGAAGGGAAAACAAAAGCTGTGCTCTGTCTTCATAGCATCAGATAACTAAACAGATAAGGACTTTCTACTGGCGAGGGCATTAGACACGGATGCTGAGCACCTGTGCTCTATTTCTGGCCTGGCCATCAAATTCCTGCAGGACTTTGACCCATTTACCCAGGGAGAAATGAAGCAGATAAAGCAAATCAGAGCTAATATTTCTCAGACGGTGTGCGGGCAATGGAGAGGTTGCACAGGAGCTCTCTCCAAGGACCGAAGCGATGCTTTTCCAGAGCAAGGGCTAGCTCCAGAAGTTTCTCTCTTTTGAAACAGCCAGGGTTTTTTTCGGATAGGTCTTGAAGGGTCTAACTGGAGCTGATGGGGGACACGTGGAGAGAGAGAGAGAATCATAGAATTGTTGTGGCTGGAAAAGACCTTTAAGATCATCAAGTCCAACCATTATCTGACTCTACCAGACCCACTTCTAAACCATGTCCCTGAGCACCATATCTAGACGGCTTTTAAATGCGTCCAAGGACGCCGATCCGACCACTTCCCTGGGCAGCCTGGTCCAGTCTTTGATAACCTCTTCAGTGTAGAAGTTTTTCCTAATGTCTAACCTAACCCTCCCCTGGCGCAACTTGAGGCCATTTCCTCCTGTCCTATAGTCTGTAACTTGTGAGAAGAGACCAACACCCACCTCTCTACAACCTCCTTTCAGGAGAGGAGCAAATCCCTTCCCTGCTTTGGAGAGAGGTGTCCAAGTGTGCAAAGATGCGATCATAGAATCAAAGAATGGTTAGAGCTGGAAAGGACCTAAACACCATCTAATTCCAACCACCCTGTGGTGATTTCCCTAAGGCCATCCAAGATGCACCCAGCATCTCCTCCTGGTCACCCCGCATCTCCTCCTGGTCACCCAGCATGTCCTCCTGGTCACCCCGCATCTCCTCCTGGTCACCCAGCATGTCCTCCTGGTCACCCCGCATCTCCTCCTGGTCACCCAGCATGTCCTCCTGGTCACCCCGCATCTCCTCCTGGTCACCCAGCATGTCCTCCTGGTCACCCCGCATCTCCTCCTGGTCACCCAGCATGTCCTCCTGGTCACCCCGCATCTCCTCCTGGTCACCCAGCATGTCCTCCTGGTCACCCCGCATCTCCTCCTGGTCACCCAGCATGTCCTCCTGGTCACCCCGCATCTCCTCCTGGTCACCCAGCATGTCCTCCTGGTCACCCCGCATCTCCTCCTGGTCACCCAGCATGTCCTCCTGGTCACCCCGCATCTCCTCCTGGTCACCCAGCATGTCCTCCTGGTCACCCCGCATCTCCTCCTGGTCACCCAGCATGTCCTCCTGGTCACCCCGCATCTCCTCCTGGTCACCCAGCATGTCCTCCTGGTCACCCCGCATCTCCTCCTGGTCACCCAGCATGTCCTCCTGGTCACCCCGCATCTCCTCCTGGTCACCCAGCATGTCCTCCTGGTCACCCCGCATCTCCTCCTGGTCACCCAGCATGTCCTCCTGGTCACCCCGCATCTCCTCCTGGTCACCCAGCATGTCCTCCTGGTCACCCCGCATCTCCTCCTGGTCACCCAGCATGTCCTCCTGGTCACCCCGCATCTCCTCCTGGGCACCCAGCATGTCCTCCTGGGCACCCAGCATCTCCTGCCCCGCTGCTGGCTGGGCGCAGCCTCGTGCAGAGCCATGCAGTGTGGCGGTGCCCGGGGGATCTGGGTGCTCCCTGGGGAGCAGCTCCCACAGCTGGAGCTTGGTCCTCCTGGGCCAAGAAAATAAGCCCGTGAGAAAAGACGGCTTCAGATGCATGCAGCAGTAAGAGGAGCGCGGAGGGGAGCTTGGAGAGAGTCCCCCTTTCCTTCATGCCTCGGGGGAAAAAGTAAAAGGCACTTCAGTGTAACTTAATTAATTAGTTAATGTTTGTATGGCACTTTGGAGATGTAAAGAGTGAAGTAAGAGCTCGGTGTTATTACTGGTAGCTCAGATGATGAACGTTGTGCGCTGGGTGAGCTCAGAGCCAAAGCCGTACCCTGCGGAGGAGGCGGGGAGGGAAAGGCACCCTTCTCACAGCTCAGAAATGCTCTCAGCTTCACCCAGTGAGTCTGGAAGCACTGAAAAAAAGGGAAAAGGAGAAAAAAAAAAGAGAGAAAAAAAAGATGATGCTTAGAAGAGCTTGTTTGGTTAGTAAGAAGGCATCATTCAATCAAATGGAGCGAAAGCTTTTTTTCTATGGTAATCGCTCCCCACCGGCAAAGCTCGCAGGAGGACGGGGTTCAGCTGCGCCAGGCTGCTCCAACGGGGTGTGAAATGAGGCATCAGCCAAAGCAGAGCCCTGTGGCTTCCCACGGCCCCCGGCGGGTCCCCCCCCTGCCCCCGGGGGGATGCAGGGAGCCGCGGCCGTGGCCAGAAGAGGCAGGTACGGCCAAGGCGGCTGTGACTGGGGGAGCGGAAACTTTTTGGCGATGAAATCTCTCTTCGGAGCACAAATTCGCCTGGGAAACGCGTGTCTGGTGGGGAACATAGTGATCCTTTCTGAGGGATGGGTGGGATAAAAAGTACCCCCACTAAGAGCAATTTCCCAACCCTGGTGCCGAAGGTGGTAGCAAAGAAAAAGTGTGTTGTTGCGGTTAATTGAATGAAGTCCTCATATCTGAGCTGAACTCCGTACACTCACATAAAACTTGTATAGAAGAGTAGGTGTTTGCATAAAACACCTATAAAATTGCAGCGGTTCCTTACTGCCTGGTGGGTTGTTAGCAGACCCGAGTGGGGAAGGGCTCTGCTTTCCCAGGCAACGGCTACAAATTTTGGTATTTTCTTTTCCTGCCTCAAATAAGGTTGTAAAACTGAAATCTCAGAAGTTCTTCAGGAGGTAGGAACCGAAAGCAGAAAAGCAGCTTCTTTGGTCAAACAAGTAGGTCCCTGCAAAGAGCTGGATATATATTTTTTTGTTTGCTGTCTGGCTTTTAATACTTCTTACTATCAATTAACATTTCAAAATGAAAAAGTCATTCTCAACTGAAAAAGCCGGAGGTCTCAATTTGAAAGCATCAGAGTTCGTCTTTCTGATTATTTCAGCTCTTTTCTTTTGTGACGGGGGGAGGGGGGGAAGAATTCATTGAAACAGATCCTTTAATGCACTGATTTCCGCTCCTGATAAAACAGTATTTTTTAATTAAAGGAAAAATTACCAGTGGTGAGGCTCCATTTGCTGGCGAATTTAAAGAGGGTCCGTCGCAGTGATGGGGATGAGAGGAGGGAGAACAGGAGGGGAAAGGAAAAAAGACCTTGTGGGTTGAGGTAAAGACAGTTTAATCGAACAGTAATGAAAAGGAAAATAAGAATAAAAATAATAATGATGGTATAAGGATATATGAAATAAAATGATACAACACAAGTCGCTCTCCCCACCCGATGATCGGTTGCCCAGCCCATCCTGTGTACCGGTCGCGGGTTCCTGCCCCCCGGCAGCCCCCATTTCTGCACTGAGCATGATGTCCATGGTATGGAATATCCCTTTGGCCGCTTGTCCTGTCTGTGCTCCCTCTCAGCCTCTGGGGGAAGCTGAAAAAATCCTTGATGAATGTAAACATCGCTTAGCAACAACTAAAACAGTATGTGTTACCAACATTCTTTTCATACTAAATCCAAAACACAGCAGCTGCTAGGAAGAAAATTAACTCTATCCCAGCTGAAACCAGGACATTCAGTAACAGGTTTCAGGCAAAAAAAAGATTGGGTTTTCCCATCCAACAGTGCCGTGCGGGGGTGGTGCCCGTCCCGTAGCCCCCAGGGCCGGAGCTGCTGGTTCCCAAACGGACCCGGAGGAGCAGGACGAGCCATAGGCCAGGTAGCAGGGGGCATCCCCAGCCAGAAATTGCCATTTCCCAAGGGACTGGGGGTGCGGCAAGACAGGAGCTTGGGCTCGCTTTTCCTTGTATAACCCAAATCTGATGCAGGTTAGTCAGTTTGTAGGGACCGGGATCGCACGCGGACACGGTGCGACGGCCCCATCGCCACCCTCTCCTCCACACCTCCACAATCTGCCCTGCAGATGCTTTGCTAAAAACCTTGGATCTTTAAAGTAATGTCTATTCAATCCTGATGGGTTGAGTGAAGGGGAGGGAAGGACGAACTCGGTGTCAGCAATAAACAAAATTTGTTACACAAAGCCTGGCTTGAAAATGAGGAGTGGAGTGGAGTTGAGGCCGCCTTTTAAACTTAATTATGCACATGTTTCTCAGCCAGAGTTTATTGAATCATATGGTATAAACCATAAACAAACACTAAAATCCTGGCTGTGTTGACTGCAGCAAGCAACAAAATGATCTTTAAAGATCAAATATTTATTTCCAAATCCCAGGAGCCCAGTTTCCCGCCTATAAGTCAGGAGGGAAGCGGTCCGCTCCCCGTAGACGCAGTGTATGCATCTTCCCCCCGATCAGAGCAGAGCAAATTTCCCGGCCCCTCGATGGAGCTGAGGAGGTGGCTGCTCTGAGGGCTCCGTAATTCCATAAATCTCAGGATGAGTGGGGTGCTGCGGCGGTGAATGGGCATAACTTTGCTGGGCGATGCAGGCTCGGCGAGCTGCAGGCTCCTTCCCATCCCCATCCCCATCCCCATCCCCATCCCATCCCATCCCATCCCTCCATCCCCATCCCCATCTCCATCCCCATTCCCATCCTCATCCCCATCCCCATCCCCATTCCCATCCCCATCCTTGGAAGCAAACTCCGGCACCGTGAGCATCGCCTGCCCCCGTGGTCCAGGGGGTTTATCAGGTGTTTCTTCTCCAGCACAGAATCAATTTGCCAATTTTGGGGGGGAAAAACCACCGGGGTGGCCGTGCTCTGTCAAGGGCCGCCACAGCATCGGCAGCGTCTCGTGGCTGCCCAGTGCCGCGCAGCCGGAGCGGGGACGCGTTTGGGGACAAAGCGCGGTGGTTCGTTCTC